>NC_051176.1:245283896-245618637 GCF_013339695.2 Rhipicephalus sanguineus
CGTGCCGTCACTTTCTATGCATAGTTGTTAGAATAATATCTGGGGTTTAACGTCCCAAAACCACGATATGATTATGAGGTACGCAGTAGTGGAGGGCTCCGGAAATTTCGACCACCTGGGGTTCCTTGACGTGCACTGACATCACACAGTATAGTACGCGGGCCTCTACCATTTCGCCTCCACCGAAATATGCATGGTTGTTTCTTCTACGCGAGCGTATACGCTGCGCCTGACTCACGGTGCGAGTCATTTTGTGCAGATCCGTTTAGCAGAATCCCCGGAACGACTTAATCAAGTCGACATCAAACGGTGGGGACAGGCGAGAGAGATTGCAGTCCGGAAGCATATGGCAGCAATAACAATGCGCACCTGCTGGCTGTCACTTTAGAAATGGCAACGTAATTGCTTTGGCTCATTATGCTCTATCCTGTCGAGGCACAAGTGTCAAGTTGGAGTGCACATTGATGTATATATAGTCTTCTTCGCACTCCGTGTCAGAGGTCTCGCGCACGCTCAAATCTCGTCCCCACGTGCTGTGTCCCCCACACAGCGCGTTATTTGCACATCGTATTTCCCTACCTACCTGGTTCTCATTTGCACCACTAAGAAAAATGACATGAATAAGAATGTAGATTTTGGCAAAGCTATTAACAAAAATTAATATTTCTGCTCACGCTCCACACGCCACGTAAAGGTATTTGGCCTTTCCTCGAAGAATACAGTCGCTCTCACCCGATACACCGCGCCGTATTCCCACTCGGTTGGATTATGCCAATCATTACGGACATAAGCGGAACGAACGAGTGACCTTCCCGGATCTCGACTGGTCTCGTATTCCGCTCGTGTCTCGTCGACTGAGCCGCTGCCGTAAAAGAGCGTCGCGTGATACGACAGCCTCGACGAGCCGTGCAATGGAACCGCCGACCTAGTAAATGCACCTTCAGGACAGCGATTTTGCTCGCGTTCGGTTACGCTGGTGCTAAAGAGGTAAACATATTTCACTAGATCAGTACATTTCAAGGCGACAAGGGCGCCTCTCGGCATCACCGGCCTCATGAAAGGATTCGCGGTTGTTACGTAATATACGTCTATACGGGCGTTTAAATGCAAACGGAATTTAAATATAGCGGCAAGTTAAAACCATTGGCGTTTATAAAACCTCAATACAAATCGAGTAATAATAGCTATTCGATTCGTCGATATATTACTTCAGAAAAACAAAAAAAACCCCGGCGAGTTGGCATATAGGTCGGCTATTTGGGGGGAACTGTATCGCATTTAGACGTAGCTCAAGATGAGACACAGACGATCGCTAATAGCTCTCGCCTGTTTCTTCTTTTGTGCCGCGTCTTCTCGCTCTACAGTTCAAAATTCGAGTTCAGAATTCGATTCGTATTCGAAATTTCGAATATTGGGGCAGCTCTTGTTTTTACACTTGTAGAGTAAGTTCTCTTTACAATGGACCTATTTCTCTGTGTGTGCCTACTTTCAAGGCAGATCATTTGTTCCTCATTGTGTAGAACTACTGTAATTGTCCCTGTTGTTGTAAGCAGCGGAGCGAAATGGACTATATTTACAGGTACTTTACTGTAGGGACCATGAGATCGTGTCATACTTTGTAGAGTCAAACGTGAAACGAAGGTCAGGAAAGGCAGAACCGACAAGCATCTATAGACGGCTTGCATTGACGTCACTGAAACCGCCATGTTGGTGTACCAGCATGGGGGCACGAAGTTTGCGATGTCACTTTGAAGTTACCAGGACATCACATGCAGGTTCTTTCGTTATCCGTGCACAGAGGCCAATAACGTTCCGGCCTCGTCTTTGTCACATTTTTTTTATTGATGTAATGTAATTGGAGATGTTGGTGCACAAATTAGGCGCCGGCTACTCCTTAGCCCTTGAGTGGACATCGAGCATACAACACAAGAAATAACATACAAACAGTAGTACATGTAAAATAAGCGCACGAGCACACATATCAAACAACACCATCGTAACGTAAAAGAAAATGTCCAAAATGAAATTAATAATGTCACTGATAACGTATCCGGTCTTCACTGAATCGAATCGGCACATACGGGCAACATAGCAATCAACACGTCTGGTCACTATGGGGATGAATACGCACATGTGGGCAACAAAACAGTCGACGCATAATAGACTTCAGCAAACACATATAATACGTATCATATAATGATACATGTAATAAGTAGAACATACATATGATAAGTGACTTAGTGTAATATGAACATAAATTTCTTAATAACTGCCAGAAATTCCGCTGTCTTCTAAAAAGCGTTTTAACGCCTTTAAAGGACGCGTCTGTAAAGCTCTGGTTGGCCACGGGCCCAGAAGTATTTTCATACTGAATTGATTAGAAAACCAGCGCAAAACCACAAGACACACAGGAAGGGGACGCACACAGCGCTGAACTCTCAACAAATTTATTGTGAAAAACCAAATGCATCGCCTATAAATACACATGAACCACTCGCATAATAGTGCGTCACTGGACATAGCGCAGATAAGCCGCGAATAGCACAACCAAGACCGATCACATCAAACGCCTCCGTAGATACTCCATTTCCTTGGGCAATAATGCGATTGACGGGGTGCTGACACAGTTTTCACCCAACTGCGCAATCTTATACGCTTCAACAACTTCACGTGTTAGGCGGTCCCTGTGCTTGCTGACAACAATACATTTCTCAAAAATAGGTGAGCACGTGCATGACCTACAGTGGATGGCTAACCAGCCATCTTGTCCACGTTTTACATTGTTGTCATGCTCTCTCATTCTATCGTTAGCACAACGACCCGTCTGTCCTACATAATATCTACCACATGTGAGAGGAATCTGGTACACAACATTTTCAATACAATCGATATACCTAGTTCTGTGCTTCTTCTGACAACCTTCTTCCCGGTTCATTGAATTGCATGGCCTCGTCAAACGGCAAATACTGTTTAATTTTGCGGGAGCAGAAAACACCACCTTAATGTCTGCTTTTTGCGCGATTCTTTTCAAGTTATGCGATGTTCTGTGTATATATCGAATGACAGCGACTTTTTCTTTTTGCCCTTTTCAGGTTCATGATTTCCTTTATTACATGCTCGAAATTTTTTGCGCATACTCTCTGCGACAGCAACGATTACATGTTCAGGATAGCCTGCGGCTACCAGTCGCTTCACCTGTTGTCCTAACGCTTCTGAGAGATTATGAGGACATGTCCGTTCGAGCGCATTGGTCAAGCTAAGGTTAACAATACCCCGTTTTACCAGCTTTGAGTGTGCCGAGCTGAAAGGGAGAAGGGGTTACTCAGTTGTTTACAGCTACGTAACGATGCCAACAGTAACATGCATGTTACCAACACCAGACGCGGTTAGCCGATATGTAGTTCTTATAATCTTCAATACTGGATAGCGCGAATCCGAACAAGACCAAGAAGGAACACTGATAAGCAGGACAGGCGTTACTCGCAACTAAGCTGCCTAGATATATACACAGCCGAGTGGCACGCGCAGGCGAACTGCACGTACGTTACAGTCACAGTTGCAGTTGTTACAGTTGTTATGCTTATACTTGTCTGTTATGACGGAGAACGCACGCACGCGCAAACCCGTGTGCATGTGTGGAAGGGGATCTTGACAGTTCTTGAAGAAGGTCATCATCACCGTGATCAGTGAGAGCCAGCAGCTGGACTGGACTTGTTATTCCAATCCGTACGTGATCGCGGCTACGAGGGGTCTAAGTGCAGTTAAGTGCGAGGTATAGTACAGTTGGTGGAAATCCTCGTTGCCACTTACGATGAAGTGATCTACGACGCCTCCTGTCCTGGACGTGGCAGCGAGGTCTTTTGATGCCCTGTCAACATCCAAGCCGTCTTTCACGTAGTATAAGGACCAGGCGTTGTTGGATATTGATAAATCAACTTTGAAGTCACCGGTAATGATGAGAGGCCCGGTTCTCTCGGCAGATTTATTGTAGGAAGCATTAATCCCGGTTTTTGAGTGATCCACGTTGTCCACGCTGCGGACCACGTGGACGAGTGGATCGTAGTTGAGCGCCTTCCATGGCTGTTCTGTCTTCAGCTTCCTCGCTTTCCTTGCAACCGCCGTGGTGGTGTAGCGGTTACGGTGCTCGGCTGCTGACCCGAAAATCGCGGGTTCGATCCCGGCCGCGGTGGTCGAATTTCGATGGAGGCAAAATGCTAGATGCCCGTGTACTGTGCAATTTCGGCACACGTTGAGGAACGCCAGATAGTCAAAATTTCCGGATCCCTTCGCTACGGCGTCTCTCATGATTATATCATCGTTTTGGGACATAAAACCCTAAGAATTATTATATTATCACTTTACTTGAGTGTCAATGTGTGTGTTCGCGGTTACTGTGTTGGTTGAGACTCTGTATAACCTGTGGCACATACCCGCAAAACATGAACTCTGGTATGCGGGTATGTGCCACACGTGACTGAGAGAAAGGGTTTCATGATGTACGCGACAGGTATTTTGCGTTATTCATGTCATGGCCCGTGGATCTTGTTCGTCATCCACTGATCCCCTGCTGCGCCAATTTTGGTATATTACAAGTTATGGAGACGACCTGCAGAGCACCCAGACGCAGGCGGCTAGATAGATAGATAGATAGATAGATAGATAGATAGATAGATAGATACGTAGATAGAAACGGCCAAAGTGCCTGAGGTTCGCTAAGAAATGCTTCGCATTTAAAAAAAACGTGCTCTAGCTGCTTTTGGTAGGAATACACCAGGCTGGGCAGCGTTACATAAATTAAAGCTGTCGTGTTGACTCCTCGGCAGGCAACTGCACCCAACGTACACAATGTTTTCGTGTTCAAAACAAGCACGTTCTTTGTCCCACCCTTCTTCCCCGAGTCACCGCCACCGCAGTGCCATAGATCTGTCAAAGCGAGGCACACCCGTTAGAGAGCGAGCCACCGTCCTCGCTGTTCCCTGAAGATGGCTGTCTCGTCGTCTTCGTGTGACCGCCTTCGATCTTTGAAAATGTTACGCCTTAAAGCGAGACCGGACTAAGGACTTCCAAGACAACTGTCTATTAGAGCGCCGAAGTGAACCAGCCGGCGGCCTCTTTAGCGATCCCCGTCGACGTGACGTGTCGGGTGCCCGGAGCGTGATTATACAGATACGTATGATACCCGGGCCTAATACGGGCCTGGCTCAGGCCCGAGCCCGACCCGAGCCCGAAGATCACGGGCCCGAGCCCGGCCCGGGCCCGATCCAACAATCCCTTACCCGGCCCGGCCCGGCCCGCGGGCCGGGCCGGGCCCGGGCTTTCGGGCCGGCCCGGGCCCGTGCAGTGCTCTAGTTGGTACATCCAACAGATGTGATCCCTGTTGATGTGAAACAAAACATCCAGGAAACGAAGTCTCCCGTCATCAGGGAATTTGCATGTAAGCTCCAGGGGGTTAAAGAGGTTTCTAAAAACAGCGAGGGCATTGTCGGCGTTAGTCTTAAATTCGTGAGGGTCACCGTCAATGAAAATTAAAAAATCGTCCACGAACCTAAAAACTTTTACCACTCTTGTGGAATGTAAGGCGTCACATGCGGACCTGTCAAGTTGCGCTAAAACCAAGTCACTTAACACTGGGGCTAGGACACTGGGGCTGCCGACAAGGAGGGTGGCTTTACCGTACTACCTGTAGGAGTGTACAATGGTAAGGCGCAGCAAGCTGTTGACTCTGCATTTGTCCAGCATGATGTTTCCCTGAAAAAATTACGAACTAAAGCTATAGAAATCTGTAGCAATCTGAATCTTGATAATCTGCGTCGTAATATAGCAGGCAGTCCAAAGAACTGCTTGGAAATATTTTTCAGTGCCAAAACACACAAGGTGGATTTACCTTTTAGAGCTATAGTGTCCGAGAATGGCTCTTGGCAGAAATGTGTTGCAGCTTTCTTGCAAAAACATTTGAATATTCTAAATGTCAACGACCCCTTTCTAGTCAGAAGTTCTAAGGAAGTGCTGCAATTTGTGACGAGCTGTGACAAAGGTCTGACGCCTTTCTCAATAGATGTTAAGGACCTGTTTTATTCACTACCGCATGACTTGTTATTACAATGTGTGGAGAATGCCATTCAAGAATTTGGTTCCACAGCGTTTCAGAACACATCGGGCATTGCTGTGAATGCGTTTTTAGAATTGTTGACCTTCTACTTTTTAATTTTCATTGACGGTGACCCTCACGAATTTAAGACTAACGCCGACAATGCCCTCGCTGTTTTTAGAAATCTCTTTAACCCCCTGGAGCTTACATGCGAATTCCCTGATGAGGGGAGACTTCGTTTCCTGGATGTTTTGTTTCACATCAACAGGGATCACATCTGTTGGATGTACCAACCTCGGGGTGAAAAACCCCTTCTCCCTTTCAGCTCGGCACACTCAAAGCTGGTAAAACGGCGTATTGTTAACCTTAGCTTGACCAATGCGCTCGAACGGACATGTCCTCACAATCTCTCAGAAGCGTTAGGACAACAGGTGAAGCGACTGGTAGCCGCAGGCTATCCTGAACATGTAATCGTTGCTGTCGCAGAGAGCATGCGCAAAAAATTTCGAGCATGTAATAAAGAAAATCATGAACCAGAAAAGGGCAAAAAAGAAAAAGTCGCTGTCATTCCGTATATACACAGAACATCGCATAACTTGAAAAGAATCGCGCAAAAAGCAGACATTAAGGTGGTGTTTTCTGCTCCCGCAAAATTAAACAGTATTTGCCGTTTGACGAGGCCATGCAATTCAATGAACCGGGAAGAAGGTTGTCAGAAGAAGCACAGAACTAGGTATATCGATTGTATTGAAAATGTTGTGTACCAGATTCCTCTCACAAGTGGTAGATATTATGTAGGACAGACGGGTCGTTGTGCTAACGATAGAATGAGAGAGCATGACAACAATGTAAAACGTGGACAAGATGGCTGGTTAGCCATCCACTGTAGGTCGTGCACGTGCTCACCTATTTTTGAGAAATGTATTGTTGTCAGCAAGCACAGGGACCGCCTAACACGTGAAGTTGTTGAAGCGTATAAGATTGCGCAGTTGGGTGAAAACTGTGTCAGCACCCCGTCAATCGCATTATTGCCCAAGGAAATGGAGTATCTACGGAGGCGTTTGATGTGATCGGTCTTGGTTGTGCTATTCGCGGCTTATCTGCGCTATGTCCAGTGACGCACTATTATGCGAGTGGTTCATGTGTATTTATAGGCGATGCATTTGGTTTTTCACAATAAATTTGTTGAGAGTTCAGCGCTGTGTGCGTCCCCTTCCTGTGTGTCCTGTGGTTTTGCGCTGGTTTTCTAATCATGTACAACCAACAAGCCCAGCTCTCCGCACTTTTGGAATTCATACTGAACGGTCTGCGGTCTAATGCCATTAGTTCCGATTTAAGACGGCGTCTCGGTGTGTCATGATATGGGCAGTCCAGAACGAGGTGACATACAACTTCATCTACAAATCCACATTCGCATTCGGGAGTCTCAGTTATGCCTATTCTGTGTAAAAAAATGTTTCGTGCATGGGGTGCTAGCCTTAACCGGTGAATAAGTGTTTCCATCATCATCATCATCATCATCAATCATCATCATCATCATCATCATCATCATCATCATCATCATCATCATCAGCCTGTCTACGCCCACGGCAGGGCAAAGGCCTCTCCCATGTTCCGCCAATCAACCCGGTCCTGTGCTTTCTGTTGCCACGTTATACCTACAAACTTCTTAATCTCATCTACCCACCTAATTTTCTGTCTTCCCCTCACGCGTTTGCCCTCTCTTGGAATCCAGTCAGTTACCCTTAATGACCACCAGTTATCCTGCCGACGTGCTACGTGGCCGGCCCATATCCATTTCTTCTTCTTAATTTCAACTATGATATCCTTAACCCCCGTTTGTTCCCTGACCCACTCTGCTCTCTTCCTGTCTCTTAAGGTTACACCTATCATTTTCCTTTCCATCGCTCGCTGCGTCGTCCTCAATTTAAGTTGAACCCTCTTTGTAAGTCTCCAGGTTTCTGCTCCGTAGGTAAGTACCGGTAAGATGCAGCTGTTATATACCTTCCTCTTGAGAGATAGTGGTAGACTACCATTCATGATTTGATAATGCTTGCCGAATGAGCCCCATCCCATCCTTATTCTTCTAGTTATTTCACTCTCATGGTTCGGCTCCGCGGTTACTACCTGTCCTAAGTAGACGTACTCCTTTACAACTTCCAGCGTCTCGCCACCTATCGCGAAGCGCTGTTCTCTGCCAAGATTGTTCCACATTACTTTAGTTTTATGCATATTAATTTTCAGACCTACTCTTCTACTTTCCGTATCCAGTTCAGTAATCATGAGCTGTAATTCGTCTCCCGCGTTACTCATCAATGCAATGTCATCAGCGAAGCGCAGGTTACTGAGATACTCTCCATTAACTCTTATCCCTAATTCTTCCCAATCTAGGGCCCTGAAAACCTCCTGTAAACACGCGGTGAATAGCATTGGAGAGATCGTGTCTCCCTGTCGTACGCCCTTCTTTATTGGGATTCTGTCGCTTTCTTTATGAAGGACTATAGTGGCTGTGGATGCGCTGTAGATTTCTTCCATTATGTTTATATAGGCTTCGTCGATGCCCTGATTCCGCAGTGCTTGCATGACTGCTGATGTCTCCACCGAATCAAATGCCTTCTCGTAATCTATGAAGGCTATGTATAGGGGTTGGTTGTATTCCGCGCATTTCTCTATCACCTGATTGATAGTATGAATATGGTCTATTGTTGAGAAGCCTGTACGAAATCCTGCCTGGTCCCTTGGTTGATTAAACTCTAATGTCGTGTTAATTCTGTTAGCAATTACTTTTGTGAATAGCTTGTAGACAACGGACAGTAAGCTGATGGGCCTGTAATTTTTCAGGTCCTTCACGTCCCCTTTCTTATGGATCAAGATGATGTTGGCATTGTTCCATGATTCTGGTATCCTCCCTGTCGAGAGACACTTCGTATACAGGGTGGCCAGTTTCTCTAACATAATCTCTCCACCGTCTTTCAACAGGTCTGATGTTACCTGATCCTCACCAGCGGCTTTGCCTCTTTGCATTCCCTTTAGGGCTTTCTTTACTTCTCCTGTTAATACTGGTGGGATGTCAGATTCCTCTGGGATATTACTTCTTCTTACGTTATCATCCTGACTGTCTCGGCTGCTGTACAGATCTCTGTAGAACTCTTCCGCTATCTCAAGTGTTTCCATAGTTCTATTTAAAGCTAGCACAATTTTTATATTGAAGCAGGTTAACCGCAGCCGAATTATGCTGCCTTGACGTCATCAAAGCCGTAATGTCGGAGTACCAGTACGTTAAGAAGTTGCGTCCATGAAGTCACGTGCAAGCTATAAATAGTTCCCTCGCACAAAAATACTATCAAAACTATACCAGCTCGCTCAAACGTTCACGTTGCGAACAACCTGTGTTGCCCTAGATAGTCCACGCAGTGCTATCTTGCTTCTGAAAAAAACTTGGGGCATCTACGCTCTAGTAGTACGAAGACTAAGGAAGCGACGGGGCTGGTGGCGTTGTCTTCCTCCTCACTTCCCTTTCCCACCCATTGCTATACTGTACTGTACTATACTATACTATACTATACTATACTATACTTACTATACTATACTATACTATACTATACTATACTATACTATACTATACTATACTGTACTGTACTGTACTATACTATACTATACTATACTATACTATACTATACTATACTATACTATACTATACTATACTATACTATACAGCTCCACTAAAGTGAAACCTGGGGAAGTGCGAAGCACAGGTGTTTCCCATAGGGACACGTCAATAGCAATGAGAGGACAGCGTCCTCTCACTGCTACAGACAGCGTCGCACACAGCGTCCAGCGTCCATCGCAGAAACAGAGGTTTTCCTGAGCGAACGCGCCGTCTTATTTGCCACTTGCTTTACCGTGACGGGCTATACGACGACAGGAGGCGCCGAGGGCCCAAGCGCATAAGGTGCATTTTGTTTTCTACGCTTATGCTCCCCATTCGTTATGAATCATCATGCGTCCGAGAATGGCAGCAACGTTGACGGCGCAGCTGGCCTGCATCACTGGAGATAACAGCGCGAGCGTAGAGTTTCTGAGCATGGAGGAATACTGTGCGTACCTGGAAGAGGCCGTGGTCCGCACTGCCGTCCCAGTTCATGCGACCGACTGCGCTGCTGTTGAAGAGGCTCTCGTGCTCGGCGATGCATACCCCTGTGAGAAATGTTTCGAGATGATTCAATGGCGCCGCTATGTTGGACGAGCAATGTTTGCTCGATGTCACGTGGCATTTCTTTTTGCATTTCGCGGGCATCTGTACTAAGCAGAAAAACACTAATACTTATAGATATGAAGTTAGAAACGTTCTAATCGGACGTTTTGTAAACCGATGTACAACTTACTCATTGGAATTTTTTGCCCAGCTTCGTTGCTTCAAAAGTTAGTTAACCAAAGGGGTCTAATTAAGCAAGTTATCAGAACACAAATATAGTCTGACTTACTCCAGGCAAGAGTCAGCAGCATGCATTTGGTCACGTCGTCATTGAGTACGTTGGCATATTTTTAAACTCTGGCTAAAGATGGCTGGGGCACCCTCTATATCTCACCGTCGTAACGTTCCCAAAGCTGCCACTGGCCGGTATATAACGCAAGGATTATTCTGCTCTGTTCGTCTTTACGATATTCCATTCCATCTCTACCATCCACCACTCTAAACCGCTCTATTATGGTAATAACACACGGGAGTGGCTCCACTCGAGCACGCAAAGAAGCGCGAAAGGATAAGATGTTGGACTGGAGTCTTGTTTATACAAGACGACGGAAATTATTTGGTTGACAAAACCGCGCATAGAACAAAAGTGCTACGTGCACGAGTTTACGTATTGTCTTGCAATATACCGTTATTCTATAGTATTACAAGTTTGTTTTATTCTTCACACGTCGCCCTCACAGATACGTTGTAGGGACTGTTCAAAAACGACATGCGCACCCACCAATATCCGGTAGTGACACCCCACTTCTACGGCATGGCCACTTCGACACAATGGTGTCTTCGCCTGCTGGAGGTAACAACGAATCCGCCGAAAGTATTGCAGCGTTTATTCGATGTGACCACGTTTGAGAATCGCTCCTTCTGCAACTGGACTCTTTTATTATTAAAACGGGGCTTTGTTCTCACCACCATCCCGGCTATCGGCCATCGCGCATTTCCTCCGCAGCACTCGTGCATCGTGCGGAGATGAAAACAGGTGAATAAGGGTGTGAAAACAGAGAAAAACAAGAAGCGTGGACTCACACTGTGGTATCTGGTCTTCGGGGAATCCGTGCACGTAAAGAAGCTCCCGAGCCAGCTCGCATTTCTCGAACACCTTCGCCCAGGAGCAGGGAAGTGCCACCAGGGCGGCCAGGAGTGCGGCGTGGAACAGCATCTGCAAGCACTAGATGGCGACGAGCGAAGTCATGGAAAATCGCGATCAGTTACAACCGTACGCGCGTGTTTTATGAGCACGCAGGACGGAGCGCCTGTTAAACAGGTACAGACCGCGAGGGGAACGTGTGCGACGTCTTAATAAGCGCGGTGCAGGATCGGTCTTCCACGACTCATTGGTAGTCCGTGAAGGGCGCAACTCCACGCGGTCACCCCGGTAGCTGCGTGCCCAGACGACCTTATACGAGTCGCAGCCGCGAGGAGGGAAACAACACTGGACGCTGCACGCCGCGTCACTGGGGACGCCGGTGCGGCACGTCATGCGATGGTACGGCCTGCGTGCACTCGCCGAGTCAGTGCTCGGGAGTACGCGGATAAACTCGGCTTATCCTCGTTTGAACTTGTTTCTACAGAAGCTGGTTGGGACACGTTGATGTATCTGTCTTGTCGTGCGCCAAATATATGTATATCGACGCAGGAGGCCTCGAGTAAGTGACTAAGAAACGGGGAGTCCCCTGTGCGTGATCTGTGAGACAGCATATTCCCGTGGATGCGATGAATGGAGAAGTGACGGCCAAGGCGTTTGCCTGTATAGCGGGAGCACCCTGATGACCTTTGCTGGACAGGGAACAACATAATTAACCATTAATTTGCGTCACCGAGCTAAGGAATTATATCCTGCGTTCGCGATGACCGACTACGCAGATCACCAGCAGCAGTGGCTCAATGGCCGACACTGACTGAGCACGAGGTCTCGGGATCGGTTCCCAGCGGCGACGACCGCATTTTGATGGATCAAGATTGCTAAGGTGTCAATATGCGAATATATTAAAGAGGAGGTCGATATCAATGTGGCGTTCTCTATTATGGCGCTTCCCGAACAGCAGGCTACGCTACAGATGTTAAAGTGAAACGCGCTACTGAGCTTAAACGAGTAACAGAAATGCTTGTGTGATTTACACAGCTCATTCTTGGGGTTAAGTGGCATCTAGGACTTTAGAAGCATGTTGCGCTTCGTCTTCGCATAGCCTTTGGTATGTTAAACCCCAAATATCGCAGGTATTTCTAGCTCCACATTCCACAATTCTTACTTACACATGCCGCTGTTGCGCGGCCTTAATCATGCATGATTAAACGCCACGCAGGCGATTAAGTTTCAAGAGTCGCTGAACCTCATTCACTGTCGAAACTCGGGACACTTCCAGATGCATTTTTTTTCTGCCATAGAGTAGAAGTTACAAATATTACGAAAGCGAGAAAGTATAATTAAGCTAAACCGCGCCTACGACGGCAATGAACAGTCAAAAGACAAACCAACTGTTCACCCATGCAGGCTCTGAGTTTGCCAACTTTTGTCGTGTACACGCATGCGTGACTTAATTTGAAATTAAGTTTTTTGTTCTGAAGCTCTGCAATGGTCTTTGCATGCGTTACCATGCCACACTCAACTGGCGGGGGTGTCAGTTCTCGTATACTCTAAAGTGTGCCGAGACGAAGGAGGCTTAAAAATGGGGAGGTATGACCCTATCGAAATTTACATGTAGTCGCGACGAGGAACACATGCCGTACAATCAGTCACCTGGGTCTGGCCTCCGAGGGTATATAGTCTCGCAGACGATAGAAGACCCTCCCTACTGAGCACAACTCGAGAAACTGTGGCACCTTTTCTGGACTTTCGTCACTATATCGGGTTTCTTGCGGTGCAGCAAGCTCAGCTAGGCTGAGTCACTTCACCGCGAATGAAGCTGTCGCAAGTGTACACAGCGGTGAGCACCGCTGTATCTTTATTTCGACAAGTCGCTGTCAGTAAACCCCTACCTTGCGTGACAGACGCTTGTGTGGAAAGACCCGTATCACAAACAGCCACGAGGGCTTTGAAGAAAAAAACAATGGAATAAAAAAAAGGGGGGGGGGTGCCAATATAATGATTGGGGAAGTGATACGTTTGCTTTATATGTGCTTGTCACAAGAAATACTACCGAAATCGTAAGAAAAAAGGGGGATGAATGATAAATGTGAACAGTTCGGCCCACATGAACCGGCACCATCTGTGACAGAAAAATACAATTTGTCCAATACAGCCTAAGTGTAAGATATAGCCTGAGAGGTAAAAGAAAACAAGGTCACCTACGCATGAAATGGTCAGATGGTATTTTGCACGGAGGCCACAGGGAAGCGTCTAGAGGAGCTTAAAGAACTTGTATGCAAAAAGTCTCATTTTCGTTAATTCATACACTTGTGGTGTCACCAGGAGTCGTGAATGACTCGATGGTACTAAAGTTAGTGTACATGCTACCTTTAGGTAACATATACCTAAAGGTAGCATATACAACAACTCTAGATGGTACCAAACAAGAACAACAACAACAATAACAACGACAACAATCCGTTAGACCGATAGTGCGACTGAAAAATATCCACACAGAATCTCCTTTGGGAGTTGCCTAAATGATGCGTAAGCGTAAAGTTTTATTGTAGGTTGTATTCTTCCCTAGGGCGTTGTTTTCGGGTGGCCTAATAATAATAATTGTTGAGGTTATACGTCTCAAAACCACGACATGATTATGAGAGACGGCGCAGTGGAGGGCTCCGGAAATGTTGATATTTAACGTGCACCTAACGTGCACTAAACCGTTAAACTTTAACGTGCACGGGTGTCCTCTTTCATTTCGCGCCCATCGAAATCCTCTCCGTCGGCTTTACATCTTGTCCTGCAGGGGGTTTTTATTGCACGAAATTGTACGAAATTCAACGTAGCCTTGATAGAAAGCGTTCTCCTTTCACATTTGTTTTGCACCGTGGTTACAACGCAACGCATTCACGTGGTTCGACAGGTCTAGCCTTTATCGCGTTTTGCTGGACCAAATAAAAGTTCACTCACTCACTCACTCACTCACTCACTCACTCACTCACTCACTCACTCACTCACTCACTCACTCACTCACTCTCACTCTCACTCACTCACTCACTCACTCACTCACTCACTCACTCACTCTCACTCACTCACTCACTCACTCTCACTCACTCACTCACTCACTCACTCACTCACTCACTCACTCACTCACTCACTCACTCACTCACTCACTCACTCACTCACTCACTCACTCACTCACTCACTCACTCACGTGGTTCAGACATATTCACGTTTTACAATCAAGCCGGAAACCATTGAGCATGCATTTATTGAATGTTGGGATGTGATACTCTTTTGAGATGTGCTTCAAAGAACCTCTAAAAAAGACCTACCCATAACACCTATTGGCATTAGATACTTACCAGCACAAAACGAACACACTATACCACTTCATATAATTATACTTCTGGTCCTCCACAGTTTGTGAAAGACGCGTTTATCAGTGACACACGCTGACCTTAAGACGAAATCAGCAAGGGAGAACTTTATATACGTGATGCTTATAGATCTCAAACAGAACCACCTGTCCGGATTGACGTTTTGGATGGATTGGCTAAACTGAAGGAATTTTAATGCATTAATAATAATAATATCTGGGGTTTAACGTCCCAAAACCATATGATTATGAAAGACGCCGTAGTGGAGGGCTTCGGAAATTTCGACCACTTGGGGTTCTTTAACGTGCACCTAAATCTAAGTACACCAGCCTCAAACATTTTCGCCTCCATCGAAAATGCAGCCGCCGCAGCCGGGATTCGATCCCGCGACCTTCGGGTCAGCAGTCGAGCGCCATAACCACTAGACCGCCGTGGCGGGGTGGTCTAGTGCATCATGCCAACGAAAAGGCTGGCGCGTTTTAGTCACATTCCTTTATGACGATGTATTGCGAAGCCTCTTTAAAAATGTGTGTAGCCCAGTGGTTAAGACACTCGTCTTCGGAGAGTTGGGCCGGAGTTCGAAACCAGTCCTTGGAAAAGAATTTGTTTTTATTCATTTATTTCTTTATGGTGATGATCGTCTCACGTGACAGAGGAAGAGACGGACGGACGGACAGTTTTCTCTTTGAGTCGGCATAGAAATGCTTGTGCATTAAAAAAGATAATTTGACAGCTTCGAAACCGGTCTTCGAGAATGCTGTATACTTCATAGGGCTCCTTCGTTACACTTTTTTTTTGTTTTACTGAAAACATTTTCGGATAAGGCTATAGAATAGGTGTTCGTATGGTCTAGAAAATATGCCAGGGACCTCTGATAGGTTTATGCATGTGGAAATTATACAGCATAAATGAGTCAGACACGTGCAAGTCTGTAGCTCGCCACCATACCATATCGTTAACCACATCCGCCTTTTCGGCACTGGTGCGGCCTTACACTAACCGCGGCGCCATCCGAAAGGCCTAGTCGGGAATGAAATTTTAGGGCAGCGGAATAGAGGTGCAAGCTTTTGCCAAAAGTTTCGAGGTGATAAGGCCCGTTTTACTGAATCTGTGGTCAGGTCACGTATACAGGGAACCCCGTAGAGCCTCCGCCACTAGGAAAATATGAAGGTTAAGTGAGCTAGTGCTTTCTGGCAGCTTTGAGTTTCAGACCTTCATAGCTGCTATAGAAAACTCGCCGCCGGCCTCAGAGATCGTTATAATTCTGCTTGCAAAGTGCCTTCAAATCTTGTGACTCAATCAAGGTAGTGGGCCTGAAGGGCCGCTGGTGATGACGTGGTCCCTGATGAGGAGGAGAATACGGCACTATCGTTGCAGCCCTCGTGAGAGCACAGCTCAGCGCCCCGAGGACCCCGGGAGCAGGGTGTAGCCGAAAAGCGCGAAATCGTGGTAGGCTCAGCGCTTAGTACTGACATGGTCCACGTGTTTTATGAAGAAATAAGTGGCGAGGAGGAGATAGCGCCTGTAGGAAAAGTAGGGATGATGGCGAGAAAGAAAGCACTCTCTCGTTCGAAGTGGTTTAGGGGCCCTTTAAAGGTCCATGAGAGTTTGCTGAATTTACGTCGCAGAGACGCAGAGGCATTTTACGACCAGCGCTGGATGCCGTCCACAAGGGAGTAGAGGAGACGGTTACTGCAATACTTTCACAAAAGGCGGTAGACTGGTGCGTCAGAGCTCCGCTGCCCTCCTCGACACAGCTTGACCACGCTGTCGAGGGAGACCATCCTCCAAACATTCGAATCTCACTGAGCATTTACGAACATGAGATCGCTGCTCACTCATGGTCGTTTCCTTCTCGCTGAACCGAATTGGCCTTCAGTTCCAAATAAACGAATGCGCCTTTATTCTTGTCATCGTATCTTACGTTACGTTCGAGGATACAAATCGATTCGAAACATTCAGAAATAAAACCTGAAATTAACACCTTTTAACTATACCGAAAATATGAAAAAAAAAGCACCGAAACGAACATATAAATCTAGTTCGCCACCATGGCTTCTGCAAGTTACAAAGAAAAGAAGGAGAGGAGTCCCTCTGATGCAGCTCCGATATAAGAATTGTGCAAGCGTTGAGTCACACGGAAAACTCTTAAAACGTCTGGCCTCGCAAATGAACCTCACGTGTATGGAATCCCTATTGCTGGTCGAATATTAAGTGCAAAGAAGTCCCCCCCCCCCACCCTTTTTTTTTCTAACCTTTCTTTTCGTATTGATTGTGAAGGTGCATTTGCGCAAGAACGTGAAGAAATGGTCTAGTAGGTGACAAGAAATTAAGAAAGGTGTTGGTGGAAATGGGCCAAGGGCAAGAAGCATAAATATTTATTTTAGGCTTTCCCATCTGCCACCTTGTCTGCTCTTACTGTTCTCCCACCTGAATGGTCCGCACACACTACAGAGGACTTGGTCAAGGATCGGGCGAGTTAAGCCAATTATTCACGTCCAAGCTGTACCGCTAACGAGAAATCTTGGACTATTCGGAAGAACTATAACATAAACCAGTTCAAGAATTCAGAAAACAAAAATCGTCCAGATTCGTACACTTTGCGCGCTAGCTGGTCGTGCTTTCAGTCAACATTTTTTTCAGTTATGTCGCGCTCAAAAAGAATTATTGAACCGTTGCGCAAGACAATAGGCTAGTTGGACTTCATACTTGGTTGGAAGGAAAACTCAGCACTAAGTCAAGCAACGAAGAAACAAGTGCACGACACGGGCTCCAAGTATAGTGCGCGTCGCCAACCCTCGTGTCGTGCTCTTCGCTTCGTCCGCTGTCTGAACTCTGGGTCTTGTTGGTGACCACGAATAGTTAGGCGTATAGTTGCAAGAGAAATCGCAACTTATTTTGCATAAAAGTTACTTACGTTTTAGCTGCGAACGTTAAGAACAACATAAAGGGATTCGCAACATTTGCTGTCATTTTGTCGTTAAGTTTCCCTTTTCAGTGGCTGCTGACCTTAGAGAATGTCAGCTACTCAATGGCATACAGTATGCTAAAAATGTAATAAATTAACCAAGCACGCCGAAGCAGTCAGTCTTATTTAGATTAGCATTCGAGAGGCCATTCGAATAATGAGCTACATGGTGTTCTCGTGAAAGCTCTGCGGCCGTACAGAGTCTTATTTGCCAGCAGATAATGATTTTCGTCAAGTACAAAACAAAACCATTATGTCCCTGGAATAAAACTTGAGTAGCGAAGAATAGCGACCGTTTTCTTTCGTAAAGGAGAAAATATAAATATGACGGCGCCAGCAAAGAACCACATGCTTAACGGCACTCCGAATCTACGTGAATCGGCATGCAGGTAGCGCACTTCTTCCGCTCCCTTTAACACGCTTTGCACTGTTATCAAGCCGTTACAGGGTACGCCAGTAGCGCCTCAGGGTTTCCTCATATATTAGAGCACCGTCCACTGCTATTCGTCGCATTTTCCTTTTCTTTCCGAGCTGACACGAAGCCCACCTTTGCTGATAGTCTTCGAAGACGTGCGCCGAAGCCATCCTCTTGCTGCTGCTGCTGCCGGTCGCCCGTTTTATCCATCTTGGCAGAACCGGCTCGAGCGCGGGGCCAACGATGATCTAACGGCGCGGCCCGCGGGTTGTTTGCAAAGAGGCATTCATGCCCAATTCGCGTAGCGCGCGCGCGCTTTCGCAACGCGCGGGATTATCGGTTGGAATTGCGCATCACGTTCTCCGCCTTGTGGCCCATCCCCTCCAAGGCCGGGGTGCCCGAAGGCCTACCGCAGCGGCGTGGACGCCTCGGCTCACGGCCAGGATCAGTGGCCGCGGTCGGCGTGCCTCCTTTGAACGAGTCCGTTGGTGCATCGAGAACTTTCGTCTCAAGACTGTGCTTTCGCCGACCACATTTCACGGAATATGTTTGCGGCTTCAATAAATATGGAGAGCCCACCGATTGAACCCCTACCTCCGACCCACCTACCCAAGGGCCATGGAGCGCGTTGCAGAAAACGCGGAGGTTGCTTGCAATGTCAGCCCAATGGCCATGGGAGGATTCCAGTGTTGATGTTTTTTTCTTGGGGGTGGGGCTGGGTGTCAGTGTCTTTCTGAGTGGGCGGAAGGGGTATAGGAGGGTTTTTTGTGGGAGTGTTTATAAATCCCCGACACGTGGCAAAAATTTTAGTTGACTATAGAATTCTTCCTTTTTTTCCTCCTTTGCATAGCTCGTGCAAGTCAATACTGTGTTGCGTGCCTCAGAACTTTCCTACCAAGTGGCCTGACGCTTAAAAATTTCCATTGGTCTAAGAATTTGGGGCTGTAACTATAGATGTCAAAATAGCCAATCGTCATATATTTGAGGCCGTGGGCTGTACATAGCGAAATCTTATTTTTTCACAAATATTTCAACCCCTCGAGTGTTTCCACAGAACTGATTTGTTATAAACAGAGGTGCAATCCAAAAATGGAAGAAAGTGAAGACACGGGACAACGGACGAGCGGGAATATTGCACGCCAGTACTCGAGCAATGTATACATATGTCGTTCAACTATGCAGACACAATGACGCAGAACACTAGCAACTTCTAGAAGAGGGACATCTGTGGATGTAGGAAAACAACGAACGCCCCCCCCCCCCCCCTCTCATCGTGATTTATTGTCTTTCCACCCGTATACGACATCATTTCGTGTCAACACACAGCTTCTCCTCTCGGGGCACGAAAACAAGATAAGTCATGGCATGCCACACGGCGATCCTAAACCCATCATTTATCGACGGCCAGCCTGAGCAAGGATGCTAAGCGGTCTCGCGTTATTTACGACGTTCCGTCGTGCCATATTTTGGCATCCTCTTATGAGAGAGGGAGGGAGTCCTTTGAAGACATTGCGCGCGTTCTTGTTCCGTATATACATAGTCCCGGACTGCTGGGCTTGATCTCGTGCGTACATCGCTCGCTGAAAACAGTCCAAGCTTGCACAAAGCGAGATATACCGGAGTTACGCTGACCGGTTGCTCCCAGATGCGGAGAAATTGTAAATTAGGCAAGACAAGCACCCCCCGTGGAGCCTCATTTATTAAGATTAGCGGAGTCGAAATGTCGTTCAGGAAGCGATGAGCTGTCGCCCGTCGACCTGTTCGGGCGGGTTAGGCCGGCGGACGCGTGGTCGGCCCACTTGATCACAACGTCGTAGCGCGCACGCACGCGCATGGCGATCGCGGAGGGAAGCGCCTCAGCGGCAGAAGAACCAGATGCAGTAGTGCCTGTTGCAGAAGTTCTCGCCGATGTTGTTCACGCGTACCCAGAGGCTGCACACTTGAATGATCAGGGCAACGACAGCCAGTGCCAACACGGCCACGGTCACGCGGAGAACCTTGTAGGAACTGTTGGCCTCCTGCGGCAGAAGGCATGATTAAACCGCTAGGAGAAGGCCGGTACCGTTTAGGGAAGGGTGAACGTGCATTCGGTGAGGATAAACACGCTTCCCGGTTCAGGTTTTTTTAGCCTTATGTAACTCACAGTATGGAGCATCATCTTATAAATGACGTGGCGAACACGATGTGAAGCATTGGCGGAGCCAGAGGGGGGGGGGTGTTCAACCCGTCCCCCGAAATTGCTCAATCTTGCATGTGTATATGTGTGCACGCACACGTACGAACGCACGTAAGAACATGCATAAAGTATGGTTGAACAACCCCCCCCCCAAAAAAAAAATAAAAAAAAATATATATATATATATATATATATATATATATATATATATATATATATATATATATATATATATATATATATATATATATATATATATATATTCTGGCTACGCCCCTGATGTGAAGACATACATCATGCCGTTTATTTGCAGCAGGATGCCGCGCGAGTTCTCTTAATGCAATGTTCTGTTCTCTATAAATCGTTCCTTGGCCACTAAAGGAGAGATCGGTGTTGCCGTGGCGCATTTTTGCGGAGTTCGACCTCGAGACGCTCTTCGTACTCTACATGGACGAAGAGAGTGATACTCTGGCACTGTCCTGCTCTTGAATGAATCGGACGATATCCTCACATGAACCGAAGTCAGCGCTGGTCGTGCTCGGTTGTGTCTGCTGCTATACGCACCTCGACCAGGCATACTGGGACGACAGGGTTGGAAGAGACGTCCTTCGATTGCGGCCGGGCCTGTGATTTCCAGCGCTCCGGCCAATTGACCGCGGGCGCCGCCGGCCGATCCGCGTCTTCCTTGCAGTCATCCACCGGTCGTGTTGTCCGGTCTGGGGGCGTGACGCAGGGCGCTGGGGGAGGCGGCAGGAGTGGCCGCTGCCTCATTTTTTCGGGAGCCCTTAGCTGCACGGTGTGGCTGCGAAGGATAGATAGATAGATAGATAGATAGATAGATAGATAGATAGATAGATAGATAGATAGATAGATAGATAGATAGATAGATAGATAGATAGATAGATAGATAGATAGATAGATAGATCAAAACCTCGGTGATACGATCACGGCTCGTACGAATTTCGGGGTGATACGAATTTTTCTGTGGTCCCGGCCAAGGCCCATTAGCTTGCAATGTATTGGAGTACGGTTGTTGCGAACCGATTTGCACCCGCAACGTTTGATACGAACGTACGCTAGCGCACAAGTACGAACAGGTGGTGCCCGCGCTGTCCCGGAAGACGCGGCAGTCACGCGCGAGCATGTGCGCTGCGCGACCATCAACGGTGCGTCGTTGCCTCCGAGATAGTGCGCGCGAATCGTGGAGGCCTTTGGGCGCCTTCGCGTTCAGATTACAGATGACGTTGACGTCGCACTGTTTTTTTTTTTTCCCAACGTGTTGACGCGTGCTCCTGTGCTCGAGGCAGCAGCGTCTTTGTACTGTGTTAACACGTGCCTGCCACGTCGATGCAAGCCATGTCCCCGCAATCAGAGGTTCTAAGAAACAAGACTGAAACTTGGGCTGCGGGTCCGTCATGAAGTCCCATTAAAGGTGGACGAAGACCCCCAGAGGCGAAGCGGACGGTCAAAGCGCTTCTTAAGTCACTTTCACCGCAGTACTGTGGTGTAATGCAAAAAAGCCTTGTACGATTTGGAAGGGGTTACTAGCGGTCAAGCGTCACGATACATCTGGTTCATTAATTACACATGCGCGCACGCACCGTATATTTACGACTACAAGTATGATCGCGCACGTCTAAAAACTTTACTGACAATCATTCAGGGCTGTTGATGATGCGGCCCTGAGAAACACTAGATTAAAACGTATGCCAACTTTCTTTTGTCGCATACTAATTTTCCATATTTTCTGGTGATAAGAATTTCGGATGATACCAATATTTTTGATAACCCCGCGAGATTCGTATTACCGAGGTTTTACTGTAGATAGATAGATAGATAGATAGATAGATAGATAGATAGATAGATAGATAGATAGATAGATAGATAGATAGATAGATAGATAGATAGATAGATAGATAGATAGATAGATACCAAGAACGATTCCATTTCTTCCCTTCTGTTTTATGATCAGGAGCGCCGATATACTCTTATAAAATCCTCGCGCATGTGCACAGTCTGACCCACGTTTATTGCGGGGAGCTATAGTAATCGGTCCGTGGTTGTCGATTCCCCGCCACGGTGGTCTAGTGGTTATGGCGCTCGACTGCTGACCCGAAGGTCGCGGGATCGAATCCCGGCCGCGGCGGCTGCATTTTCGATGGAGGCGAAAATGTTTGAGGCCCGTGTACTTAGATTTAGGTGCACGTTAAAGAACCCCAGGTGGTCGAAATTTCCGGAGCCCTCCACTACGGCGTCTCTCATAATCATATCGTGGTTTTGGGACGTTAAATCCCAGATATTATTATTATTATTATTATTGGTTGTTGATTAACAATTAACACGCGCATCGCTCACCGGACGCGTGACACCTTGTTGGTGGGCACCAGGCGCCACTTATCCTCGATCGTCTTGTCGCAGCTCGTCGGGTTGACGCGTATCGCCAGGATCTCAACCTCGGCCTGCTCGGGTCGTCTCGTGCCTGCGTCGTGCAGCGCGCGCGCCTTCAGGTCGCGGCCCCATCTGTATAGGCGTCGTGCCAGACAGCCGTGAGCTCCACCATTAGCTGTCTTAAGCAGTATTACGTTGATCGGTATCATTCGATAACCCTGTTCGCATAGGCTGCCACGGTGGCCTAGTGGTTACGGTACTCGGCTGCCGACCCGAAAGACGCGGGTTCGATCCCGGCTGTGGCGGTCGCACTTCGATGGAGGCGAAGTGCTGTACTGTGCGATGTCAATGCACGAACCCCAGGTGGTCGAAATTTATGGGGCTGTGAAGCTATACGTTTCGTGGACATTGCACGATTGGCTAAAGCATATGAAAGGGTAACGTAAATAATGATTCAATACAGATACATCCCGCGCGGTGCTATTTGTATAACTTACAGGGAGGTGAAACATATTTTCAACGTCGAACAAACTCGATAGAGTTTGTTCAACATTAAAAAAAATATGTGTCAAAATATATGCATACGTCGAGCTTCTTGCACGTAAAAAAATTGCACTTAGCAAGGACAAAGCTTTGAAAGCACTTACAATTTGATACCTAAGCTGATCCCTAAATCCAAAACTGGCGCCATTGGCAATATCGTGACGTCATAATGCAGAGTAAAGATTACTTACGCCATGAAAAAATAGAGCTAGGTAATATGACGTTGCTCATAAAGATAACCAACAAGAGTGCTAACGCATGCGTCCTTTGTTTGCATGTGCTCATGAACTTCGGAAGTGGGGGCTCACTCATACGTGTACTTACGTATATACTTGCCCTTAAGTCATAATGCTTCGCGTATACGTGTGTATTATAAGCGTACTGCAAGGCCTGTGTTGTGTATGAATTCAATCAGCTATAGTCGGCCTTTGCATTTGTATTGTCTTTTCTTCGCTGCGTTAAACAACGATATGACCCAAGTATAGCGATATGACCCAACTAGCAAAAGCACTATAGCTTCGTATTGCTGGTCCTAAAATACTGCGTGCACCCTGATCGGTTTTCTTTGTTGCTGGATCTGACATTTTATACCGTCGTCTATTTTGCAACCTGATAATCATGTCAGTCCCATTAAAAGGGTCTCGACAGTCAATGCGGCTGCACAGCAGAGTTAGTGGTCGATAGGATATATATGCTTACTATGACCCCTATCAAAATATTCAGAAGGCAGTGATAGCGGCAGTTTTCAAATTTTTAAAACAGAAAGATTTTACCTGCACCAGGCAACGTTCACCTGAACGGTGAACCGGACATGGAGGTGGCTAATCGTATGAGCACTGCAAGAACGCGTAAGCTTCCGTAATAATAATAATAATAATAATAATAATAATAATAATAATAATAATAATAATAATAATAATAATAATAATAATAATAATAATAATAATAATAATAATAATAATAATAATAATAAAATAACGACCGAAATCGAATAAACGCACTCTGCATGAAGTCGCAAACATGTGTGCATATTCCAGTCATTTTTATATTAATTCGGAAGTTTTGGCTTCTGCCACAGTGCGAATGACGCGATGATTAAATATCTAAAGTGGTCACGAATCGGAGGTCGTCCTAATACAAGTTCGCGAAATATCGCGACTTGGAGCGGCACTTGAGATACACACAGTAATACTATTTTATTCTCCTGCATGCGGTGGGCTGCTTGTGCACTAGTGTGTCGAAATAATGCAATACATTATCCACGCCGACTGTGTGACCGTTACACAAAGGAACGAACACACTTAAACCGAGCACGATACGCTTGCCGCGTGTCAACTGTGCAACACGGATCTATTCTGTCTCATATATACTGTGAACACGCGCATCTGTTCTTTATCAGGGAGGTAGCGAGAATTTTTTTCCGGGGGGGGGGGGGGTTCAGCCATACTTTACGTATGTTCGTGCGTGTGTTTGTATGTGTGCGTGTATGTATACGCAAGGAAAATTGAAAATTTTCGGGGGGGGGAGGGTTGAACCCCCCCGACCCCCCCCCCCCTTGGCCACACCCTGTTCTTTATGTTGAATTAATTCAATACCAAAAAATTCGTAATCCTCGAAATCACGTTCCCAGAAGGATCGATTATGTGTTTCTGACTCATCGTTCGGCGTTTACATTCGCTGTCACCTAAGTCACACTCAGTTACACAGTGTCGTCCAGGATATAGGCGTGCGCACGGGGGGGGGCGAGGGGGCCCCCCCCTATTCACCTAAGAGGGGGGCCGCAAAGTCAGCCCCACGCATTGACATAATAGGGAGGGGGGGCGCAATTTCAGCGCCAGGGGCGTAGCCAGAAATTTTTTTCGGGGGGGTTCATCCATACTTTATGTATGTTCGTGCTTGCGTTTGTATGTGTGCGTGTATATATACGCAAGCAAAACTGAAAAATTTCGGGGGGGAGGTTTGAACCCCCCAACCCCCCCCTTGGCTACGCCCCTGTTCAGCACCGTACATTGACATAATTGGGAGGGGGGGCGCTGCGACGAATATTCGTCCCCCCCCCCCCCCCCCGAAGGGGAACCCTGCGCACGCCTATGGCCCAGGACCAGAGGTGTAGCTAGGGGATGGCACACCAGGCACGTGCCCCTCCAACTCCCTCCGCACTCCCCGCCCTGGCAAAAAAGAAAAAAAAATGACTAAGGCATTAACATATTTCCAGTTCTGCATTGTATTTATTTGTGCACCATTTCCTGACCATTTCCTGACATTTTTGCCAAGCAAAACTCATGCCTCCGCAAATGTTTTGAGCATCCCCCACTCGAAGACTTCCGAAGCCTCTGGAGGTCAGGTCCTCGCACTGTTGCGCCTGGTGTTTACGCTCACAGGGCTCCTGAATCGCTACGCCGAGTGGCTGACCGCTGTACTGACGGAGGTCAGTCAGCCGGCGTTCAACGGCAACCACACACAAGGTCAGGTACGTGTAGTCGATGCATGTAACGCTCTGTTGCTTGCAACGCGTCAGACCTTTATGAATACAAACATGGACTTACTTGGACGCACTTTGAACTTTAACGGGACCCTCTCGTTTGGCTTGAGAACGCCGTGGTCGGGGTTGAACTGCAGCCCGTTGGCCTTAGTGATCTTTAACGAGAAGAATGTTCCCGCGCCTGTTATGCGGTGCGAAACGCAAAGCGATATTTCACGGAAGCGCACGCACTATATGCTCTGTGGTGAGGTAACACCTTAGCGCTGTGAAGTGTTCTTTCACGGCCGCGCGTACTGAAGGAGCAAGTATATTTGCGCTTTCCTTACAATTACGTCGGGACGTTGTGTCACGCCATTTAATTGTGTTCGATCATGAACAGAGTCAAATACTTAAAGCATCCACCGCTTGAACAATTTCACTGAAAATGAAGTAAACAAGATTGCCAAACAATACAAATAATTACAGGCAAAACAAAGCGTAAAGCATAATGTCACACTGCACGTGTCTTATACACTATAAATAAGATTAATGACCACCAAGGTATTGTATATACCACCTCTTAATGACTGAGTACTTACATGGAGGCACATATATGTGCGCCTCACCATTCTATCTATCCGTCAAAAAGCTCATCAATGTATAGCGCTCGCATACCGTAATTTGTTGTATATACATAATAGCTCGAGTGAGCCTTGACTGTCAGGTATACAGAGCAACCTTCAGCCAGCGATTTCATTGACCTCGCGCGGAGGCACAGTTGCCACTTCGATATGCGTTCCCGCGCTTATCGAGCCCCATCTCGGAGGTAGTACATAAGCGAGCTACGCAAGTAATCTTGCACAGAATAACATCAGAAATGTTCACGCGCTGGAAGTTGCGCCATGCGCGCGGTGCGCACATGGGCGGTGACCTCGAATCGCACAGTGCGCTAATGTGCATGAGACGTGCGATTTCGCAGTGCGAGCCGTACTCGTGGTTATGAAGGCAAATGAAGAGAAAGAAAATTACCCTGAAGGCCACATCGTACGAGCTCCTGTTGCCGAACTCGCACGCTTCGTACAGGGCATCCGGGTCGCTCTCTTGAACTTTGATGAGAGAGGTCGGTTTGCTGTGGAGTAAAAATGACGCAATTATTAGGGAAATAAGAGAGGATATACTGGCTATTATGAAACGTTACGAAAGTTGCGGCTGTATAAGGCTGGGGTTAAGGTAATCTTTATCGCCCGTGACAAACTCAGTGGATTGCGCGAGCCTTGTTCTAAGGAGCATGCGTGTCTGATCACACTCGCAGATGCTCACGTTCATACTCACATCAAATCACTCTCGCAGGTATTCACTCACATTCATACTCACGTAGACTCACACTCCAAGCAACTTACGTTCACACTCACGTGTACTCCCCCTCATACATACTCACTCACACTCGTACATCAATTCACACGCACAGCTACTCACTCAGGTCCATGCTCACGTCTACTCACGCTCCTGGGGGCTTACTCACACTCACAATTGCACCAACTCACTCACTTTCACTCTCGTCTATTTATACTCACAGGCCCTCACTCACGTTCATACTCACGCGCTTTTACTAGCGCTCATTCTCAGCACTCCTCACACTCATGGGTACTCACGTTCATGCACAAGTTCTTTAACACCTGTTTCTCGCGTTCACTAGCTAACTCGCACTCACCGTCGGTCAGAACTCACTCATGCTTATATTCACGTTTACTAATTCTCACGGGTACTCACTCACGTTCATACTCGAGAAGTATGGACTGCCGGGCGAGTTGGTAACTCATCTTAATGCTGTGGCGCGCAAAAGAACGAAAACTTCATACTCGAGTTCGCACTCACGTCTACTCACTCTTCGATACTCACTCATGCTCCTACTCAGTCGCGTCTACTCACACTCACAGGCACTCACGTTCATATCCTGAAAGTTATTCCTGTCCACAGATATTCGCGCCCATACATCCACTCGCTTGCTTCTTCAATCACTCACACTCACGTCAACCAAACCTCAATGGTTCTCATTCACCACTGTACTCATATTAGCACTCGCACGCACTCACTCATGCTCACAGTCACGTCCACTCACACCTGCCACTTTTCGCTCACGTCCCACTGGACCAAAAAAATCTGTCAGACATGTTCATTAGATCTCAACGTGCGAACTCGCAATGGATCGTCCTGTGAAAAACACTGGAATGTTAGCTCTCGAAAGAAAGAAAGAAAGAAAGAAAGAAAGAAAGAAAGAAAGAAAGGAAGAAAGAAAGAAAGAAAGAAAGAAAGAAAGAAAGGAAGAAAGAAAGAAAGAAAGCCAGTTCCACGCCTGTGAAATCTGCGTAAACAGCGGAGCTGGCAAGCAAGCGCCAACACCTGGCGAACGCAGATTGAGTTCTTTCTTCATCTTCTTCTTTCTTTCTTTTATCTCTTTTTTACAATTTTCTACATCATTTTTCTTCATCTTCCTTCCATACTTTTTCTCTTTCTCTGTTGCCCTCTCTCTTCCTTTTTCTCCTCCTAACACTCACACCCTCCTCCTCACCTTCATTTCTCTTTCGCAACCCTTGACATACTATACTGTACATGGCTATGTTGTGGTTCACCCTCTCACCTCCTATTTTTAACACGAAAGTGTTTTATGCCGGGCTCCACCAAGGCTTTAGTGATGTATTTCCGTCACGGAAATGACGTCGAAAAAATGTACACGATCAGATAGCAAAGAAAAAAAGTTCCGTCAACGGGCCTCGAACCCACGACCGCTCGGTCCGCAACAACACATGCCGGGCGCGCTATCCACTGCGCCACGGTCACAGACTCCAGAGGCTTTACAAACGCGTCTTTTATATCTACCACTCTCCCGGTCGGCGGGGTGGTGTTGCCCTCTGGAAGCGGCAAAGTAAAGGAATTCATCATTACTGTGGCCTCCGCGATTAGTACCTGCAACGCGTTACACGTTCGTCCCATTCGGCGCGTTTTCAATAGAAATGCAATTTTGTCAATGCGTTAACACACCGCGAGGTGGCGACCTTAACCCAAGCGTCGTAAAAGCGTCGGTATCGCTCATAGCATCACGCTGATCAAACCAAAAATAGCTCTGCGACGCTCGCCTGCCTCACCTGGCTGTAACACCGCGTTCCCCGCATACGCGCTCGCCCCGAGAAAAATTGCGGCCAGGCTATCCAGGTGGCACGACGCGCTTTGCGTTTCCCTCTAGTGCGGCCGTGGTGTTCAATCACATTTTAACATGCCGCAGGATGGCGACCAAGTTCTGCGTCTAATGTGCCACGCTTTTCTGGCTATCGCACCTGGTTCTCTGATTACGCTTTCACCGTTAATTACCATAACTAATCATTTAACATGGACGTTGGTCGTCGGGATAGAGATGTACCACCAATCATCAAAGTGGGTGCATCCACGTTAAACGATGCTATAGCTGCCAGACATCAATATACATTGTGCAAACTCTCTTATATCAATGTACAGTAAACATTCAGTTACTTCTATAAGGGCACGTTTTACTTTCGTGTTATTCCGATTCCTATGACGGAGGGATCAACCATGTTTTTCCTCCTCATCCTCACATCACTCCTCCTCACCCTCACTTCCATTTCCCACCTTCTTGCATGGCTATGCTCTGCGAGGAGCTGCTTGGCACATATCCGCTGTCTGTGGCGCATACCCGCCGAGTTTTGCGCGGACGGCAACGGCGCTACACGAAGCCTAAGCGGCTCCGCTGTTAAAATGCCCTGTGTGTTTGATCTTCTGGATGTCCGACGGATATTCTCCGTGGGATATCCCGGAACGGACGTCAGCCTCGCGGTTAAGACGGAATCTTGTGGAGCATTGAGTTCGACTACATAACCTTTTCTTCAACGATTAATTACAAATTGTAGAAGGAGCTTGACGTGGGCGAGTTGTTGTAGCATACTGGAAAATTTAACGTTGCGCAAAACACACGAGGACTAGAAGGACACACGAGGACACGAGTCCTCGTGTGTTTTGCGCAACGTTAAATTTTCCAGACTGTACAAATTGTACCTTACAGTTAGTGCGATTTAAGTTGATCATGACATTCCAGGACAAAACGAGGTGCCAAACCCATTCATTTATATTAACGAGGATCATCAAGTTTCAGAATTCGTGCCGCAAGTGTGCTTACCTGCTGTATAATAATGCTTTGTTTAGTGTATGGCGTTTAACGTCCCAATGTGACACAGGCCATGAGAAACGGCATAGTAAAGGGCGCCGGATAATTCCGACCACCTTACCAGATTGTACATACATGCATGCATGACAAACATGCGATAATGAACATGTCATGACAGGAATGCCTTGATTTGCCTGAAATCCATACAGTGCGGTTTATGCAGCTCCTCGCTGACTGCTTCGTATTACACTGATGTGTGGGATCTGCCGGATTTTTTTTTCTCAACCTGAAAAACCACTTTATTCAAACTCATACGTGCACACTAAGGTTCGTCCTTTTGTTCACACTCATAGATACTCATGTTCACACTGATGTTTACCCACACTAAGGAATTCATCTACGTTAATACTCACACCTACTCACACTCATGGGCACTCACTCACTTTCACATTCAGTTTTCGCTCATAGGCAAAGACGATCATACGTCCACTCACACTCGCAGGTGTATTCGCAGGCGTCCACTCACTCGCATTCATGCTCACTTCTCATACTCAGACACGTTCATACTCACTTGTACTCACTCACAGGTACGCGCTCTCGGTCAGGCTCACGTGAACTCACGAACATGCACTCACTCATGTTCACGTACACACTCGCGTCTACTCATACTCATCGGCACGTGCACTCACGTTAATACTCATGCCCACTCACATTCATGAGTACTCACTCACGTTCATACTCACGCTTACAGTCATCATCATCATCATCATCATCATCATCATCATCATCATCATCATCATCATCATCATCATCAGCCTGTCTACGCCCACTGCAGGGCAAAGGCCTCTCCCATGTTCCGCCAATCAACCCGGTCCTGTGCTTTCTGCTGCCACGTTATACCTACAAACTTCTTAATCTCATCTACCCACCTAATTTTCTGTCTTCCCCTCACGCGTTTGCCCTCTCTTGGAATCCAGTCAGTTACCCTTAATGACCACCGGTTATCCTGCCGACGTGCTACGTGCCCGGCCCATATCAATTTCTTCTTCTTAATTTCAACTATGATATCCTTAACCCCCGTTTGTTCCCTGACCCACTCTGCTCTCTTCCTGTCTCTTAAGGTTACACCTATCATTTTCCTTTCCATCGCTCGCTGCGTCGTCCTCAATTTAAGTTGAACCCTCTTTGTAAGTCTCCAGGTTTCTTCTCCGTAGGTAAGTGCCGGTAAGATGCAGCTGTTATATACCTTCCTCTTGAGGGATAGTGGGAGATTACCATTCATGATTTGATAATGCTTGCCGAATGAGCCCCAACCCATCCTTATTCTTCTAGTTATTTCACTCTCATGGTTCGGCTCCGCGGTTATTACCTGTCCTAAGTGGACGTACTCCTTTACAACTTCCAGTGTCTCGCCACCTATCGCAAAGCGCTGTTCTCTGCCAAGATTGTTCCACATTACTTTAGTTTTATGCATATTAATTTTCAGACCTACTCTTCTACTTTCCGTATCCAGTTCAGTAATCATGAGCTGTAATTCGTCTCCCGCGTTACTCATCAATGCAATGTCATCAGCGAATCGGAGGTTACTGAGATACCCTCCATTAACTCTTATCCCTAACTCTTCCCAAACTAGGGCCCTGAAAACTTCTTGTAAACATGTGGTGAATAACATTGGAGAGATCGTCTCTCCCTGTCGTACGCCCTTCTTTATTGGGATTCTGTCGCTTTCTTTATGAAGGACTATAGTGGCTGTGGATGCGCTGTAGATTTCTTCCATTATGTTTATATAGGCTTCGTCGATGCCCTGATTCCGCAGTGCTTGCATGACTGCTGATGTCTCCACCGAATCAAACGCCGCCTTTCATCATTGTGAACAGCAGACGCCTGTCACATCCGAAGGTGGCGTTTATGTGTGTTTCAAGTGTGTTTATATCTATATTTTTTGTTTGTTTGCTTTGCTCTGCTTTTCCTGTCTGCCTATACTGCCTATACCTCCTTTCCTGCTTTTGTTTGTTACTCCTAAAGACACAGGCTCCGCGTACTGCATGAAGGTAGGGTGGCAGTCTGTCGCGAGAATAATCGTTTCGACTGAATCCTTGAAACAAAGCGTATTGGGTATTGGAGCTGTGAGCGGTGTCGAGAGGCAAATAATTGCATCAGTGGATCCGGAGGAGGAGGAGGGTGGCAGAGGAGTCGATGGTGTTCTGGTGGCTTATACATAGGCGCTGGTGACATGCGACTTACCCTAAAACCTGCATTCCACGCAAAGTTGAAATGCTTGACAGAATGTTGGTGGTCTTTAGGCTCACTTTAGCGGCTCAAGGTAGCGCAATAAGCAAAGGCGACACTATCATTGAGCGCCTATATGCCTGCCACAGAAAAATCACAGCAATCCACCGAGATATTACCGATGTCAAAAATATAAAAAAAAGCAACGATATTGTCACGTTATACTGTATAGCACAGAGCCTCTGTCTATCGGAAGGGCAGGACGTCGAGCTGAACCGATCACTGGGAACACGACTTGATCATCTTTTCCACTTCCTTTTCCCTTCTCTGTTTCGCAGTGGCACAGACCAGTCGGCCAGCAATGAAACCGCACAGCACAATCTTATCCCATGCTCGTGGCAATATTATAGGTAGCTTCTTTTAAATGCAAAGCATTTCTTAGCGAACCTCTGGCACTTTGAGCGTTTCCATCTATCTATCTATCTATCTATCTATCTATCTATCTATCTATCTATCTATCTATCTATCTATCTATCTATCTATCTATCTATCTATCTATCTATCTATCTATCTATCTATCTATCTATCTATCTATCTATCTATCTATCTATCTATCTATCTATCTATCTATCTATCTATCTATCTATCTATCTATCTATCTATCTATCTATCTATCTATCTATCTATCTATCTATCTATCTATCTATCTATCTATCTAGCCGCCTATGTCTGGGCGCTCTCATGATCGCCTCCTTAACTTGGTGTCGACCAAAATTGGCATTGGAGGGTAAGAGGTTTTGACGAATATGACTGTCGGGTCATGACATGAATAGCGTGAAAATCCTGCCGCGTACGTCGTCAAACCCTTTCCTCCAGACCCTTTCCCATACCCGTTTACCATGGGCCGCAGTGTACGGGTATGCCAGATTTTATTGACAGTTTATATCTACCCAGGAACGACGACTACAGATAATTTAAATGCGAGAGCCTTAAAGGAGTACTGACACGATTTTGAAGTGCAGCAAAACGGACGTTTTTGGTTTCCTTGGCATGTAGTGTTAACGCTCTCCCCACAGCGCGTCCGGGAAACACGTATAACTATTTAAGTTTGATTTTAAAAGTTTTCATCTCCCTGCATCTGCAAGGCAGCTTCACCGCATGGAGAGCCCTATGACGTTTCAAGTCAGCTCACTTGGTTTGCGAAATCTGGGTTCTGCATGCAGCCTAAATCACAGAAATTGCTGTCGAAGGCACTGGACGACAGTTCACTCATCATGAACCACGTTCGACTGACAGCAAAGGACAGCAGGTGCATATTTCGTGGGTTGCAGTCTGCCCGTGACGTCACGGGCAGACTTGACACGTCACTATGAAGCCGCCCTCTCGAAACCGAAACCGAAACTGCTGGTTGAAAGAAGCGGTATTAAAAATATATGCAATGCATCCCCAGGCACCACGACACTCTTTTTAGGGTTCTCGACACCCGTGCTTTCATTTAGAGCAACAACCCGAAAAATTTTAAAATTCATGTCAGTACTCCTTTAAGAAAAACTGACATCAGCAGCGTTGACCCGAGAATGGAAAGAATGAAAATTAGGATCCCAGCAGGAATCGAACCCAAGCATTCTGCGTGACATTCAGGTATTCTACCACACAGCCGCGCCCGGTATATAAACTGGTTTGGAAGAACAGCCTATGCAGTCGTAATGTCGGTGCAACGTCAATTGTGATTGTGGTGCTTGCTATCTAATTTTACAAGAAAGCATTAAACACTACATGATACTCCTACGATGTTTATAACGTCCGTGGTTCCAGTGTTGGCTCCGCTTACAGCAGTCTAATTCAGCATACGATTCAGCAAGCTATATTGAAGCATTGCGCGACCCCGGAGGAATACATTAACGAAAGTTACGTATGATATTCACATGACTGCACCATAAAGTGCACTTAGTTTCGATAATACTGACAGATACTCTAACGTGAGGGCTGACGTTACGCCGCACCATAAATTACCTTTTAAACAGCTGTGTTGTCGGCGTGCCTGGTAAGCCCACGATGTGCACACAGCTACTGCACTTACAAAAACACGTCGATCCACCTCGTAACGCTTGGCTCAAACCCATAAAATAGAGCATAGAAATACTCGCTGACTGCTTTTCTAGTTATTTACAGTATACTGCGGTCACGAAGGACCATGCAGGTGGGAAACTATACACTTGTAGATTTACAAGCACAAATGGAGCCGTAAGGCACACAAGCTCACAGAGAAGGGAAACAAAGCAAACATATCGGCATATCTATAAGTATTACAAGAAACCAACGCAGCCTGTCAAGATAACAAAATAATACAGCTCATAGAAAAGTGACGCATACCATAAGATAAAAAAAAGAAAAATAAATAAATAAGCACTCCTACCCCTATCTTCAAAAATGTTTACTCCCGTAATCGAGTGCAAGACATATAGCAAGAGGCAATCGTAGAACAAAAAAAACAAAAAATCCCGGAGGAATACATTAACGAAAGTTACGTATGATATTCACATGACTGCACCATAAAGTGCACTTAGTTTCGATAATCGATAATCGTATGAAACCGATTCCCACAACGCGTGGGATCTGTCGAATTTTTTATGTTCCGGCCCCCCAGTCCGCCCCCCTAAAAATAGTAATTGAAAGAGACAGTGTCGATACTGAAAGGTTTGAATGTTCCTGTCAACCTAGTAAGATTCATTTGTTGGTCAACTTGAGCCCTTCGAAATGAAATGTCCCCCTTAATGTGATCTGCCGTACGTGGGAAGGGAAAGGGGAGCGCAGTCAAGAAGAGCGTTAACTGTCAGCATAACACGGTGAACACCTTCCCGGATGCAGTAGTGTTTACGTACACAAAGTACCTCTCAAATGTCGCACATTGCCGTATATGACACGTTGGCACTGGTCTCCTCAAAGAGGCGGCGTTAACTCCTGTGCTCCTACAAAGAACACACACACACACACACACACACACACACACACACACACACACACACACACACACACACACACACACACACACACACACACGCACACGCACACACACACACACACACACACACACACACACACACACACACACGCACACGCACACGCACACGCACGCACACACATATATATATATTTAATGGTTCTGAATTTGCGATTGTTTTTTATTTAACAAGTGGATATACTGGACATTTTCCCCGTCTACTATTATACAGGTCCGAAGCGCATGCGCTTGTTCGACCCTGAGCGCTCTAACACACATATAGAGTTAGTAATATATAGTATGCCTCTGCTTGAGGCATCTCACGCGGAATATGTCGCGTGCACTGCGTCTTTCGTACATGCTCTCTAATGAACCACAGTAAACGTGATATGCAGTTTGCCTGAACAGGAATAAGTGCCTCAGAGAGGTTTGCAGACGTTTCAATAGGTTGACCTATCTTCGTCACAGGCGCCTCATTTTCTCTCCAGTTTCTCCTTTTACAGATGACAAGTACCGACAGCGACACCACGTGACATTACGTCACTGACTAACCCCTTTGACAAAGGCAGGTTTCTGTTCACACAACCTGTACATCATTGTGTTTCCGTCCGTCGGTTCCCCCCCTGTACTTCGGAAATCCTAGTAAAGATTCTCTCAAGCTTCGACCGGTGTGAAATTACAAGCTTTGACATGCCCTTATGCATTCCTTCTTCAAATGGCGCAGCCCGTTTGGCAATTGTATTGTATTGTGTTTATTCACAACAAGGTTGCGAGGATGACCAGGCAAAAAAGCTGCATTGAGCAGCTTGAGGGGAACCTGGCCACCTCATACCCTTTCTCGTTACCCTTAGCACGCTACTAATTAATTAATTAATTATGAAATTTTGGTGGCGCGGAATGAAAGAAAAAAAGCCGTCCGTGTCTACTGAGATATCGACGCTCATTAAAGTTACACCAAAATGAAAGAACACTAGAGCTGTGTTTGTAAATTATAATATTACACAAAAATAATAAAGGCCACGGTTACATATGAATTATAATCCAGAAAAGATGCAAAAACGAAAGTCCAGTGGATACACCATCTTGAAGTTTTCCTGATAGCTCGCCGAGACGTCGTGAATATTAAAACTATTCATCTTTCACCTTAATTTGATATTAAAATAATCAGCCAGTTGAAAAATGAGAATGGTACAGTATATTACTGTCAACGAATTCATATGTGTTTTCCTTTAGTGTCCCATAGAAGAAATTCGCGATGGCCAAAATCGTTTCGAAACCCTGCACACGTAAAACAACCTTCGTAAGTATACTCGAGTCGATGGCCTCAATTGCAGTCAGACAACGACGTCGCAGAACATAAGTGCATATGGGTGGATGGGCTTACCTTACCCACGTGTTGGGACCCTTGGGCTTCTTGTCCCTGTCCAGGATCAGCGCCTTGTACTCCCAAACGGTCTCCTCGACCCTGTCATCTGCGGACGGAGCGCGGCGGTGAGCGCCGCTGCGCGCCAGCTTGCAGGAGGCCGCCACTCACTGCCTGTCGTCATGCCGCTGACCGGGGCGCGGGCCTCCTCGAAGCGCGAAGACCGGGCGAAGCATAGCGCTGCCGCGACACCGTCCCGCCCACGTTGCCGCTGGTGGCTTCGCTCTCACGCCGTCACCCAGCCCTATTCTCCCGTTGGACGATGACGATGATGATAATGTCCTCACCCTGATGGCGCTCACTCACAAAGGGGGATGCGTCAAGAACCGGGCGGCAAGATCTTTAAGCTAAATACCTATGAAGCTAAAAACAAACACTGGTACTTTAGACTAAAAATAAAACATAGCTAATAAATGAAAACGCTAAACGAGCAAACGGTCACACTATCAGATGGGATTTATGACGAATATAATGACGGGTTCGGAACCAATAATTTGAATAAATAAATATACACTTACATGGCATTTCTTTTTGTTTCATTTATGAAATCAAACACAGCAGAGCAGACATCCCTGTGTCCATATAACCTGATGTAGTACCGCCAAATGATAAATTTACTGCATCATTCATTTCTAATCCTAACTTTTGAAGTGGAGCGACAAGGTATCTTTTTCTCTGATCAGAATATTGGCGACAGAATAAAAATAAGTGGTCTATTGTCTCTATTTTTTTTGCAAAGCTGACACAACGGTGACGCCTTGAGTCCAGCTTTGTGTAAGTAATAATTCAACTGCGGAATTGTACAGCGTAATCTGGTGTAAGTAACTTCTAACTACCGAGATACGCACCACTGTTTATTCCAGCAAAATCTTAGAAGTACGAAGTCTCTGCATTTATCCAATGACAATTTGCCTATTTCATTGTGCAAACAAGCATTTCTAAACCTTAATGCTGTCGCGTAAGCCGTATCAGGTAAAATTGAGATAAGGGGTCCACATAGAGATATTGTGCCTAATGAGTCTACCATCCCATTCAGATATATCCCGCGGTGGCCTGGTACCCATAGCAACTGGGTGTTTTCCAAGTTTGCCGCTGTTAGATGACGAAACATACTAATGAGCGTCAAATTTGTTGCCGTAGAGGGTGTAGAACATACTGAAAGAGAATCTGTTATTATAACAGCTTCTGATTCACTTGAAGGAAGTTTGCGTAGTGCTAGAACAATTGCAAATAATTCTGCAATGAATATAGGTGTACAATCTAAAAGTCGAACCGGAAAAGACCAGTGTATACAGGCGAAAAAGAAGACAAACCCTCGAAATTCACCGTGCTCATCGTAAACTTCTATTTCTAAACATATTTAGATTATAAAACAATTTCATCTCCAAAACAAGGCACCGCCCGTTTCATGGCCGATCCCCCGCGGTGGGTTGCGTCAGATTACTAAGGAACAACCAACCAACCAATACTCTGCAGTCGGCAAGCACTACGGCTTGGGGTATAATGAGAACGCAGCGTCCAAATGCTGCTGCAGGCACGCACGTATGACAACCACGCGCGTTTATTGAGAAGCAATATCTGTGAGTTACCGCATGTAACTAAACGATTAGACATGACGAGGACGCTCGTTTGCGTCGCCGCTTGTTCATTTACCTGACGAAGCACATCTACCACTGTGGCCTCGTTGGATATGAGACAGGCATGCTGAAGCAACAGCAACGATAACAACAATAACAAAGAAGTTGTGTAACTGACGTCGCCGTATATAGGTCTCCAGATATATCAAACTCACATGGTCTCCTATGCATTCGCCTAAGACGACTCGAAGGCGAGAGCCATCTTCTTTTTCTTCTCACTCGATGTATTGATCCTCCCCCGCCCCCTCCGAAAGGATTCTGCGCCTAACGTGTTTTTGCACTGCCTCCGTGATCGGCCCAGCTTTGAACAAGCGACGATGCCATGTGATGACGTCATAACGTGACGTCATGGTGACGCAAAAGAAAATTTGGCGATCTGTGACGCCATGTGACATCATATAGTGACGCCATAGCGTGATTATTTCTTGCATCACTCGGGTTGACGCCGACTGTCAATTTTCGCGTTTGATGCGGCATCTAAAGCTTTAATAATCATTCTCCTAAAACGTTTTCTTTTCTTTCGTGCTAAATGCGCAGTCTTCACGAGCAAACGTCAGAGGCCGCGCACAACTGGCTGGGACTAAGCTGGAACAATGGTTTCTGCGAACCAGTTGCGGTTGCGTTGCCCACTCACAAAGATTTACGGGGTTGCTCCATTTTTTGCCATCGCTGCATCTGCTAAATGCGAGCCCAGCAACATGGGCTTTGTAGTCATAAAATAACCAGAAAGGAAGGCGTACACGGCATGAACACAGACTAAACTGTTGGTTTTATTGAAGCCATGGTGATTTATGAGGAACATCTCTTTCAAGTGTCACCTGTCAATAAATAAATAAATAAATAAATAAATAAATAAATAAATAAATAAATAAATAAACTTCACCGACGATATGCAGAACAAACAGCTGACTTTCCCTATGTCCATCTCTCGACATCTGCAGCACAGGTGTATGCGTGCTTTATTTTTCTGTCAACAAATTAGGCGACTGACTGACTCAGGCGTCTATATACCGCCTTTTTAGTGTGAAACACTTCTATAATATCTCTGTTAATTTGATGACTGTCCTGTTAATTTGATGACTGACCGGCATGGACAGGCAAGAGCCTGTCCATGCCGGTCACCTAGAACTCCGGCAGTGATCTGTCACGTGTGCCGGATATATGCCTGGCTCCCCTTTCTCCGCACCACGTCAGACCATGGCTTCTGTGCAGCGTTTTTAGGGCAACACCTCGAGATCCCTTCGCACCGCTATTCTCGCTGTATTATTACATGTGACAACACATTCATTTCCTATAAATCCAGCCTTCTGATGCCCGTATACGTGAATGCCGTCCGATTCTTTTCTTCACGGTTTTGTTGTAGGTGATAAATGACCTCATGGGAGATATGAATGACGACCGCGTGGTCAGTCCTTCAATGCGCGAGCACCGCTTTAGAGTTTAGTGAACAATCTTGCGGGGTGGGTATTTTCGCAATGTTGCCGATTGTGTATATAGAAGTGTCCGACCTCAGTCGGTGATGCGACTGCGCATGGATGCGGGCTAAGTCCTGAAATAATCCGGAAAATGAAAGAGGCAGCACGAAACAATGCACAGTGAAAATACAGAAGGATCGAAGAAGTATTTGAAAAAAAACGATGGCGAAGAGATGACAAAAATAAACAACACCATTACCTGCATATGCATATAACAAACACTGCATCTCCCCCTTTTACAAGGCCAAACTTGGCCGCAGGTCGTATGCGGACAACAAATTTAAGCTGGTCGGAAATGCGACAAACCTATGCTTGCGGGGACGTAATACCCTTATGCAGTATACGTTTCCCGTACGATAGGATTTTTCGACTGTGAGCCGGGGCGGACAGACGCAGTTGTTTCCAGACCCTGTTATCCTTGGAGAGAGAAACGAGTGCGTCTACTGAAAGCAGAGGACCATGCAGTAGTCATCTCTGCCTATACGGGATAGCTTGAATGTTAGTTATCTGTACTGACTTCTTTGCAGCCTGTGCGTCCTCTTTCTTTCTTCCTTTCTTTCTTTCTTTCTTTCTTTCTTTCTTTCTTTCTTTCTTTCTTTCTTTCTTTCTTTCTTTCTTTAGCCCCCGAACACTTACAGAATCCCTCTCTGTTTCTCTGTATCTTTCTTTGTTTCTCTCTATTTCTCTTTTTCTTTTTGTTTGTCTTGCTCTGTTTTTTTAATCTATTTTTTATGTCTGTTTCTTTCTATCTCTTTCCATCTCTGTCTATATGATTTCTGTGTCTTTCTATCTTTTCATGTCTTTTTCCCCTTTATTTCTCTCTCTCTTTGTTTCTATCGCTCTCTATTTTTTTTTCTTTTTCGTTCTATTTCTTTCCTTCTCTCTCACTCTCCTTCACGTGTTCGACTTCGTTTAACGGTCGCACCTGCTATACTCGGTAGTGGGGCTTTCCGAATTCCCACGGAGAAAGAAGTATTTGAGGAGGAGAATCTCTCGGCCGCGGCAGCGCGCGAGGGCGGCGCGATAGCGTCACGCCGGAATGCGGTTACGCCGAAGCACGACAGATGACGCTTTCGGCCTGTTGCCATCTTTTACATGCTCTTCTATGGACGCGACGCATAAAAATCGTGATAGCGCCTCGTACATTGTAAAATTTCCAATATTTCTGTCTGTAACATCAATCGGTAAATATGACAGATATTTTAGCTGCAGTTCCTAATCGATACTGCCAGAATTATAGGCCGTACAGCGCTTGGAACGAACTGCTAGTAGTGGCCCCTGAGCAGACGACGTCTGCCGCCGCATGCACGCGCTCCTCGCTCCTCGCTCGCATGTTGTGCGCGCGCATGCGTAGGTGGCCTTGGGACGGAAAGTTCCCTTCGCTTTTGCTCGTTTCTTTCTCTTTAGCGCTCTCAGTGGCTTCCGCGCGTTGCGCCGGCGGCGCCGACTCCTCGATGTTTGCGCGCGCTTTTACGTCGCGACAAAGGAGAGTGCTCTGCAGATTTCGACCAGTGCCTCTTCAGGATGGGGCGGAAATGTGTCGTGCCGAACTGCAGCAGTGGGTACGCGTCCAGCAAGGAGAAGGTAATTACCTTCGAAGTTCCTAGTGACCCAGTGAGGTTGGAAGCGTGGGCTCGCGCCATCCCAAGAAAAGACCGACAGCTGACGCCTCGTGACTACGTTTGCGAGAAGAACTTCTCGGACAGCGACATAGACAGGCGGCGCTATTATGGCGAACTTGGTGATGAAGTTCTCTTTGACAAACCGAAACGGCCAGTGTTGTTACGAGACGCTGTGCCTTCAATCTTTCCGCGCGCTGTCCCAGATACTTGTCTGCTATTCTCAAAAAAAGACTGTGAAATTTCAACCACCTGGGGCTTTGTAACGTGCACCTAAATGTAAGCACACGGGCCTTTAGCATTTCGCCTCCATCTAAATGCGGCCGCCGCAACAACCTAAATCTGAATTGATGGCATATAGTTTAAGTCCCATCATTCGTTGAAATAAATATACCTAACTCATTGAGTTCACGTTATCAAAAATTATAGATTTCACGTTGTACAAAAAATATCACGGTGGTAATTTTCCTGCATTTGACGCCATTTTTCTCGTTAATTTACCGAAAAAACTTGGAGTGCGCTTGAGCTTCGCCTTTGAGAGTAGAACGTGATAGCGTAATCGGGCCCCGTGCGCATCGCCTTCTCAGTTGCTAGCCTCACCGACACGGACGCCGACACCGGTATTTCTGCGAAACGGGCTCTTTAACGCTGTCGCGTTAAAATATGGAGCCGGCGAGGACGCACAAAAAGAGATCCATTTGGGCGTGAAGCGCGAACGGCGAATCGGCGACAAATGGCCTTGAACCGACGAGCTTCGTTGGAGAGCGCGGTGAGAGGGACGCGCGCATTTTTCCTTCTCCGCTAGCGGACTCTCACGACAGAGGGCGCGTGAGCGCTGTGCCCAATTTCGTGACTTTATTAGGGCGCCCGAGCGAGCGCAGTTTCGCCTCCTCAAGAATTCTTGCTCCGTGCCGAATTCCTGTGGCGCATACCCGCCCGAGGTTTTTTGTCCCCGATCGCTGCAGCGGTTCGGCTAGACGGTTTCCTGTAGGTTCCCTTCAGAAACAATGGTTGTTTGTTCCGGAAATTTTTATTCCGGAAAAACTAATTCAGAACGTGTAAAAGAGCAATTTGGGATTTGACAGCAGGACGTCTTCAACCGATGTGCAATGATGCGCATATTGAGCACAAGGAAGGTGACCCGAAATTAAAACGTTCCACACGTGATGGGAGGCTCAGCGGGGTCCAAGTCGGCCTTTGCGCGGAGTTCTGTAAAGGCCCAAGCGCGCGGCAGCCGAATTTATCGCCATACGATGGCGCCCGCGTGGGCGGGGCTTACTGGGCGCTGCGGGAGCGCCCAATGACTGGATGGTGAGTGCGCGAGCGATGCGAGGCGTTGCTGCCGCTGAGTTGCGAGTCCGAGTCTGGGATCCCCTGGAAAGACAGGAACTGGCCAGATCTGCGAGAAACAAGATGTACGCTCAGTCACACGGCACGTACCGAGGCTGCGCGCATATACGGATGAAAGGTCTAGATTAACTTATGATAAAGCCAGGGTGTCGAACCGAAAAAAAAAGAAAGGAAAATACAGGTTCGGTTCGGCTCTTCATTTCGCTACGATTCATAGAGATAACAATATCTAACGGTTCGCGAGCCGGCTCAACACAGTAAAGTTAATCTTAATAATAATTGCTGGGGTTTAACGTACTAAAACCACGATATGATTATGAGAGACGCCGTAGTGGAGGGCTCCGGAAATTTCGACCACCTGGGGTTCTTTAACGTGTACGTAAATCTAAGTACACGGGCCTCAAGCATTTTCGCTTCCATCGAAAATGCGGCCGCCGCTGCCGGCATTCGATCCCGCGACCTGTGGGTCAGTAGTCGAGCACTTTAACCACTAGACCACCGTGGCGAGTAAAGTTAATCTTTATTCGGCACATCGCACAAAGGTGTTGAATGAAATGTGTTATAAGCTGAAACGCTCCAGGCAGTAGCGCTTGCTCAACTGACTGCACTTGTTAAGTTCAACAGAACTTGCATTTCGTAATTTTCCATTAGGTTTCCGTTTCGTTTCCAGTCATGTGTTGTGCCGAGTGCATGACACGCAAGTTTCCGTTAGAAGGTGGAATAAATCGGCCCATTGGCAGATTAGAAAACAGCGATCGATGTTTCGAAGCGATCATTTCGAAGAAATGCGAAAATGTTTAGATTGGTGAAATAACAAATTGGTTTGTCTAAATCGAGATAGCGAATTGTTAGGCTGCTTACGTGGGGATTGGGAGTAATTATCTTGCATCAATGACCTCCTTCGTGGGTTCGTTCAGGAACCCAACCACTTGCGCGACGACAGCAATCATAATCACTCAGATGAGTCTCCATTTCAGTCAGTCTCTGTTTATATATAGACAGAAAAGAGTGGTCTTTGAACCACTTAGCTTCAAACCGATGAATGATTATTTTTTTTTCGGTTCAGGTTACATTCGGGTTCAGGCACAATCCGAGAATATTGTTCCTATGCCGCACTTTTTTTTTTTGCTTTGAGCCAAGTCTTACGAGATGGGTCGACGTCATTGTGTAAATTGAGTAGTGTGCATATCGTGCGCTTACCAGGCACGTCGACTACACTGGCGTGTAAAGGGTGTAAAGGGCAGCTTATGGTCCGACGTAACGCCGGCACTCCCATTACAGCACATACATGGCTTTTATCGGAACGAATTGTATAAGCAGCGTTCGTTTGTGTATTCCTGCGGGGACGAGCAACGCCAGACTATAGCTTGCTGAGTCAGTACACATGTAATGTTCATAACATTGTTAAAAAGTGAATAACCAACACTGAAACCACAACTGACGCTATAGATAAGCCCCGCCACCACAGCCGTTGATGTAATGCATTTTTTTTACGATCTGTACTGCGCGGTTTCTGGCTAAGGGTCCTAGCAGCACGTTTGTGAGCGTTTGTCTGCTATACTGAAATCGCCAACTATAAACAAACGGTATGTATTTGTCTTGTTTGATCCACGCAATGTGTCTTATCAAGATTTCGCTGTTCCTCAGAATAGCACAATGTGAGTCGCGCGTGGCGCGCATCCGCATACCACGGACCGTGGTATGCGGGTATACGCCACACGTGAAGGAATGAAAAGGTTCCATGAGGTACGCGGCAAGCATGTCATTTAATTCACGTCACGACCTGTCGATTATGCTCGCCGTACAATCATGTCCTCCTATGCCACGAAGGCACCCAAACATAGATAGATAGATAGATAGATAGATAGATAGATAGATAGATAGATAGATAGATAGATAGATAGATAGATAGATAGATAGATAGATAGATAGATAGATAGATAGATAGATAGATAGATAGATAGATAGATAGATAGATAGCATCGCCGCGCGCGTCGTATTATGTGCGAATGAAATATTCTAGTTCACTACGGGGGGTTGCGTAGGTCCGGCAGATACTGCGTACTTTGAGCGGCCGGATGCGGTCGCGCGTGCCCTTTCTCGACAGGGATCAGCAGACAGCTCATACCTTTGTGCGTGCTGTGTCCTCACCGCGCGGTTTGCGTTGAAGCGATAGATAGCGATAGACAGCAGGTCGCTTCGCTGGCTGCACCGGCCGCGTTACCTTGCGATGACGTTTTGTTAAGCTGTGCCAAGTTGGGTGCAATACGAGTTCCTTACTTCGTATATACCATTCCAATTTGTCGCTATCGCATTGAATGCTTCGTCATTCTGCGACTTCCTTTTCGTTATGGAATTTCATTCCACCGTGATGTTGAATGAAGCTCCCTTCTCATCCTTTGACAACTTTGACAACGGTCACACAAGAATGAAATGCAGCATGCACCCGGCACGCGTGATGCGTCACTGATCACATATCTTGTAGATACATGGAAGCGAAGTCAGGCGAGAGTCAGTGCTCACCTGGAACCGTCCGAGCCAACGACGCTGGTCGAAGGGCCCGCATGCTCCAGCCTATTGGCATCCATGTTCTGCGAGCTGTACGCGCTGAACAGCGTGTGCGCGCTGCCAGCTGCCGGTAGCTCCTCGTTGGGCTCCAGAGGCGCCATGTCCTCCGCACCCGCGGATGGCGCCTTCTCGCTGCGCTTCTTGCCCCAGCGTTTCTGGAGGCCCGCTGGACGCAACGGGCAACCCGCGTGAAATGCGTCACAATAGACAGTTTTAGTTGAGCGTCTACAACAGTTCTGCGGACGCAGCCTGCCATTACGAATGGCTGGGAGCCTGCGTCCGCCGAGCTCTTGCGAACGCCCAACTAAAACTGTCAAATCTCGTTGCTTGCGCCCGTAGTCAGTGGGGCCGCGCTCGACCACTCGCCGTTAACTATAGGGAAGAAGCTCTAGTTGCCATGCGTAGTAGCGATTCTATTGCTACTTGTTTGTGCATGTTACGACTACGTGTAAATGTCGATAAATTAAAAAGAAAGCATTGTTTATAATAATTACAAAAAAAATGAATGCTCCACTATTTTACGTAGCAAAACAATTATGTTTGTGAACGTTTAGGTGTTCTAATCAGCAGTAACCTTCAATGCGACTAAACACACGCAACAGTGCATGCCATAACTGCATTTTCTTTCGAGACCACTGAAACTATCTCTACACCAAGAACACCTGTATCGTGTGCCGATACCGGCAGTCTGCCGATACGCTTGGACGTACTGCAGATAGTTGATTATGCTCTTATTACTTGGAACGCTCACACCTGAACTATTATCGATAAACTAGAAGAAGAGCACAAAAAAGGCGGTACATTGTTTCCTGCAGTTTCGACCACACACCATCAACTGAGTGAATGAATGAATGAATGAATGAATGAATGAATGAATGAATGAATGAATGAATGAATGAATGCACAACTTTATTTTTCCCCGGTTAGCGGGATGGGGGAAATGGGATAGAGGGTGGGGGGAGGAACTACTTGAAGTAGGCCTCCTCTACCCTCTCAGCCCACTCCAGGATGGCCTCCTGAATGTCGGACTTTGAGTGTTTGTTGAAGTCTGATCAATGCATACCACCATTAGGTAGAGAAACCGCAGCTACCGTGTGTAGTTTATCTAAAAGTTCATCAATGGGCATCGCACCTCCAAATCAGGATGCAGCGCACAAATTAGGGACGAAACTCGTGCTCGGCTAGGATACCTTGTTAATGATATACGCATGTGCAACACATTTAGTGATAATCGCGACCTCTTCGTGTTGAAATACTCTTCTATCGGTCTTCAAAAACTGGTTATTTTCTCGTCTCACGATTAGCTTCGAGCAAAGCGGTCCAGCATTGAGAACCGCCCAGCACCTCGATTAAACGGGCTTTGTTGCCGACTTTGCGCGAAGCGAACGACAATGTCGCCTAGCTAACACGCGGCTGTGTTCCGTTGCTTGCATGCATGCGGAGCGGGCGAGATCAGAGAGGCCCATCATCGCAGACCCGTATACGTGCGCGGTGTGTGCAAACAGGCGCTCTCTTCAGGAAAACTGCTGCGTGCGCCATGTTGTCTGGCGCGCTCACCGCTCTCAGTTCAAGGTGAAGATGGTGAAAGCCGCTCCTCAGCTCCTTGGCAGCAAACACAGAGGCATAATGTGCGACTGAATCGATGCCTTTTTTTTTTTTACTGTTTTTTTTTTCAAAGCGCTCTCTTTAATGTTGTGCATTAACCTTCGTCATAAAGCTAGCGTGCGTGGTCTTATTTAATTTCCCGCAAATTATTTTCTTCGGACTTGGCGCGAAATCTTTATCAATGGCTTTACTCAACAACAAAAAATAACAGCATAGACAAAACATTCTTTATTGTTCAGTAAAGCCAGCGATAAAAACGTTGATGTATGAGTTCCCCTGGCTTTTGGAACAAAACTCTGTCAGCAGTACTGAATATAATGCAAAATGTAAAACGTGGGGAGACAACAGAAGATAATTTATATCATCAGGAAAACGCCATCTCGGAAGCATATTGCGCACTTTCGAGCAGCTTCAATGTCATCCCAGTTGTTTACGGCGATGCAGACATCCTCGATCGATTTGTTTTGGAAATGAAAAAGATATCCATGCCGTGAAGTCACGCACGAGTATACCGGTACGGTCTCGACTTAAGACCATTCCTGCGAAGCTGTAAAGCGACACTCCACGGAGCGCTGACCAGCACGCGACCAGCATATATGACCAGCACGCGAGCACTGAAAAACGCGCAACGGATGCCTCGAAATAAGCTAAGAAAGAACGGCGGAAACGACTGGGTACACCCAGGAGTTTAAGAAGCGCTTTACTGAACCCTCCATGTCGAGCGCCGCACTTCGGTTTTCATTTTTCTTGAAAAACAGAAAAGAAAGAGGGGTGCAATAAAGAAAAAAAAGAGAAAACTTTAAAATGAACGAAAGGAATGAAAAGGGCACGATGCCAAGCACCTGTTCTGAAACAGGATCGCACAAGTTGCTTCAGAGGCTCGGAGCAGAGGCTGTATAAGAAAAAGCGAAGCGCATTAAATAATCTTCTTGGTGCGAGTCGTGGGACGCGCCCAGTGCGTAGATATTTGGCTTCAGGGGGTCCATATACGCCTATATGGTGGAAAATGCCTATAAACTCGTGCGAGTGTCTACACGGCTGATAATAAAGTTGTACTTCAGTACAGAGCCAAATAAGGTAGAACTGACTCACAGGTAGGCGGAGAGGAAGTGATCAATAGTGATCAGTGATGCGGCTTAGGCTGCAGCCGACGTTTTGAGAACGGGGCTTTTCTTCGCCATGCGCCATCCCCATACATTGACTTAGTAGGGGGGGGGGGGGGGGCGCTGCGATAAACTTTGCCCCCCCCCCCTGATGAGGAACCCTGCGCACGCCTATGGCCGTGGGCATATCTAGTGAAGCTAGATATAGCGCAATGATTTGCCTTATAATCAATGAAAGAGTATTGAGGAAACCAGCCCCTTATACTTCAGAATTGTGCTTGCACAAGGCGTGAAGGATACACAACACGTGTCCATCTTTGAAGAAACAACAACAGATTTTCCTAACAAAAGGTGACGAGATTTCGGGAAATATGAATTTATTCCGTAGGACCACCACACTTTTTGTTATCCTACTGTATTCGCGTCATGCTGTCTGTGCGGATGTCGCGCACGTTGCACAGCCTTCCTGTACTAAATAGGTATGAGAAGACACGATTCAGTGAGGGCTGCTCTATCTTGAGCATTTATGCCTCGATTTAAGACGCACCAACGGGAAGAACCACATCGAGCTTAATCCTCTGGCGATAATGCGCCGCCTTCCTTCAAGCAGTGTCGTCAAGCATTGTACTATCAATAGTAACGCCGAATAAACGTGCTTCCCAAGTCTCCCGTGACAACGGGTTCCGGGAAAAAGAAAAGTTTCTTCGATGTTTACGAAGTTTATTCAGACAGCGTATACAATTGACTATGCGGTCCAAACTTCACCGCACAATTATCACGATGCGCTCGCGAATTTCCATCTGTGCATATAAATAAACGAATAAATTCAGTCTCTTCGTGAAATCTCCGTACACGTTTGATCAGTGTTATATGTACATCGTTTTTGATGAACTTCATCTCAGTGCTTGCTTTATAAGGAGATCCCGGACATGGGAACGGAACACTGGCCTATAGCCACATGAAGTTTTCGATACACTGTGCGCAAGTTCTAGAGCACGACGAATTGGTTTGTACCCAATGGCACTGATATTTGTTGCGTAATCATAAGCTGAGATTGCTACTCCTCGCGATATTTGCCCATCATACCACGTCACTTACGGGATTGATATAGATCACTGACGCGTGATAGTCAGCAGGCAAGCTTACAATAACTATATAGGGCGGGAAGAATGTAGCAATTCTATTCCGATTATTTTCCTTTCCGTGCTTCGTCAGCGATCCAAGCAGCGCTCCGCCTAATGTTAGCACCATGATCTGAGAATTGTGATTGGTGAATGATGAGAAATGTATATAATCCAGCGAAATGAATGGTTACATTATACCGACCCAGCATTCGACAATTTTGTTTTTCCGTTACGTCATACACCGGAAGTATTTAGCTCACGCCAAAAAGGTGGCCTCTGATTGGATGCAATCGCGCCAATTGATTTTTTTTCTTTTACTTGAAGCTAGTACTCATGACAGCGTTCGCAAGAAAGGCAACTTTCCGGCATATTCCACACCAAATCGTTCGTTGTGCGTCACATTGTTATTTATTACAGTTACATAGCAGTGAGAGAAATCTAAAGAGGCCTTCTTTCGCATTCTCGCGGGCTCGTGTAGCGACTTAGCATCGAAGCTGCAATGACGATTGGATAATGAGAATGGCGGAAGTGAGGCGCGCACCTCGGAGGTGGCTGATTCTCTTGCGACTGAAGAAGGCGCGCAGGGACTGCGCCCAGCGGTCGATGCGCTTGCGGCGCGCCCCTTCGGACTCGGCCCTCCCGTGCGATGGGGCCTGGCCGTGTCGGTACCAGTGCTGGATCTGCCGCGCCGCACGCTCCTGCTTCATCAGCGCAGTACGCTGCGTTTCTTCCTCGACCGGCACTTCCTCGATCGACGGGCGAGTCGTTTCCAGGACCAGCTCCTCGCTGCACACTGCACGCGCAGTTTGAACGCTCCACTCAGCTCAGCCACGGTGTTCTCTTGCATACACGTGACCTCACGAGAGAGCAATGAAATGCTGAATTCATTCGGGGGCTAAGTCCTGTGGAGAGTGTTTGGACGCACCGTACTGTTCAAGAGCGTAATTAATCGGGCGAGTTGCTGATTCATCATCTTATAAAAAGAGCCTCTCTGACGGCTAAAGTGTGCAACGACATATGGCCAAAATGTTGCTCGCTTTGCTTTCTGAAGTTGCCCCAGCCCATGTCACAGTACCTGTGATGAGCTAAGCCGGTCGGCTGCCAGAATGGAAGTTTCTACGGTGCTCGCTCTGTGCAAGGACCTCGCGCAGCTCATATACATGACACACACCCATGATCGGGAACTGGAATTAGGTACATGCGGTCGCGTCACTCAACGGGGATCCCTTTGAATACTAACTGCAACACAGCTTCTTTTTCTTTATATACGCTGAATACACTTCGCTGACATTTCTTATGTGGTCTTATTTGGGAAGCTATTCTGCATTCTCGTGTTATTCTTGTGTACTCATCGAAAGGACAGGAATGTGTTTAGTAATATATGCAGACCTGATACGACTTCCTGAAAACAACAAATAAGAATTCAGCCTAAATTTTTAGATCGCTTCCAAACACTGTTTTTCTAAACTAAATCCAATATTCATGTGCTTCCACCGCATATATCGTGTTTCGTATAGAAATATTTACTATACAACTTCACGTCGGCTGCGTATTTAGGCGCAAATAGGACAATTCCAAAATGTCCAAGCTGCTGTAACCCAAGAACTGACACTGAAACGTTTCTTTCAATTGCAGTACAATTACTTCTAGCACATTCCTTGAGATATAAACGTAAGGTTCGTCTACATAATACGAAATAAAAAAGAAAAACTAACAAGAAAAAAATACCAAGACAATATTGCATCGACGCCGTTATGCACAAAAGACATCCATTAATCTACAAACTATAACCGTATAATTGAACTAATTTAGCGCTTTTATAGAACACCTTAAGAGACTTCCATCGCCTTAAATTAACGAAACCAAGTTATACTTGAAATCACCGCATGGCAATCCTCGAACAACAGAGGAACAACACAAATGAACTGTGCTGCGTGGGAAATCCCCAAACGACAGATCGCGTAAGTACGCCAACGAGCTCCGTCGTTGCAACTCGTTCGCATCGGGCAGCGTGAATGGTCTAATAATTATTCTCCTAAGCAAGCAAAAGCGCAAAGCCTGCACTGTGGAATCACGTTTTCATACCGTCACAGAGCTCAAGAGCATCGTGTGAAAGTCGTAAGCTGTGGCGCTTAAAAATAAAAAGAAGACTTAGTACGGTAAAACATTGATTATACAAATCATGTTGTATCATCCCCTACATGTTAATTATTAAGGATTATTAGGAAGCCAATTATTAAGGAGATAGTTAATAAATCTAAGAATGAAAAGCCATCTCCAACAAGAGCACAAGGTTGCAGTCGAAGCGCAATGCAGTGAAAGCGAGACATAAACCGCGAAATTTATAAGGTGAAATTATTAAGTATACAAATTATGAAATGATCAAGAAATCAGTGTTCATACTAAACAACAGTTCGAGTGATACGCAGTGGCGGAACACACAAGCTGCCCCAACCTACCGCGTACGAATATGTCCGCGTGCGAGAGCGGTTTTGCGCTCGCGCCGAGATCGCGATGTTTTACAAGCTTTATTATGCGTGAACCACATAAAGGACTTGCAGCCATGAAGCTGTCACTTTTCAACCTGAAGAACTTTACTGGGCCTCCAATTTCCATACTCTCGGCATGCATACACACAATTTGAGTTGGTGCCTCTGAATGTGTCATCGTGATTACTAACATTCACCACGCTATATGCCGCCCCTCAATCATCCTCGAAATCCCCCTTATTCTCCTCTGAACAGAACCGCCCAGTTGCCTTTACTTTTTGCGCACTGATGCATTATATTCTCGGGTGTGTTTGATAATATGCGAACTTTCGCAGGGGTACATATATGTGACTCTATTTCTACATAGCTTGTTCTTCGTACACTATCTTTACGCGCTCAGCGAAAGCGCTGATACTGCAGGGGATGATGCCGATCGACATATGAATCGATCCCGAGGCAGTCAAGCGGTCGCAAGCACTTATGTTTGTTCCATATCGTAAGCAAAATTCGCGCGAAAAATAGCGAAATAAAACGACGAAGCAATTTTGCAGCTGTACAGCGTGTTCGCGTGTTACGCTCATCATCTCTCCTCGCTTTTGGTGTCCACGATTTGGCCCTTCCGAGATTTGTCGTGACGTTATTCATCAACAGTTCGTGCACAGAAGGCGCGGACAGAGCTTGAGCTGTGACCGATTCCCTACCGAGTGGCTCGTGCGTGAAACCAGCGACGCAGTCACGACGCAGTAGCAGCTGTTGCGGGCGTGTGTTCATATCGTGGATATATAGGAATGCAAACGCGGACGCGTGCGCCTGTCGACAGCCCATCTAGAATTATTTTCCAACATAACATTCTCAATATCCCATGATGTGCTGTCTAGAATGTCATTTCGGCGCAGGAAAAAAAAAAGTGCACCGTCGAGCGTCAAAAGAAACCAGCATACAATAATTGTTGGGGTTTTACGTCCAAGAGAGAGAGAAAAACGAAGAGGAAAGGCAGGGAGGTTAACCAAGCTTTGGCTCGGTTGGCTACCCTATACTTGGGAGGGGTAATAATAGAAAGGAAAGGGTAGAGAAGAAAGAGATGGATGAACAGTCAGCCACGTCTAAAAACCACGATATAATTATGAGAGACGCTGTAATGGAGGGCTCTGGAAATTTGGACCAGCTGGGGCTCTCCAAACCTAAGGACACGGGCCTTTTTTGCATTTCGCACCCATCGAAATGCGGCCGCCGTGGCCGGGGATCGACCCCGCGACCTTCGTGTCAGCAATCGAGCACCCTAACCACTATAGACCACCCCGGCCGGTTCAATAAAAGCAAAAGAAAAATGTCCTTTCAAACCGCAAAAAAAAAAGAAAGAAAAAAAAGGAGAACGAATTGCGCTGAAACCACATTCATGCGCGCGCAGTTGGAACTTGGCAGAATGAAATATGAAACGACTGCGGAATATTCAAGAAAAAAGAAAACACAGCTTTTCTCCACTGGCTCCGCATTTTCTACGAATTTTTCTATTACCACTGTCGTGGCATTTCACTATAACTGTGTTGTGTTCTATTCTTCAAGCTGAGCAAGAAAACTCGTCAAATGAACTGACTTTTATATGCCCCAAGTCTTAAAAAAAAGTTCATACCATTTCGGGCGTATGTTCGTCCTGCAACAATATGCAGTCATCTGCTTCAAAAACGGGTTGTTTTGCGCATGCGCGAGTTCGATTCACACTCATTCACGATCATTGATTTCATTCCTCGTTTTGCATATGTTACTCCATGGGCATTAGTTGATACAACTGAGTTCCTGCTATAGGCTCATTAAACGTAATGCTATTTTCATCGCTCGCTTTCCACTGATTTAAAACACGTTATTTTCAGCATTTTGTGAAAATTAAGCCCACCCTGTTGACAGCGCCCGGTTTCGCGAAAATATTCGTTTCCGTTTCTGTAGCCTCTGATTCTTGGAAAAACCGACGGCATATCAGGCGAGAGTATATGTGGCGTTTTTTTTTTTCCTAAAAGAGCCAAATCCAGAAACCGAAATTGGGCTAAATTTCACGGGAGCGCAAAGTGCGCATAAGTATCTTTGACTTTTAAAACAATTGTAATCAAAATGGGGCAATTCCTCATTGTAACGTGAACTCTAAAAGGCAGTTTCGAATTTAAAATCAGCCAAATTTTGCATCTGTTCGAATCAAACTGAGCCATAAACATTCAACCAGCGCTGCGTCAACAATCGTGACCAAAGCCACCAACATGGCCGCATCCAATCTCTTTCATATGTGTCCTAGCTGCTTTCCTATCGGGTTTTCGTTCCACAATTAGATTTTCTTGAGCGAGTTGGTAATTACTGAAGGACATGAGGTTGTACAGGGCAAAACTCGAACAGAAAGAGTAAGAGGCCGACTCTCCCACTTCTTTCTGCCTTATCACGTCCTTCTTGCGCTCCAATACCATATATCTGAAATAGAAGGCAACTGAAATGAAGATATTCGGCACCGATCTACTCATTGAAAAACAAGAAGTGATCCGAAACGGCGTGGCATAAAACGAGCTAAGAAGGAGAAGAGCTGAAGAATTTTTGAAGGCCTTCAATAGACGCCAAGAACGAGAAAACGCTGCCGAGTGTCCAGAATGGTGCGGCTTTTGCCTGGAAGGAAGGACCACTCGCTCTACAAGTCTGGTCATCGCCATTACGCCCATGCAACAAGGACGGCACCGACGGAAGCACGGGGATGGTGTTAATTGTGTCGCAAAATATTGCTATATCGCTCATTCGCTGCGATTGAGACTTCTTTTTACGAGCTTCTTCAAGCCCAAATGAAATGTTCCAATCTGTAAGAGCCAAATCCAAATTGTACTCCTGAATACTGAGGACAGAACGTTATATAAATTTCAGCCGCAATATAGATTTAATGTATTTTGGTGACATGAGCACAGTGGCAAAAAATTGTTTGAGCATACCCGACCATATTTTAAGTAGCAAAAACGGCGTTTTTCCCAGTTTCATTTAAAGTGGACCTTGGCTTTTTTAGAAAAAAAAAAACCGCCACATATACTTAATAATATAGTGCGCCGAGTAAAAACGCAATAAGTTCCATAAGGTGTTGAGACATTAGCGAAACAGAGCGATTTCTGACACCCCTGTCCTCCTAAACAAAATTTGCAAAAAAAGACTGCAAGCAGAAAGTTAATAACGGCAGGTGTTAATATGTCTCAGAGGCAGTTACAAACTTGTTAATAGCTGGCATGATAGTAACGCTAGGGCTGTAAAGGTGCAGTCGAGGTGAGTTATTAGCAATGGCTAATACCTCGTTTGGTAGTGGTTCATTACACTCTTAGAAAAAAAAGCCGGCAGATCCCACGCATTCTGGGAATCGATGTAATGCGAAGCAGCCAGCAAAGAGCTGCATACATCGTCTTGTATGTCATTGAGGAAAATGCGTGTCATGGTTTTCATGTTAAATCCTATTATTTACGTTCGTTACACAGTCACGTCGGAAGATACCAATTTTGGTGTATACCAAGCTAGCGAAACGGCCGCCAGCGCACCATGAGCGTGGCACGTAAGTCATGCTGTACACGACATGCGTGTCATGATTTTCATGTTAACTCGTGTTTTTATGTCCGTCACACAGTCACGTCGCGCAATACCAATTCCGGGGTAGATCAAGCTAGCGAAACGGCCGCCAGCGCACTATGAGCGTGGCACGTAAGTCTTGCTGTACATGGCATGCGTGTCATGATTTTCATGTTAACTCGTGTTTTTATGTTCGTCACACAGTCACGTCGCGCAATACCAATTCCGGGGTAGATCAAGCTAGCGAAACGGCCGCCAGCGCACCGTGAGCGTGGCACGTAAGTCATGCTGTACATGACATGCGTGTCATGATTTTCATGCTAACTCGTGTTTTTATGTACGTCACACAGTCACGTCGCGCAATACCAATTCCGGGGTAGATCAAGCTAGCGAAACGGCCGCCAGCGCACCATGAGCGTGGCATGTAAATCATGCTGTACATGACATGCGTGTCATGATTTTCATGTTATGACTTGTCATTTATGTTCGTCATACAGTCATGTTACGCCATACCAATTTTGGTGTACATTCGATTAACCAAGCGACCAGGAGAGCACAAAGTCGTAGGCGGCTAGATAGATAGATAGATAGATAGATAGATAGATAGATAGATAGATAGATAGATAGATAGATAGATAGATAGATAGATAGATAGATAGATAGATACGCTCAAAGTCGCAGAAGTTCGCTAACAAATGCTTCGCATTTAAAAGTTAGTAAATGGTTAGTAAATGCTTGCATTTACTAGTTTCGAGCGTATTTTACTACCTTCGCGAAATCTGTTTACTAGCCAGCCAGCAGTTAGTAAAGGTCGTAAAGTGCTGTCTTGACTAACCAGAAAGTTTACTTGGTGTTTTTAAATAAGTAACTACTAGCCACCCACGTTGCCAGATCTTTCGTAGATGCGCAGTATACACTGCCGCAATCGTGAAGGTCTTTAGTAAAATTTAAACAAGCTTTAATTTTATTGATTACCTTGGAATTAAAGTTTCGTGCTACGTGATGGCACGCATATAAGCAAATATAAGGGCACACGATAATGTGTAGAAAACATCAATTATTCTTCTAAATTCTATGGTTGCTAACCAGCACACGGTGTGCTATCCCAAAGTAGGAGCATAAATAGTCTTCAAGCCGCTGCTAGAGTAAATATCGGCTACGTAAAAGTCTTGCTATTCTGTGTGTGCGCTTGCTTGTGTGTTCTCATTCGTGATCAATTCATGCCTCTATGTATGTTGCCGTGATGTGTACTTACCATGGTAATTACATGAAGTAATTAGCGGCCATTAGTTAATGTACGAGGACAATGCCACTTCGTTTTTTTTTTAAATCCTTAGGTACTTTTGTAATAGAATCATCTTGATATGGCAATGCACACGCACATGTAAACAAAATAGGCGTAAACCTCTAATTGGCTAAATGTAGTATAGTTAATACGGTTAGTAAGATGCTAGCGCGGTTACTAACAACTTAGTAATGGACTAGCCATTCGAGCTAGTACTATTCACTCACTAACTAGGTAGCAAGTTCCACTAACCTGCATTTTACTACCTTCACTTACTAAGAGGCTAGTGTATTTTGTCACAAGTAAATGGTTAGTATTTAGTTAGTGAATATGCCGACCTTTTTTTCTAAGAGTGTACGGTAGCATTTCGATGGAAGTCTGATCGTGCATAAGAAGACGGATCGTGTAAAATTCCTAAGATAGACAAATTTTTATACCTACACGATCAGCGAGTGTGCTTCATTTCAGCAATTATGTACGCTTCGGCGATACAGTGCTCGGCTGCAGACCCGAAAGTCGCGGGTGCGATCCCGGCCGCGGCGGACGCATTTCGACGGAGGCAAAATGATAGAGGCCCCTGTATACTACGCGAGGTCAGTGCACGTTAAAGAACACCAGATAGTCGAAATTTTGGAGCTTTCCACTACGGCGTGACGCATAATCATATCGTGGTTCTGGCATGTTGAACGCCAGGCATTATTATAACGCTTACAAAGTTTCGGAGCCGATACAGGAACACCATTACTAACAGTTACACTACATTTTAAGGTTAGTAACTGTAATCAACGTCATCGTCACTAACTAACAGGGTTGCAACATATGACTTTTTTTTTACAAGAGCGTAATCTGCATAGAGCTCCGACAACGCGGTATACGCCACTTTATCAAATACAGTCAGCCATTCGTAACACATGTCAACCACAAAACAAAATGTGCTAGATCTAATCCCACTGTGATTGCGCTTTCAAATCCAGTGCCTGTGGTTTTTCTTCACTGTAAGGATGTGACGTCGGATACCAAGGACGCAGGCATGGGGCGAGCATGTCCGTCCCCTGGCTGGGCGTGCCAACCAAACACGTGCGTTGTGCGCGTGATTCGTTATAAGCCAAAAAGGTACCGCGACAAGAAAGGAGACGGATGATCCTATTCCTTTCAGTGTGAATAATGACATAGGCGAGAGTGAAAATCACGCTCTTCTTTTTTTTCGTTTTATTTTCTTTTTCTCTCTCTCTCTCTCTCTCTATTTTTTTACGGCCCTTTATAGGAAATTTTGGTTATGCGCTTGAAATTGTGAAGTGCTAGCCAGGAAATTTTCTACTGTATAAGCTTCTAACGCGAAGGGCCTATTTATAGACGTAAAGTGGGAGGAGGCGAGCTACGGTCCTCGAAGCAGAGGCTCTCTTCAACTGCCTCAATCAGCATTCGCAAGCGACATTCGTGAGGCAATCGGCTCTCCGAACTGCGCCGACTGCGGGACCACCGACACACTCCAACATCTCCTGCGCGAGTGTGCATCTCTCGCTGCTGCAATATAGTCCGTAGAATACTGGCTGCAATGCACGAACTCCTCAGCATCTACCGCAAACAGGAGCTCCCATGCTCCACACTCGAGGACCTCCAACACCCGCCCGGCTGTAGGCAACGCCGCCGCGCTGCCCTGCTCATTTTCCTCGATGTCACGACGCTAGCTGAGTGGCTCTAAACTCCGCTTTTCATTGCCCTTCTGCAGCCCATTCCTTCGCCAACTCCGCTCTCTTCTTTCCTTTCTTGTCCCACTCCCTTCCCCTGTGTGCTACAGTTGAGGTGTCCTCACCCGAGAGACAGTTACCGTCCAAAACTGCCATTTTCTCGCCTTATCAAGAATCACTGTCTCTCCCTCCTTGCCGAGCTTCGGTCATCTGGGCAGATCTGCATTCTCAAGTTGTACCCGACAATCATTCGCTGCAGGAACGATGTATGACGTCGAGACTCGAGCTGTGACGTCGTCTGTGCTAGTGTGTGGACACGCGGGCATCTCTGGGGACGGTGACCCGTGCATGGGCTTCCGTTCGTGTTTTCAGCTGCTTTTGCGGCGTGCGCCATACCGTAATATCTAGCAGACATAATCGTCACCACGTGATCTACGTCCCGCGGTTGTTTGTCTGCAATGCCCACACCTGGGAAGAGGCTCTTTTAATTAAATAGTCGTGAAACATAAGATTGATGGACAGCAAGAGCGCATGGAACATGAGAGCCAACGTCTCACTCGATTTCGCCGACGCTGTACTATAGTTCATAAACAGTGGTCGACATTTGATGATTTAAACAAACACAAATCATGATGCATGGAATAAAATGCTCCTGTAATCGCTTCACCACAAATCGTGCCTTGTCGGTTATCAGGGCCCGAAAGTCGAGCAACACGATGAACGTACTATGTTTATGTTATACGCCCCGTTCCAATAAAATACAAGAACCAGCAGCAGCAGAAGATCCGCGGATGCAAGGTGCTCACCCGGAAGGGCACTCGACACAGACGTCGTGGGCGTTATGAGCCCCAGGTACTCCTTCAGGCTGTTCTCGGTCGCCTTGAAGATGACCAGGATGCCTACGACAAGCGTCACCAGGCTCAGCAGCAGCAGGAAAGCACCAGTATCATTGGTCAGAAAGTCCGGCCTCACGTCGCGCTGTACCTGCACGACCCGCAGTGAAGCTCCACAAACACGTCATCGCAATAAGGGCAGCACCCATCTGCAGGCGTGGAGCGGCGCTCATGGTTACACGTCGAACGTTCCCTGAGCATGCGCTCGCTTGTGGGCTTCGAATCAGCCTATGCACAACGCCGTGTTCGTCAGTGCGCTTTCAAATCCGTATTCTTCTATGCTTTATGCGAAGCTAAGAATGAAACAAGCGTTTCTTGTCTCTGTGAAGCGAAACTGCTGTCTAAGTTTAAGAAGATCAATAAAAGGTCTGTGCATGTGCTAACTGAAGTACAGAGAGGCTAACTGCCGAGCTCCCGCACCAGCTGAATCGCTAAGCTGTTTAACTGTGTATTGTTGCATCATAAGGTTAATATTATTATTATCATAATATTAATATATTATTATTAATATCATAATATTAATTCATTTTATTCGCTTTGTCATGCACTCATGAGGTGAAAATATGAGCTGAAGTATAAGTAAAGCTAAGGCTTACCCAACGATCTCATTTTCCTTGCTTTGGAAGAGGTTGCCAGAGTTCTTCCAAAGCAGCGACCCTAGTAGCACCAAATGTTGACACAATCTTGCTACCACATTGAAAAAAGTTGCTTGAACGTTGTGGCAACATTGCGTGATATTATAGGGGAAAAGCTGTTACGCTGTTTCAGTTAAAACTGTCGCGCGCCTATCCCTCCCTCAAGGCACTCTAGCGTTCATATCCTCGTTTGTTGTCCACAATTACGGGCGGATCCAGAGGGGTCCGGAAGTCCTGAAACCTTCCCCCCTCCCTCTTTAATTTTTGAATATATAACCCCCCCCCCTCCGAATATAGGTATACACCCAATACTCAGGTTTATGTATCAGACTTATATCTGCGACATATATATATATATATATATATATATATATATATATATATATATATATATATATATATATATATATATATATATACTGGTGCGCTTTGACTACTGGCGGTACAATTCAACGTCTTTGCAATGATACTTTAAGTGTGAGATTTATCGCATAATTGTATTCCCGCAGCCTGAATGTCATTTGAAAGCACTAAACGTGCAAAGTACGCTCGTTATGTCCCATCCTACTGCCCAAGTGCTAATGGCAACCGTCCTGCGTACGACGCGCTGCAGACCTCAGGAGGATGTTCAACCCAGGACACCGATTTCTGAGCTTTGGTCGAGGGCACCAGCAATGGCGCAGATTCTGGCGGCCACATGTCCGGCGATCCTTTGGTGGCTCCGTTGCCACCTGCGCACAGGAAGCCCACATGTTCCAGCGCCCCTTTCGAGAGCAGCTTCACCCAAAACTCAATCAGCGACGGACCCTCACCGTTCTTCAAGTAGCGCAGAAACTTGCGCCTGCGCTTCTTGATCTCTGTGAGCGTGACCACTGCTCCCGGAGACCTGCAGATGGCGCACGGACCCTTGCCATTCACATAGCGCGCCAGCTCGTTCATCTGCTTCACTGTCTTCTGGCCGACGTCGATGACGCGCTTGCGCTTCACGGTGGCCGGCCGGCTCGGTGTCACAAGGTTCTCGCGCGACATGCTGGTGGCTGCGTCACGCGCCATCATGTGTCCGTCCGAGTGGCCGCGCCGCGCCGTCGACCAATTCTGCGTCGGCCAGTTGACCCAGGTGGACGACGAGCGTGCCACGGAAGGATCCACCGTGCTGTCGCTGGGGGCGATGCCAACGACCGCCGACGACGCATCCTTGACGTCTTGCGGGCCAGAACCGCTCGCATTGGGCACGGACATACGGTCCGAATTTTGTACCCAATTGGAGCTAGCGGGGAGCAATTTAGTAGATGTGCAGCCTAATCATGTCTGGCTCCCTCGGGCAATGGTGACGATGATTCCACGCGTTGGCACATACCCACAACGGGGGACAGTCCAAGAAGTGGACCTCAAAGAACGGGGGAACATAGCAACGATAAAATTGATAAGAAAGATAGCGCCTAAAGTTTGCATAAATATTTACATAACAATGAAGAATTAAGCGCGCGGCCGTTGAGCAGCCATAGCCAATTAAAAAATTCAGATTCCGAGCTTATGGTCGCTGTTGCGCAGAAACTGAAGCATAGCCTTAGAACTCGCGATGGCAGCGAGTCAGCCCAACTGAGAGAAAAAAGAAAAAAAGTTGTTGCCATGCCCTACCTCCATCAGGTATCACACAACCTCAAAAGAATTGGAAAACGTGTGGGTGTGGAAGTCGTCTTCTCGGCTCCTAAAAAATTGGCAGGCATGTGCAAAAATGTTAACCGTAGGAATGGAGAATCACGTGGATGTACAGTCAGGCGTGTCAAGCAGTTTGTCGAGTGCAAGAAAGGTGTAATTTATTCCCTGCCGTTATCGTGTGCGAAAAAGTACGTAGGACAAACTGGACGATGCATAAATCAAAGACTAAAAGAGCACCATGACAATGTCGCACGCTTAGCCACTTGTGGTCACGTGGCCAAACACTGCAGAGATTGTCGATCTGACGAAAGTGATAGCGAACCTTGTGAACCGATGTGCAGAGAATGCAAAGTAATAGGCAAGCATCGTGATGCTCTAACAAGAGAAATACAGGAGGCACATGTGATAACAAAGTTGCAAGATATGGGTATAAGCGCACCTTCAGTAGCATTGTCCCAAAAAGAAATCAAATATCTTGACTGTGAAATTTGACGCATGCCTGTTTTCTCCCGGCACTAATGTCCCTTCCGCGCATGTTTCTTGCCCGTTTCTCGTCGCCAACAGTGGTATAAAAGACTCGCTGGTTTCAATAAAATATCAGATGTCAGTCAGCGCTCCGTGTGTCTTGTGTTCCTTACTGTGTTGTCTTGCGCTGTAAAATATGGAAGCTAGAAACCAACTCGCCCAACATATTACCTTGTGGAAGATTAGGGAGATGGGTGAATAAACTTTATTTTGGTCCCTCGGAACGCGCCCTAGCACGTTGACAATAAATATTTATTGGTTTCGAGTCGGCCATCAAGCGGGAAATGCACGATGTCTTGACAGAAGGCCGAAACGTCGACTTAAGAAACAGTTTTTTTTTTTTAAGGAAGAGCATAAACTTTCCAATACACGTATACTATATCGATTTCTTACGAAGCAGCCAGCGAGCAGACTTGCAAGGTGGATGGACGTCATTGTGTAATTTGAGTAGTAGTGCGCGTGGGCTTGCCAATCACTTTGACTATACTCGCGTCTAAAGGGCTGCTCACTGTCCGACGTCATGCCGGCACTCACGTTACGGCATAGACGTAACTTTTATCGAAGCGAACGAAAGAGGGCGCTGCTTATATCGTTTATTGAAACGAAGTGTAAGCAGCGCTCGTTGGCGTATTCCAGCGTGGACTAGCAACACTAGACTATAGCTTGATGAGTCATAGAAATAATACCTAAGCGTTTATGTGCTACACTAAAATTCCCAGCTACCGCAAACAGCATGTCTTTATCCTGGTTAATTAGGCCACGCGTGGATTAATTAGGATAAACGCGTGGGTTAATCAGACACTTTAAGCGTAAAGTGTCTTTAAAGTTTTCTGTCTACTTTCGCTGTCCTGTGTTGACAGAGACTGTGAATCACCTGTGGAGCATACCCACCTTCGAGACGTCTGCATAAGCATGAGATGCATAAGCATAAGCGAATGCATAAGGGAGCCTCACTAGGTCCCTCATGAATTCGCCTAAGACTACTATAAGGCGAAAGCCATTTTCTTTTTTCTTCTCAGTTTTTCTTCTCAGGCTCGGGCCTATAGCCGAAAACCCGGGCCCGGGTAAAGTAGTTTTCATGGCGGGCCCGGGCCGGGCTCGGGTCTGAAGCTCCAGGCTTAGGGCCGGGCCCGGGTTTGAGGTGGCGGGCTCGGGTCGCGCCGGGCTTGGACTATGCTCAGTTCTTAAAGGGACACTAAAGTGAAAGACTGAATCGGTTTAGACTGATAAAGTGTACTCTGAGAACTCGAATGTAATTAGTTTCCCCATAATAAGGAGAAAATCAAGGGCGAAGTTCCATTCTTAAATCTCGCGCCAAAATCTCCGCGCGTGACGTCACGGATTTCAAACCGTATTAGTCGTATTTTTGGGTCATTGGTTCAACGAAACTTCTTGAAACTTGGTATGTTAAGTCTATGGCCCTCTCAGAAGTCAATGTACTTCATTTTTACCGATTAGGAACCGTACGTAGATCCCAGTAGACGCCGTCAGAAGCTATGACGTCACTGTGTTTGTTGCACGATTTTCAAGGTGGCGATTAGCATTTTCTTTTCTTGAAGTGTCTGTCCCTTCAAGTGTGTTCCTCATAAGCTGCGCGTACGTATACGTTTCACATTTTATCTCGATAAAACGATTCTTTTTTTTCATGGGGGTCAAGCTATTTGGAGAAGTTTTATGAGCGACAAGTACTGATCTTTCGCTTCTTGCATATGGAGCGACTTGCTTTATCTGAAACGGGCGAACTGAAAGTAAATAGACCAGGCGCTTATATAGCTAACATCTCGCTATTCCGTGCTTCATTTGCATTCGTTATTATTTTATATCCCAAATATTATTCTGTAGTCGCAGTGACAAATGTAATATAATAAATTTATAGCTATAACTTACCATCGCAAGTGCGATCGCGGAGGCCCAAGGCGGGCAAGCGTTCTTGCAAGTTCCAGCCCTCCACTGAGACGAAAAGACTGCGCGAAATCTCGTTGCATATAATCCCTATAAAGACATTCTTTTTCCGTGGCTCCGTCTAGACTCCCTGAGGTCATGTGACGCGAGATGGACATGCACAGCCTGCTTTGTGTGCCCCGCATTCACGAAAATTTACTTCCGCAAAGGCCAGGATAGTGACGAATTAAGGTAGGAGTGGAGGGGGGAGGAGGGTAGAATAGGTTCTAGCAGATGTCAGCCAACGTTGAAATTTTAAAGACCTTTTTAAGATTTCATATATGGGTCATTTCTGAAGGGTATTTGGCGGCAAGTTTACACCAATATATCGATACCTATCTCCAAAATGACTAAACTCTGGGCGTCAATTCTGCAACACAGAGTTTTGTTTCACGGTTATGTATCAACACATGGTGGCTGCAGGTGGTGCCTCACGAAAAAATGCTTTAGACCTGCATGCCTGTGTAGCTCAAGAACGTACTCATAAAATTAAAAAAAAATAAAAAATAGGACGAAGACAGTCATGTGCGGGCCGCAGGCCGCTAGCGAAAGGTCCGCGGTCTGCGTGTTTGAGACCCCTGCACTATATAGTGCGAAAGCTACATGATACTGCCACAGCAGCGTTCGAATGTTCAGGAATAGCATAAGTCCATTAAACATGTACATTCATATTTAAAGGCAAAGTATATTAGCTTGACGAAATGTCTGGCTTGAAATAGGAATCACGAATTCCATGCCGGGGGATGTCCCCTTACCTCGAATTATATGCATCCAATGAGTAAACGTCAAGAAGCTTATCCACACCTTTATTACCAAACTGGAATGAACTCCGCAAATAGACCGCAATCACTTCGTCCACCTATTGCCAGTCCTACCAGTGTAGTCTTACCAGCGTAGGCCACCTTGTACAGGTACAACATCGTTAGGAATGCATACACCATTATAATATGGACAGAAAAGAGCCCTGTGCAAGCCGTGCATAACAAATACTGCTGAAAAGTGCAAGGAGAAGCCCTCAGAGGCATTTATAGATTATAATGAAGAGTGGCACAACGTTCGGGAATAGAGAAATGAAGGGAACAGCTGGACAGCTATTTTCATTCTGCAGAGGTCCAAAAAGACATCCTAAATTTGCTCCAGTGGTGGAAGTTAAGAACTACGACTACCGACGCTGTTGTGTATGGGTATTTAGATCCATCCCACCGCTGCAACCAGTTGTTGCGACCGGTATTTAGATCCGTCCCTCCTCGGCAACCATGTTGTTGCTACGATAGGGCAGCGTCGTACCCGGACTCCGTTTGGTAGCGTAGTCGAGTCTCCGGGTTGAGGAACTGATGCAAGCAAGATGGGAAAACAATAACAAATTTACTGGCACATTTCGTACACTCAATTACATCGTGACAAGGTCAGAGTTCAGCGACGAGCGAATTGGATGAGCCTGTCACCGAGGGCTCAGAGCCCCATTTCTCACTTGGCACCGTCGTTTTAACCCTCAGCTGGCTCCTCCTTCTTGATGACCACATATCACACACACGACCCCACCCACCATGGCACAGTCCATTTCACTGTCGCTGAGGGGTCGTTGCACTCTTGAAACAGCAAGGGTCCAGCGGTCGACGGCACGCTTGTTGGGGAAGCAGGGCAACAGGTTCCTCGGGCTCGTTCCTCGGACTCTTCCCCGAAGGGCAGAAGAGGGTTTGCGGCGACTCCTGTCAAAACATACAGGTCAGGTCGTCTTCGCAGCACACCAATACAAGCCCAGGTGGCCCATTGTGAAAACGTCTCCAACTTGGCCGTCCATCTATTAGGTCGAGATTCTGGCCATTGTCGGTCGCTTGCCGTCCCGGGAACTCCGTTTCCAGGAAGGATGCAGGTGTTCTAGCAGTGTGGGAACGCCTTGACTGTCCAGTCTCATGGTCAGCGCGTCGCCACAAATTGTCAGTCATAACAACGCTTTCACATTTCTCAAGGCACATGTGCGCCCCTGCGACTAGCGCAAGCAGTGCAAAAAAACTTTAGTGCGGCAGGACATCTGATGCAAGGGCGCATGGTGTGCTTAAGTGGAATCTCTTTATAATTTAATTTTTCGTACAATAACATGCGAACAAATAAACTATAAACTTTGCCACAAAAATTTATTGACTGTATATAATAGCAGTGGTGTGGTATATGAAAAAAAATGCTGTGACAAATAGTTGCTTTTTTCCATTCGGCTTCTTTTACGTATTTCCAAAGTCCACGTGCTGCGCGCAGTTCGTTATAAATTTTATCTAGGTTAGTGTATTTACAGCAAATCTAATAAATTTGAATTTTTTTCTGTACTTCTCTTGATTGGCAAGGTGCTATATATGTATACTATGATGAAGATACATGTACTACACATCCAGAAGGGTGCACTTTGTCGTTACAGCATGCTTTAGAGGGACACTAAAGGAGGAAACGATTGTTGTCGCATTAGCAAATTACTCTAAATCACCAGGCCTGCCGCGAGAAGACGCATGGGAAGCGTGAAAACGCGCAAAAAGAAATTACGGCTGGTAACGCCACAATGAAATTCCCGCATCAAACGCGTCATAGATTGTGACGGCGTCTGCTAGATAGCACGCAGTTTCTAATATGTAAAAATGAAGTGCATTGTCTCCCGGGGCGGGGGGGGGGGGGGGCATAGACTTAACATACGAAGTTTCAGGAAATTTCGACAAGCCAAAGTCGCCAAAATACAAAAAATACGCTTTGAAATCTGTGTTGTCACGCGTGAGATTTGGTCGTGAAATTTAAAAATGAAACGTTGACCTTGATTTTCTCCTTTCTTAATGAATCTCTGTTGGTGAAACTAACGACATTAGATTTCTAAAAGTACAATTTATCAATCTAAGCCGATTCATTGTCTCACTTTCGTGTCCATTTAAATGTCAATAGAGAGCGCAATAAAAACAAAGTGAAAAGAGCGTTCTGTTCTCTGTCCCCTCTGTTTTTATTGCGCTCCTTATAAAAACCGGACTCATGCTGGAAATCACTTTTCTTCCTACAATACCTAGAAAATTGGGTACAGTACACCATTGCCGAACAAACGTTCATCGTATCCAGTATGTGCTCTCAACTGTTTCCACGGTGAGCCAGCCCCTTTTTACAAGAAAGTACCATAGGTTAAAGTATACTTGCTAGCGAAGCATGCGCCAAGCATGCGTAGACCTTGCGGTCGATTCTATTAGTCACTGGAAAATTTTTCCAGTGACTCTAGATTCGATCTTCAGGCAACACCATTATTGGCTCGGGCCTCTGTCGGGCCCGATCTGGGGTCGGGCCGGGTCGGGTAGGCGAAATTTTTTCTCGGGTTCGGGCCGGGCCCGGGTCTCGCTTTGAGTCGCCGGGCCGGGCTCGGGCGGGTAAATCTGAACCAGTCCCGAGCCCGGGCCGGGCCCGGGCCGAGAATCACGGCCCGTGCAGTGCTCTAGCAGTGTATTGATCCTCCACCCGCCCCCTCATAAAGCTTTCTGCAGCTAACGTGGTTTTGCACTGCCTCCGTGATCGGGCCCGTTTTGACCAAGCGACGATTCCATGCGATGACGTCTCCATTCTACGTCACGTTATGTGACGTCATGATGACGTTACACACTCTTCCTCGCCCGACTATTGTAGCCCGACGGTTCCGCGTTAAAGGGGTCACGAACCACCCCTCGGTCTCGGTCAGAAAACACATCCTTCGGAAAGCAAACACTGCTATGAACAGCACCGCCAAATCTTGCAGTCGTGCGCGGCAAAGAGAGTTTAGACGCGGAGCGCAAAGGTGCCATTTTCTCAGGTGCCCTCTTTTCATACATAGGCCCGTCCTCACTCTCATCTGTAGGCGGGGCACCTGCTGTGTACCTGATTAACTATGCACCTGATTTTAAGTTGCGCAATATTTCTTCTGTTAAAGGTCAGAACATGCTCTTTACTACCATTATTTGTGTAGCTCGAGCATACATTTAAGCATTTCTCACTTAAATAAGCACCTGACTTTAACCACTGCCATTGTTATTTTGTGCAGTGTTTGAACATAAGTTTCCACTGCCACTATTTATAAGTTTGTTCATCGGGAACTGATACCTGCACCACAATTGCTGCCTTTGCCCTGTATTTTGTTTCATTGCTCAATTCTGTGATACTGTTTTATCAAACTGGAATATACTATGGGAGAACCGTTTGTTCAACTGATTTCTTGTTGATTGTCACTTTTGCGCATTTAGTGCGTGTTAACGAACAACTGTGCCCGAACATTTGAGATAAACCTTTGTAGCCAGTGAGCTTAAATATAAGTTCATGCTCCCTTGCTACTCGAGTCATCACACTTTTATACAACAATCATACATGCGAGCTTATTACAATATGTATAAATCCAGGCAACTCTGATCTCCACACAACCTTTACCTGCTGTGAACACTGGTCCCACGAGACTTGCGTGTTTTTCATGGCCGTTCTTGTAATTTCACTCGTGAGATAATAAAAATATTGTCGCTGTACTTGTGCCTCCTGCATCATTACCTGCCGGCAGACACTCGTTCTCCGCCCCCGAATATGTACCAGAAAGAGAGAGCATATTCGGGAACGAGAAAACTACGAGCATGGGAAAGGGAAACAAGGTGAGTAAGGAGACGGGCATAAAAAAAAAGACAACGGACATTACAATAAGGATTGTAGAAGGATTCTATTCCTACTTTTCAAAGCTTGCGGTGGTCGTTGAATATCCCCTTTGAAGAACAGATTTCTGGGACCTTCTCAAAGCAGAATTATAGAGGCCGCGGACATTAGCGGAGAAATACGACCGATACAGATGGATGAACCGATTTTAAAAACCGTTGGAAGACGTTCGTTTCGTCTTGGCCAATACGCTCCGTAGCAGTTTTATATCGCTTTTGTGCTAGCTGGGTGGCGACACCCCTTTTGAAAGAAAAGGTTACATAAAGCCATCAGCGCGCGCTGCGCTCCAGTGGTTATAATCAGACTTGTACACGTTACAGAAAATAAGTAACCGATTACAACTACAGTTACTTCCTTTAAAATGTAACTGATTGCAGCGGTCAATTACAGCCCCAGAAAATTAAATGAGCAATTACAGAAATGCAATCGATTACTTTTGCGTTACTTCCCTTTAAACAAGTTTACTCAAACTACAAAGGACTACTGTGGCTTGCATGGCAGAGTGAAGGCTGTAGGCCTGTGTGAAGGCGGGGAGGCTTACTGTGGCTTCTGTGATATGGTGTTATGCGTTGTTAACTTTCAACAGGAGTTGTTTTTAAATGTTGCCGTCGCTGATCTTCCACGTTTCCTCGTTAAGGGATCAGCACTGAACACTCTCTCAATGTATGCGCTGTGGGGAGGGCGGTATTATAACGTAGGAACACCTTGCGCACCAGCTCGTAGTTGCGTGGTGCGTCGATGCTAGTGTCCGTGTCCTATATGAAGCGTCGCGCTTCGCTGTTGCTGGCGCTCGGTTAAGGCGTTGCAGTCAAGGCCAAGGAAAATGTGAAAAAATAGGCTCTCTAGGGGGGGGGGGGGTCCCTACAGAGCGGTCGCATAATTTTTGGGACGAGAATTGCCGTAGAAGACTGGTTACAGCTTCACTTAAAAAAAAAAAAAAGTAATTGATTACAGGTAATAAACTACAAGAAAAATGTAATGGAATTACGGATAACATCGCAGTTTCGAAAAAGTAATCGTTTATATTACAAAATTACAAGAAAATGTAATTGATTACAAGTAATCGATTACTTGTAACGCTTTACGTACAACTTTGTTTATGACGGAACGCGGCGTCACGTCAAGGGTGGTCTACTAAGATGGGTGGTGTCTTCAAACCAGCGGCTTCTTCTTTCGCTTGTTTGTCGTTCCACTCCGTGCAGAAGTGCACCCATGCAAGAAAAGTGTCAGAAAATTTTAGTAATGATATTTTTTAGAGGTACGGGTTGTTTAAATTCATTTTCAAGCGTTTAATGCCTGCACTAAATATTCTTTAGAATAATTAGTACCGTGGCCTCCGAGATTAGCTCCGGCCGAACGCCTTCAACAGCGCGCGGCCGGACCTAATCGCCGAGGCCGCATGTTTTATCATCATGATCATCATATCATCGGCCTCTACCAAGGAGGTTTAAAAAAATTTGCTGGAGTGGCGATTATTGCGCAAGAGTGAAGCCGTGCCCACCAAAAGATGGCGGCTGCGGCCGCCATCTTAGTAGGGGCAAGATAAATCATCGGCGTTTGGCGAAAGAAAGCGAGCGTTTTCCGCGCACGCCAGACGAGTTTAATATGGCAACTTTTACGGGTCAGATACTGCTCCAAGCGTGTCTTTGTGTTACTAGTTTTCAACAGTAAGCCTCAAAGTCATGGCAAATTTTATTGGAGATCAATCGCCAATACTCCACTCGACCGGTTGCTTTTGTCGGCAACAACTATCTTTTATTTTATAATTAACGTAGTACTTATACTAACAGATCAAAGCCATTTGATCTCTTAGTAGGTACCACCAGAAAAGGGCATGTTTCCGAGCTCTTTGGTGGGCAAAAGCTGGCTTCACTTGTGCTGGCAAGGCATTGCGAGAGCTTCCACTCCAGAATTTTTTTTAACCTCCTTGGCCTCTACATCCCCGCGCGTTGCTCGGCCGGCACGCGCTCTCTTCGTCCTCTTCTTCACCTTCTGCTCGCTCCCCGAACACGTGCACCCGGCTGATTAGCTAATTAGCTAGGCGCTGGACCTAGCTAATTAAACCAAGACATGCTATGACCAAGCTAATAAGCCAAGTCGTGCTAAGAGCGAGCTTATTAAGCCACGTCTTGTTAAGAACATGCCAATTACGACCATGCTAATTAAGGCCACGCTAATGAAGCAGTGTAATGCTAAGGCCGGGTTAAATAAGACCACGCTAATTAAGACAAGCTAATCAAGGCATTGGTAACTCAAATCGCGCTAAATTATGGCCGTTAATTAGCTCGTCGCTAACACCGTGCTAATTAATATCATAATTAAGGTCATGCTGAGAACTTTATTGAGTACCATTTTAATTAGGACTTACTAATGAAGACAAAGTTAATTAATAGTATGAAAATTGATACCAAGCTGACGCGGTTGTCACTCCGGAGCAGACCGAGCAGACTGAGTTGACGTTCAGCCACGTAAAAAGCTGGAAGAAGCTGCCAATTAGCGTCCACCGCGTGAAACACTTGACAATCACACTGACATTATGGTAGTCGAGAGTTGAACTGGGCCTTCTCAGAATCAACGAGTTTGAAGCCCAGCTCGCGTGCCAAGTAGTTTGATTCACAGGCCCCCACGGCAAGGCTCGGGCCTGCCCACCACGTTTGCTCTTGACGGGGTGCAGTACTCACGCCGCAACGCTAGCGAGCGGCACGATTCAGCTATGAGCAGCGACGTAACTTCATAATATCTGACGTAACATAATAATCGGCGTAATATTCGAATGAATTAAAGCAAGCTGTACGAGAGTGCTGTGTGTGCGCCCTTGTTGCCTTCGAGTGGAAATTTCTATGCTCCAGGTGGAACGAAAGAACTTGCCCGAAAGAGGATAACCGCCCACGAACACGCCTGTGGGAGGCGCGATGTTGAGTTGACAAAGAGATAGTGAGACAATCACACTGGCGTTGCTGCACTGTTGAAATGTCGGCTCGGCACTGATGCGTTCGCTAGCGCTGTTCCTTTGAAAACCGACGCAGACGCCGCACGTGCGTTTGTGACGACATGCGTGTTTTTTTGGCCGTTTTTGCTCGAAGCCTGAAGAACAGCTCAAGCTGATCAACAGAGCTCGCAAGATGGCAAAGGCCACAGGAGCCCTGGACTGAGGGCTCCACCTTCGCCGGGAGAATTTCTTTGCAGCAATAAAGTTTTTCATTCATTCATTCGCAACGCCGCTTTCGCGCGCTCCGCACTGTCTTCCTGTCATGACCTCTCGGGGCAAACTCGTGTTCACGAGAAGCTCGGGCCATCCTGCATAGCACCCCTGACCCGAAGGTAGCGGGATCGAATCCCGGCCGCGGCGGTAGCATTTCGATGGAAGCGAAATGCCAGAGGCCTGTGTACTTTTAAGGAACCCCATGTGGCCTGAATTTCTGGAGCCCGCTACGGCATCCCTAATAATCATATCGTGGTTTTGGGACATAAAACCCCAACAAATATTATTTAGTTATTCAGGAATTTTCTGGAACATTTGCGCTTTTTTCCCCGTACGAATGCTGTTTTTTTAGAAAATACATGTTTTTACGAATCAATTAGTCCTCAGAGTACTGTGTGCTCTCGTATTTTTATGTAGATATTGAACAAAAAAGCCCCCGCGGCGGTGCAGTGGTAACGGTGCTCGCGACTGCTGACCCGAAGGACGCGTGTTCGATCCCGGCCGCAGTAGTCGCATTTCAGTGGAGGCGAAATACTAGAAGTCCGTGAGCTTAAAGATTTAGGTGTACGTTAAAGAACCCCACGTGGTCGAAATTTCCGAATCCTCCCACTACGGCGTGCGTCATAATCATATTGTGGTTCTGGTACGTAAAACCCCAGATATTATTATTATTATTATTATTATTATTATTATTATTATTATTATTATTATTATTATTATTACAGTGAACAAAACAACTGACCATCAGGTTTTAAAAGGCCCCTATATCACCCGGAGGTGTGGTGTTGCAGTTGTGCACGAGTCTTCAACAAACACGCAGCCGCGGAGTTACACGCATTTGATGATCTAAAAGCGGCCCTCTTTCGCTTCGCTATTTCTTTCGCTATGCTCCGTTCATCGGCTCGCCACTCCTGGCACAAGGAGACAGCTAGGCTACGATCTGGAGGCAAAGCCACACAGATTCTTTTCTCAGCCCTCATCGGTTGTCTAAAATTTACCCAGAAGAAATTCAACCAAACTGCCGACATTGCGGCTGCCCGAAGGCTACCCAAAATCACATTCTTTGGGAATGCGAGGGGAACCCACCTCCAAAAGCAAAACTGCCAGCTTCCTCCTTTGAGACGTGGGAGTCACTCTTGTCGTCAACTGACCACCGTATTCAGGCAGAAGCGATTAACTGGGCCGAAACGGTCGTGGCTAAAGCCCCTAGTCGTGGTAGGCTACTGGCCACCACCCTTCGATCCATCGGCAAGCTAAATTCAGTCAATAAAGTTGTTTCTCTCTCTCTCTCCTCGCCGTGCGAGGGGTAAGGGCGGCAAGCGCACGTACCTGCGAGCAAACAAACAGGTTCTTTTTGCGGATGACATGACCAGACAGGGGCGTAGCCCGGGGGAGGGGGGGTTCAAACCCACCCCGAAATTTTTGTTTTGCTTTGCGTATATATACACGCACACATACAAACGCACGCACGAACATACACAAAGTATGGTCAACCAAGGTATGGTTGAACCCCCCCCCCCCCCCCCCCGAAATAAATTCCTTGCTACGGTCCTGTGACCAGACGCCATGACGTCACGGCCAACACTTGGGATTACCAAAAGGCCCAGAGAGGACAAGGTATTGTTGGTATTGTTTCTTCGAACTTGTGGCACGCCCGCGGCTCGTAGCGCTACCACGTTTGGAATTGTTCATCGTGACGCCATTCTGACGCGCGCGTTTACTTGAAATGTTAAAAAAAAAATTATCGGAGGCGGTTTAAGGGCCCGTTTTAAGCTGAAAAATGACCAAGATATAGTCCGTTCACAGGCTATCTTTTTATTTATTCATTAACTCAATTTTATGACACCCCCCGGGAAATATTTCTGACTCAGTGCATGGTGCAACGCCTGTTGCGATTCTACGCTTCTGACACGCAAATAACATGTTTTAACCGACTTATGGCGCTGGATGGCGTCCTTACAGATGATGAAAGAATGTTCTATAGTTTCTGGAGCTTCACATAGGCGACAATTAATTGGAGATAAAAAGATGCCTTTTCTACTTAACCAGGCTACTTAACCAGATGCCTTTTCTACTTAACAACAGGTAGTGCGTGACTCTGTATGTACTTTGTAGAAATATGCACGTTCTCCAAAGGTGTGCAGTGTTTATGGAAAACTCGCATGCAAGAACATGCGGAAGCAATGGCATCAGCGCGCTCGCATTTCATAGAAATGGCTATACAGCTAAAACTTAATGAAACCAACAGACGTTCACTTAAAGGAAAAGAGCCCTCGATCAATCCCCCTTTTTCGTTCTACAGCTAAGAGACCTTTATTAACTATGGTACCAGCAGGATTGGTATCCAATGTTCATGAAATGTACTGCATGGTCTTTGAAACTACTTTCTGTGTAAATTACACTTGTTGAGCGCTTGTGAAAAAAAAGCACTGTCATGGCTCTGTGGCAGAACGCCTGACTGCCTGGGGTCGATTCTGGCTCGACTGATTTTTATTTGCATCCATTGCAATTTTTCACTCACAACCAACGCCGCCGACGTCGTCACAAGAACTTCTGCGACACGGGATCTTTAATGCTACGGCGTGAATACATAAACCTTCCAATACTTTTTAACGATCCTTGAGACTGTGTTATTTTCTATACTACCCCAATTTAAAATAATTAATTGCGCTGTAATTACAAGAGCAGTGCTTGGAACACACACTGATGGCATCATAAAATGGTCCTCATGCTATGTACCTGCCATATTGTTCTCAATATCCATACTTTGGACGAACAAATGGACCTGATCGGGGGCCTCTTAGGATTAGTTCGGGACATCTATGGGTTGTACAAATGTTCAGATGGCGACATCCCATAGGTTTCCCTGACACCAAAATTGAAACCTCGAGCTGCTTGTGTTGTTTGATTGTCCTGAATGAAGCGAGTATTCTACGTCACAGACGATTTGCGGGGCGCACACAACACCACGACTGTATAGTGTACCACGACTGCCACCCGACGGGGGCCATTGTTCCTTGCCCCTCTCGCTCTGTTGTCGGGCTGCTCTCAAGGTGGTTTTGGCTGCTTATGCTAAGAATGCTTTTCTTTTTCCTAAGGGGACACGCTCTTGACAGTCTAGTGAATTCTTAACAGGGTTAACTCATACCGATGCACACACATCGTTTGATTCCTCATAGCGCGGGACCCCGCTTTGAAAACTGCGCTTTCAAAGTCACCAAAGCTTGAGCGCACGTGATCTTAGGCGCTCCCCCGCCGTGAGGCGTCATAGTTACTTATGCTTTTAGGCGGGCGTTTCGAAGTGACACTGAAATTGGTCATAGGTAACGACGCTAGCATTAATTTACGATACGTTAGAGCATTTACGATTCGATTTCGGGATTATCAGACACAAAGCTACAAATTGCAGTAAGAAAATCGGAAACAAGTTTCGCTGTCAAGTGTCTTTTGATGCAGATGACTGCATTTTATGGGTAGGTGTAAAACTCATGGTGAATTCCATTGGTGGATTCGGAGTGACCGACGAACTCTACGCCGGAGCACTTCACTCCGGTGGAGAGAGCGGAGAGCAACCGAAGGAAATCTGCCAATAAAGTCCCTCTACCTTATCTGCCAATTGAACACAGCGCCCTCGCCAGAGCAAACGGCAGGGGGCACTAGCGCACATCTGTTTCGCAAGCGCCCAACATTCCTCGCGGTTCGCGCAGTTTTCGCCAGTTATCGTCTTCACGGGCGCGAGCGGAGAGAACGGGTGCGACAGGTGCGATGAGACAGCGCATTTCATCGCGCGAGCGGTAGCGCGGTACGCCACGCTCTGCGCACGCGCGTGGAGCTTGCGACTTCCGGTCGAATCCGCCGCTTTTCGCGGAGTAGAGAGAGCTGCTCCCTGAGTGAATCTGGCGCAGGAGCTGCTCCAGATCTTCCAATGAAACATACAGGGAGCACTCTCAATCCACCAATGGAACAGACTTGCTTCGAATGGAGCAGAAAAAACTGCTACTGGAAGTGCTCCGAATCTGCCAATGGAATTCACCATCAGAACACAGAAAGAAAGCACGAACAAAACGTGAGAACTCCCAGATAACAAAAATCAGTGACATTTATGTTGCTCGCTTGCAGACAAGCACGGTTATCTTGTAGCTTATCATATGCAAATGTCGGAATGACACTAGCAGGGATGGGACATCTGAAGCGGGTATTTCAGCATCTTTTGGAGCAGAAAAACGATGCTTATGGAGCTGAATATCGCCCATATTATCTCGCTTCACCTCGAAAAAAATATCTTAATCGTGAGCTGGTGTATACGCTTGCAGATTCAAGTGCTTTAGCTCCGTCGATATAAAAGCTGGATGTCCCCGACGAAAATAACACCATGAACTAAGTATCCAATAAAATTCGCCATGATGCTCAGGCTTTATCCTAAAACCAGTAGTCCAAAGATACTGTAAAATTAGCCATCTTAATATCACAGGAAATGTAAAAAAAAGCACTTCATCCCCCCCCCCTTTTTTTCCCTGTAAGCAAATGTTTTTATTGTGAGCCTGCATGCAAAAATGGGGGAAGTGTGGCTTCACTTTCAGGGCATCATTTCAACTTCAGCAAACACCCCGTGACTGCCTGGCAAAGTCGGCAGCTCATACATTTTAATGGGGGACACGGGTGATGCGTAGTAGATTTTTTCCCCAAAGCATGCGTCTCAACGTAAGCATGTTAGCGCACAAGACACAAACGACACAAGAACTGGGCTTACGTTATTCAAAATATTTTATTTACGTCTTCGCAGCTATGTACTTTGAACTCGCAAGATTACGCAAGTTCCGAATACGTCTTCGATTAGGGCCATCCGCTGATTGCCAGTAATAAAGAAATAAATAATTATGGCGGTGGTATATGTCACACACTGACCACAACATCTTCCTTGAAGCAGAGCAACTGAAGCCTCATTTGTGCACGAAATTTTTCGAGAAGTTCGTCGACTAACCTGCAAATGACCAGAAAAAGGCAGCCTGTCAGCACCACCTCAGCAAAGGAGAAGTGGTGTATTGTTTCCACAAGATAAGCTCGTACTTACTCTTTTTCTCTTGTGCTACCAAAAGGGTCCAACTTGTTTCTGCATATCATAAAATAATTTCTGGAAGTACAAAAAACAATTATTGCTCCGGAGTAAGTAGAAAGTAAAAAAAAAATCCTATGCATATAACATACCCTGTACTTTGGTTCCTGTAGAAATCCACAGCTTCCTCAAGTGCTCGAAGATCAAGAGTAGCCTGAAAGAAGTGTCCTTGTGAAAGAGTGCTACCATGAGAACTGCCTGGACATTTTCCAGCCCACTTAGGTTTTAGGATGTAGCTTGGGGAGTCAGATGCAACCACTTATGCCAGTACAAATGAAGAACTATACACCAATGACGGCCATTTTCATAACTCGATCACTGCAAATCCTGAGTATGCAACTTTTTTTTATATAATTAAAGACTTTATGACAGCATATTGAGAAAGATGTCCTGCTACCCTAGGAAAATACTGATCAAACTCCAGATATATCAGACGAAACCTTGCACACTGTCACGAAGCATCTCCTCAAGGTGAAATTTAGAAGTTCCCACCCTGACTTTACTGTTGCATTTAAAAGATGCTTCATACAGGTGATACATGCAAAAATACGGTGCTTACAGGTGCCTTGCAGTGCCGTCAATGCGCAACAGTGTAGCTTGTGCCATCATATGGGCTTGGCATGTTGGCTTGGCGATGACAGTTTAACCAGCCGGGTTACCAGCCAAGATACCTTGACTTACTGTTAGGACTAACCAATGGCATTTTGTTAACAGCCACCACCAACTAGTTGACAAAATGCTAACCTTGCTTATGGATACCCCGCCTGCAAGATCGTGCACACAGTTCATGCCCAAGACGTCATGTAGCGTAAAAAAATTTGGTTATTATTCTAATGCTAGGTGTAGGTGGCAATGCCAAAAGGAAGTCTGAAAAATCAGGAGCCTAAAACCAATTAGTTAGAAACAGTATCTCACATTTTTTTTTTACCAGAATATATATCTTGAAGCAACTGCAAATGAAAACCTGCTTGACTAAAACCGTTTGATACCAAAGTTTCGATATTGTTATAGCGGTAGGCTATTCCATTGAAGTAAAACATGGCTAACCAAATACTATAGTTACTTCAATATACATGATCAGTCATTATATCGAGGTATGACTGCATTATCTGCTCACTTGGATGAAGCAGCCATGTCATAACAGAACACGTGGCTTGAAAACATTTAGCCGACAGTTTGATCGCTGGTCTACCTCCTTGGATATTGTTCTCACATTACCTTGTTGCCAGCTTGAAGCAAGCCGTGACGAACGAGTGAATAAACATGTGCAGTGCATTTCCTAGCTCATAACTGCTACTTACAGTAAACGTTAAAGGCAAGGCTGGACAGGCTTTGGAGACATCAACTAGCTGACTGAGGAAGAGGACTGGATTGTGGACACGAGACAGTTCTGCTAAAAACTGATGACAGTGAAATGTGGGGCAAAGAAAATGGCAAGCATTCCCGTGACCTTGACAAAGACTATAACTGACATGATATGACCATAAGTACTCAATTTTCCATGCAGCTGTGCAAAGGTTTTGCAACCAGTGTTATGTGTCAGGTAAGTCTTCCAACGTTTTTGTTATCTGCAAGGAATTGAAGCTTGTATCTTGGGTAGCCTAGGAAGGTCAATTGAGCTGCTTGTAGTTAAATACGGTTTGTCTAGTAATTAGTGTTGTTGTAATTAAATAAACTTTGTTTATCTTCTTGCATCTGTGTTCACCTAGCGCTATTTTCTTCGATGATAATGTACCAAAAAGCTCAGATTTCAACTGTGCTAGTAAACAGTTTTCGGGCTTATCATTTAAAACTGCTGACATTCACAAGCATGATGTTTCATGTTTCAAATTTTGTACCAGGACCAACATGTTAAGTGGTTTCTTAATTTTGGAAGCTTTACTCAAGTTGTCACTATGTGAAGGATAGTGCTTTTGTGAAAATCAGTGACTGCCTACCTCCAACATATGCACACTGCAAGGTACTGAGTGAAAGTTGTAAATATATACTTTCTTTCTACCGATTTCGGAAGGCTACATTTTTCCACTATACGAAGTGTAGTGCATTGTGCATTGCTTTACTGTGGACCAACACAAGTGAAACACATACCTGCATGTTTCCGTATCTAGTAAACTTCTCTGTGCACTCATAGATACGAGCTATTTCTTCTGCCACACACTGCGCCAAGGGTGTCATAATGCGGCCAACCAGTGGTGGTGAAATAGTGTACACCTGTATTGGAAGCAACAAGTCACCTGGAACATCTTTCCATCTTGTTTTGTGAACACACATCAAGTCTCACATAATGTAAAGAAAAAGTTTGAGAAACAATAAACATAGTAGTTTTCACAGCCACTAACTAGTTAAAAAAATATCTTGTACAGGGCAGTGGCTAGAGGCCAATGAATAAATATGTACGTTGCCACAATCAAGTGGGGTATAGATGATTTGCATAGATATTAGTGTATCCCCGATGTTGGCGCTCCAGCATGGTGAGAAGCTGCCTAAAAAACACGAGAAGCTTGAGTAGGGCAGGATGTGTTCCTTGTGAGATGACTAAATCATATAGTGGTTCTACCATAGCTCTGGCATGAACACCAGCAGCAGTGCAGCTGTGTCGATAACAATGAAGCAGAGTACTCATGCCAGTCAACACACTGCACTAACATCGTAGCTGCCACATCAGTGCGCCAATAGGGTGCGAACCTACAACATCCCTTTTATCTATGGATGCACGTATATTGGCACAACGGCTGTCTGAATGACAGGCCAAAAGAGCATGCTTACTAGCTGAAATCATCTTTGGGCAACAACTTGGCAACACACCACGCAAAATGCTGTTGCTCTCTACCGTTAGATCACTGCACACTGTGCTCAAGAGGTATTATATGAAGATATGATACATGAGGTTTACAAAGCATATGTTATTCATACACATAAGGTGACGTGTGTCATGTATAATCACACACACACACACACACACACACACACACACACACACACACACACACACACACACACACGCACGCACGCGCGCGCACGCACGCACGCACGCACGCACACACACACACACACACACACATCAAAGAACCATGCATTACATTTTGAAGTTAATGCATCCCTAACTTTTTCATACTTAAGCACATGTTATATCTAAAACACAAAACACTTGTTATATTCTTGTTCTACTGAAGACAGCAACATTTCGTACCTAAAAAAGAAAGGTCTGAGTGCCCAAAAATGCCTGCATTATTGATGATGAATTGAAAACACACCATTTGTATAAAAAAAGCTATTATTAGATGTAATGTCCTGAAATTTCACAGAAGGTTATTAGGGATGCCATATTAGAGGGCTCTGAACTGTTTGCAATCACCTGGGGTAATATGCATCCAAGACATGATACATGAGCATTTTGAATTCTGCCCCAACCAAAATGCAATCACAGTGGCCAAAAATCAAACTTGTAACCTTATGCTCAGCACTGTGATGCCATAGAAAATGTGCTACTGCAGTGAGTACAGTGTTTATAACCAAAAGAAGACAGGAATGCTGACACTGACACGAGTGAACAAAAACAGGTGACACATATGCCTTGTGTCACTTGTGTCTGTGCCTGCACAGCTACCTTTTCCATAATGCATCGTTACTAACTAGCTTGACTTTCTGTTCCAATTACAGCCGAAACATTTGTTTTGTTCCTGCAGAATGCACCTTTCATCTCAAGGAAAAAAAGAGGAGTTTGCTTAAACCGCATCGAGAATCTTGACCAACAAGCAAGCGCCACAGAGGCAAATACTTTGTCCATAGTTTTAATGTTGTCCTCATGCCTGAAGTGATCAAGCCCTCAGTTCAGCTTCAGATAATCCAGGCAAAGATTTTTGCAATTGATCTGCAGTGCCTTCAATCTCTGAATGTATGAAACCAACAACTGTGATATAAAGAACAATATTTGTGTATAAGCTTACCTCTGCATGAACTTCAATCAAATTCATCAGAACCTCTTTGATGTATGGACTAACTCCTGAGGAAAAAAGAATCACAATCAGACAATAAAAATTGTCACAACAGCATTATAAATGTGCACAAACATTACTGTCACCACAGTCGGGAGGTCTGATGTTACATTCAACTTTGAAATAAGTACCTCTAGTATATTAGAAACCTTAAAAGTCTGTACCACCCCCAACTGCTAAACAAATTGCCCCCTCCCACCCCCCCTCCACCCCCGTCAGTAAAAGGATGTACTATATCTGCTCATTTTGTAAGCAGGTACAAATATGACACATTGAGATCACCATATTTCTAAAGCAAAACACCCGCAGCCTTGGCCCTCAATTAACAATGAAGCAGAGGATATATTTGAAATGCACCATTTTCAAATACATGTAGGCTTGAGTTTATGACTGCTTATATCAACATATCCAGGAGAATAACCTAGATGCGAGAGAGGTTTCAAACCTCGGTGGTCTCAGGCAGTGTTAGTCTAGAACTTGCATGCATTTAATAGGTTGAAGCAATGTGCAAAAAAAAAGAAAGTTCGCAAAGGTTGTATTCATATAAGGATATGCACCATATTCTAGTTTTCACTGCTCTGTCAAATGTGCAATGCATCAAGACTTTTTTCAATCCATGCGACTTCAATTTTGTTCAAAGAAAAATTTTAGGCGACTCCTTGCCACCTCGATATTATCTCTGTACCCCGGGCCTAGTGTACTAGTAAAAGCTGCGGGCTAGTGTTATAGCAATGTTGCACCCTGTTTATACTTGAAGGATTCAAGATATTGCTGCAACAGGATGTTTGTAAGGCAATGTAGTCCAATGGTGAGGTCATTCTATGAGTACTTAGAAGAGGTGTTTCAGAGGCCTGTACCTTGGTTTCATGCTAACTCATGGCAGCTACAGAAATTGCCATCTGCTAAGAGACACTGTTAATAATTCTGTCACACGGGCACTTCTCATCATGATCAGGGCCGTTCCAAATCAGATTTCTTGATTGTGATCAACAATGGTCACTGCTGCATGGTCCAGACTAATCCGAATCAAGTTCGGTGCACACATCAGCCAAATCACGATCTGGGAGTCAGATCATGATGCACAGATGCCGATTAAAAGCTACCGTGTAGCAGCACCTAATCCAGATCAAGCCTAGGTAACACGGACTGACCCTGATTGTGATCAGAAGTGCCTGTGTGGAACCGGTAAACAGACTGAGAGTACAGCATAAAGCACATGCTGTCAGATAAGACTCATACAGACCCATAGGTTCAGGACACCGCTTCCAGTCAAAGGCACCAGCATACATACTGGGCTCAATCGCCCCCACAATGGGGTCACACTTGGCTTCAAGAAGCTTTTGAAACAGTTTGTTGTCGAGTTCCATAACTCTCGACAGGGCTATCTGAAATGCATTGCACCATTTAGAAAAAGTAAGAATCATGAATTCTAACCATGTGCATCAAAGTTCCTACTATGCTTGCAGAATTGATCAGTGAACTGCTGACGCAGATTGATCTGTACTTACTCTGTCATCAGAGTTCTTACGTCATGAACTCGGGAGTCTGATGAAATCTCAACCGGTGGGGAAGAATCATAGTGTAAGAAAACAGGCGCAACCAAAGGGGAAAAAGTTCTTTGAAAACACCTGACATGGCTTCTAAGTTACTGCAGTGGCTAAAAATTCCTTTCATAATTGTTAAAAGAGTGGTCTATAGAAATCTTTGGTGCAGCACAAAAACGGTAGTGATGAATGAATAGTACTATTTCTTTTTCCTGCATTCAGACTGGCAGCACAGAATTCTTCCACTTACAGGCTTGCTAAGCAAGTCTACACACGTTTTCATTATAGTGTTTTACAGACAGCACTTAAATATAGTTTTTCTAGTTTCATCAATAGAAACAGCATCACACCTTTTATCACTTTCTTTGCATAAAAAATCTTGCCTTATTTGCCAAGATTTATTATCATAAGCAAAGAGTTGCTTTCCCATTCTTCATTTATATCATTGCATGTTAACCACTGTCATGAAGTGCCTGCTCCTCATTGTCATACTAAACAGCATTTTCATTATTTAATTCTTCAAAAACGTAATGACTGGGACTACTTTTCTATTTTCATTGTGTTCCTTGAAGATCTGAGCGACTTTAAAAATGCCCTTGAAGAGCATGTTGTGGCTTTTGTGACTGTTGTGACTGAAGAGTATGTCACATGCTTTCGTGCTTTCCAGTACGAATTTGATGTTCCCCATTCCCTTCTGTAACGCTCTACGGGCGCTCAATGTATTCAAATAAACAAAAATAAGTAAATGAATAACACCGATATTTACAGTTTCTATGCCAAGTTTCCAAGCAAAATTTTTAACACATTTGAATAAGAATGCAAGTGGGCTGCCAGGCCCTTTCCATCTTTGAAGAAATTACCTTTATGACTGGGGACATGTCAGGGTAACCATGTCGCTTGAAGCTCTCTTGTAACCTTGGAATCACAACCCGAGATGTGAAACTGCAGTTGCTGAGGACTATGAGCAGTCGTTTCTCCTGTCAGAACAATTTTGGAACTGGGTTACAAACCTCCAGGATGCAAACATGATAAGCATACCAATGGTGGAGTTGTCAAAGAGTCTTCTCGTTTTTGTTTCCAGTTCTTGGCTCGTTGACCTGGAGGCATTATTTCAACAGGGCTCCTGAAAAGGGAAACAAGTGCTAGTGCTTTCTGTTGGCTTGTGTGTTGAAATGAATAAAACTCATACTGCAACTGCAAGTTACACTACTAAAAGAATGACTAGATTTCTAATCAGGTAACCAATTCTACACTAAAATTACATCGCACAAAGTGTATACTTATCGCACTTATCACAAAGTGGGTTGTATACACTCAAACGCATTACATCTATTTATTTGACCTGGATTTGTGAATAGATCGAAACCTTAGATATAGTTATGCAGCTAAATGCTATGCCACTCCCAGATGAACAAGTGAAGGAATGGCGAGACACAGTACAGAAAAATGTACACATCGAGAAGGCTGCCATGAAAATATGCAAAATCACTTGTCTGCTCACCCAATAGAGTCAATCATAGGTGAAAGGCGGTCGGGACTCAAGGCACATTTTTCCAGCGTCTCAACAAAGGCCAGAAGCACACCCTGTGCAAGTTGCTTGATGGCCCCTTGCACATTGATTTGTTCAAATACCTAAAGCATGGCAACAATGTCAAAAGTGTTATATACTTCTTATGTAAACTTGTACACACAAGTAAGATAATAGTTTGGAACTGTAAAGAAAGCTTATCTTTTCTGTTTTTACAAATTTGTTGCAAGTCTCACCTCCATTTCCTTTGGCCCAGACACAAGGATGTTCTCACGAACCAGCTGTAGGGTCTCAATGACCCTGTTCTCGAACATAAGAGGCTGTAACATGTACACACTTGCATAAACTAATGCTACACAACTTTATACAAATTACTAGTTTTATAAAGCTCATACAGAACATGAGATTGCTGGTGTCAACAAAAGCAAATTTGTATTAGTAAAAAAGAAGGGCCAGAAACAATATAAAGAGAAAATCTAGGAATGCTTTGAGCTTAGCTGGCAGGAGTCAAGATGATATGGCTACACAGCATTTAGATGAGATATGCACTATGGACATCAGTTAAACATATAACCCAGCTAAAGAAAACAGAGAGAGAGAGAGAGAGAGAGAGAGGGGGGGGGGGACTAAAATGGCAGAAAGCATAGTGCCTTGGCCTCCTACAAAGGACAGGGTTTGGGGGAACAAGATATATAGATGTGAAGAGGGAGGAGGATGATGGCATGGCAAAATTGATGAAAGATGAATGAAACTATGTGTGTAAATTTGGCTGGCTTCACAAGTTTGCCCCAAATTGAAAAAAAAGCACGATCAAGATATCTGATTCCTTGACTGCATCAAAAAAAAAAAAAAAAAGTAAGGCTACACAATATAGAGTCAGCCAACATTACAATGCAGGATAGCCAGCCAGTCTGAGAACTGGCCAACCTCCCTGTCTTTCTATTGGTTTCTTCCTCCTTTCTTCCTAACATTACAGCTTGTCAGTGTACTTCCTTATCCCCATTTTACAGCAGCAGAACAAGACAACATGCTTTCCAACAATAGCCATGCTCACAAATTTGCAAATGTACACTGCGATTCCCTGCTCTTAATAATAAGTGTGAACAGGGCAAGAATTGTGCAAAATTAAACTGCGGTATGTCACATTTAAATATATATATATATTTTGCTAATGCAAATAAAATGGCAAATAGTGTTGTGAGGTGCCCTTGCATGATGCTAGCGAACCCAACTACAATAACAGTAAAAATGATTGCTGCTCTTCAATATTTGCAACAATAACCAGAATAGTCCGTGCCACTTGAAAAACTGAACACTGCTGCACTAGTCAAGTTTGTCTCGTGTTGTTCTACATTCCCTGCCAAGATTCTGGATATTGCACTTTTATTTTTTTCATAAATAATAAAGAATACCAGCAGGAGGCCAGTGAATCCAATGCATTTGGTGCTGTTCAAGCAGCCCAATTTTAATCTCACTTAAATCCTTGATGACCTACTGTAACGGTAAAGTAATGTTTCTTTCCACAACTTTCATTCTATATTGCCAGTCCATGCTCACAGGCTGTAAAGAATAACGCAAAGCAAGAGCTTGGTAGCTACTAAAATGAATTAAACAGATTCTATGAAATTAACAATTAAAGAGAACATGTACAACACAAGCATCTGCAACAGTGAATTCATGCTCTTCAACATAAATATTACACTTTCCCTTTAAAGAAGTCCTGAACCACCTTCTTAAGGTCTAAAAACCAAAATCACAATCACCCTGTTTCAAAACAGGGTGTTTCAGCTTTATGCTCCGCTTGTGAACTCCACACAAACCAATATTTGTCGCAAAGCAAGACTTCAAGATTTGGCACAGATGTTCATCGGTCTGTCTTCAATCCACAAAATGTATTTTCTCGTTAAGATTCCCAATGGGTTGTTCAGGGCCTCTTTAATGCACACAGCAGATTACAAGCAGTTGCTGAGCAGACTATCTCATATTTTCACACAGCCAACAACATACCAGTTGTGTCGTGCCTCCACACCGATCATCTTGTTCAAGCCGCCAGACCTCAGATTTGAGCAGATTTCGGACATCTGGAGAAGCACAGAACACATAAAGCAATGTGAGTTTTGAGCCTTTATTAGTCTTTGCATTATCAGCTTCATGTGGAAAACACTGTGGTACCTTCAGCAGCTTGCCCGAATAGACAGGTCATTGAGTGCACACGAAGATCAAAAATGAGTTGCTGAACCTGGGCAGTGTGCTCCTCGGGTATTTCCAGCTTCAGAAGTGACAGGTAACACTTCCTGCAAATTTTCATAGACTACATGAAACATCTGCGGGGCAGACCTTTGGGATACTTGCTTATAAATCACCTCGCAGCGCATCTTTAGCCCCATCTTATGTGCACGTATTATGGCATTTTCTTGTGCACCATAGAATTACAAGAGGTTCGATTGAGTGTGTAAGATCAATGGCTTTCCTCAGAAAAATGCGAAGTTACATGATGATAATAGCTTAACTGCATACTTATAAATCTTTAAGCCAAGGATGTTTTAACAGTCCAAATTTTGTCTGCCAGCCTTTGCCCTTTCATTTATCTGTCCCTTGTCTAATCGAACATTACTATAAACCAGTCATGAATGAGATACTAATGACTTGCTCCAGTTGGTGCTACTAGTGGCTGTGAAATGACCTACCTTGAATTGGAGCCCATTCCAAATTTTACTAGCACAAAGCAAAGCAATATTGTTAAATGCATGTGCTCAGCTAAATGGATGTTGAAAATATGCTATTGTTTAGGTGGCAGTGTGGCTAGATGCTGACCTTATATTATTTTGTGTAGTAGCCAGATAAGTCCTATAATCCTACGAGACTGGATTGAAGAGAAATGATAATTTCATTTTTCTTATACTAGAGTGTCTGTTGTAATCACAAGCAATGAAGCATGCAGCACAGCTTCAAGAAATCTGGCAAGAATTATTAATCCTTGTGAGGTGACCAGATGGCAGATGCATATTTCAGCTGAAAACCTTTGCTATGTGTGCCATCCACAATAGGTTCAATGTGAAATGAATACCTAGGTACTTAACCATTTATCATTCGTTGTTGGGCACTGCCACACAAGCTTTTCCGTGGTCGAATTGCGCATGTTTTCATACCATATTTCCACGATTGTAAGTTGACTACAATGTAGGCCGATCCCCCCTCCCCCCCGACCCCCCAAAAGTAGCACAGGGGCAAAAAAAAGGTCTGAGTGCATTTCATAAGAAATTTAATTACGCAGTTGCTGGCCTGATCACACATTGATTGACTTCATAGTTGGAGTCAGAACCCATCCTCTAACGCATTTCTCTGTCCTTTCCACGTAAAAAGTAGCGCTAGAATATTTTAAGTAAGAACCAACTAGCCTCGCAATGTGTTTTGTAAAGTCAAACGAAAAAATGCAAATACCGGTATGCAAAGGTGGCTTCACGGCAGTGCTCCACAGCTATGCAGGGCAGCTAGCTTCGCGGCAATGCACAGAGAGAATAATAACTGTTGGGGTTTACCATCCCAAAACCACGATATGATTATGAGAGACGCTATAAGACGATATGATTATGAGAGTGGAGGGTTCCAGAAATTTTGACCACCTGGGGTTCTTTAATGTGCACCTAAATCTAAGCATACGGGCCCAAGCATTTTTGCCTCCATCAAAAATGTAGCTGCTGTGGCCGGGATTCAATCCCGCGACCTGCGGCTCAGCAGTCAAGCTCCATAACTACTAGACCACCGCGGAGGGTACACAGAGATCATTTTTAGAAAATTTTCCACGAATTGTTGCTGAGAGTGCGGGTTTTTTTTTTTTATTTACACTTCACCTACATTGCCATAAGGTATTTCGTTGGGGTAGGTGGACATGGCCACAACATAACACATTTAGAAATAGGTACAACAATACACAAGATACTTCAAAGAAAAACAGTAATGCACAAATTATGATGAATTACACAAAATATAAAAAACAACATCACAATCATACATTTTAAACATCAGAACACTTCGGGATAATAAACCATTCCTATTGACAGTAATAATGTGGGCATTGTCACAGGCAGGGCTGGGCAAAGATACTTTGAAATTGTATCGTGATATGATAGAAGATACTCGGGCAAAAAGTATTTGAGATACAGATACAAGATACTGTCGCAATAATTGTATCCGATACGATACTTGGCAATTGTATCTTAAGATACTTCGATACATTCGCAAATTTGTTATAATAGATCCATATAATGTAGCAGCAAACGCCTATGCATGAAAATGTCTGCTTGAATATTTCTTAACTGTGATCAACATTGCTTCATTTGAGTGAAATGTCTGTTGTATATCAAGTTTTGCCTTTAATTCTCAAAGTACATTAGTTTCCTTCCAAAACAAGTTATTGGGGTTTGTTTTACCTTCTTAACAGCACAGCTCTGTATACACTTCGCTGACAGCGGTTCTTCTTTGTCATTTTTGCAATTGATGGGAGTCGCTGCCCCAGCTTGCCGACCACCTAGAGGGTTATTACCATCTAATCACAAAGACTTTAATAGGATGCCTTCGCACAACGGCGCAAATACTGGTGTGGACTCTTACCTTGTCCATAAAAGACCGTTTGCGCAATACCGGATCACCGGACAGGTGTACATCAGCAACAACGCTGCTAGTGACATTTGTTTTGTTTTGTTTTCGGTATTTTTTTTGTGACATTATGTATACCAGGGGTCTCAAACACGCGGCCCGCGAACCTCTCAGCAGCTCGGGCCGCACATATGATTGTCTTCGTCCCATTTGTTTTCATTTTCTTAAGAAGTACGTGCACGACCTACACAGACATGACTTGTCTCAAGCATTATTTTGGTGAGGACATGGGGTCACCATGTGTTGAAACATAACCGTGGAACAAAAACTCTATATTTCTGAATCCGCGTCCAGATATCAGTCATTCTATAGATCGGCATCGATGTTGCTCGAATCCTGACTCCAAATCCAATTCAGAAATGGCCTATACATATATGAGATATGGGAAAGGCTTATCTTCAAATAGCAACGTTGGCTGTTGTCATCTTGTTCAAGCCACTTCTCCCCCCCCCCACCTCTTCAACCTTCTTCACTTCACTGCAATGGCCCTTGCGGGACAGCATTTAGTGGCTGCAGCCCGTTTGCTATAAGGTGAGTTTGAGACCCCTGGTGTATAAGTAGAGGACGTAAACCTGCAATGACTTTTCATATTCTACTTATTTGCTGGCGTAAATGATTCTTTGTTGATATACTCACTAAGGTGCAACCCTTCAGCGATTTTTCTTCAACGAGAGAATATGTGCAACCCAGAAACGTCTCGGACGTATTGTATAGTTGCACAAAGCGTCACAACACACTGCTGCTATTCGCGCTCTTGCCACGTATAGCTCCAATTACGTGGCGATTAGTAATAGTTGTGGGGTTTCGTGGCAGCGGCTGGCCCAGAAACCCCTCAGGGATGAGGCTAAGACAGACTAGCAACCATCTTTATTCCGCCAAGCCTCGGCTGCAACTGCCCGCTGCCAGCAGCTGCTGAGCGTGAGCAGTAAAAAAAAAAATTTAGGAAGGCCTAAAACAGCAAAACAAATATAAGCAAAAATAGAAAGGCAGTTCCGTATCAAAAATTCACACTGAATGAGTAAAGAAACAAAATACACACGGCACCCTTAATAGCTATGCCAATTAAGCATGAAGCATCGTCAACTCACTTGCTAAGGTGAGACAATAGAAAATTCAGTGCCTATGGAAAATTGCCTGAAACGGCTCGTTGGGACGCTCATGAGAAAAACGGAGCATTCGGTATAACAATGTTTATCGAATCCACTTCCAAACATCCTTATGATGGCTCCTTATAATTTATATTATTATAACGCGAACTCAATTTCGCTATTTTTCTAAGGGGTAAGCAGAATGTTTTGTACTGTATACTCAAGGCACGCCCACATAATTATATATTTGTTTTCAAAATCACCTTGGCAACGTGTAAATGTGTAAACAGTAGTAGAAATAATGCAGACAGTTAAAATAATAAAGCAGAGATCTTATTTTGGTAGCCTGTTACAAAAGACATACTGGAGTGACCAGACCGGAAGAAAACAGTACATAGACCTATGTAATGTATGCGATGCAAAAGGAGAGCTAAGAAAACACTTGTGCTAACAATCAGATTAGGATTTCATAAATTATTTGAATAAGATAACAGGAAGGAAAAAGTATGTTATGCCAAGATATATTCTGTTAGGTAAATGCTTGCTCTATTAGATATAGCATCAGTACCAGTGGTGATAGAGTTGTTAGAATGTTATTTACATATAGGGCCATTCATGTAAGTCAAACTTAAATCAACGAGATCCTTCAAATCGCTGATATGTAAAAGCCACGAGACGCAAAGCAACCTCATTCTTGCGAGCATCAGATTTCGTTATGAAGCAAACACAAGAGAATCTTCAACAACGACACTATATCAACATCAGAACTTGCGCGATAGACGCCGCACGCATTGGACTGCGCGGCGCAGGACAGTGGCTAAGAGCAAGTGGCATGGCATTAGCGCAACTAAAAAGAAAAAAAATCCAGAAAACAGTGTACTTGGGCTGGGCGTAGGCGTCCGCGCGCTTGTTTCTGTCGAAACTGCGCGAGCGCTGGCATGTGACTCTGCTCATCTTCTGCGCTCACTGGAGGACTCTGGCGGAAAGATTAAAATTACTTCACAGCCCTTAGTTTTATTCAGATGGCTTAGTGGGGCCAACTTGAGGAGCGGAGTTTGGCCAGCGATTATTGTTGCGTAGGGTTGTGTTGCGATAGCAGTATCTTGTACCTTAAAATACACGATACATTATCGAATGTATCGGAAATACAGATACAGATACTCGTCTTGTGAGACGTATCGTGATACAGATAGAAAATACCCAAAGAGTATCTAAGATAGTATCTAAGATACATGTATCTTCGATACTGCCCAGCACTGGTCACAGGGAAGAAAAAAAAAATAAGTTCACTATCAGTTTCATTCAAGATATCGTCTGGGAGATGATTCCATTCTTGTATTGCTTTTACAAGGAACAAACCACCAAAAGTGTGAGCTTTGTACAGGTATTCTAATATTTTCTGTGAATTATCTTGTCGAATTGAGACGTACGTCGGTGCTAAGAGATATTCATGGGGGTTAATGGCATTTCTATTATAGTAAATACTAGGGGTGTGCGAATATTTGAAATTTCGAATATTTTTCTAATAGTGTTCTGTTCGATTTGATTCGCACTGGAATTTTACTATTCTAACAATTTGAACTTCCCAAAGACAAATAGAGTCGATGTCCGATTGAAAGTAACCTCTTCAGAGTTGCAATATGCTTCACATCATTACACTCTCGTATTGCGGCAAAGTGGCCTTTCTAGCTCCGTTACAGTCGAACTTAGCCAAGAGACAGTCAACGTCCGATTGAAAGTGGTCCCTAGATTTTCAATATGCTTCACCTCATTACACTCTCATATCGCGGCAAAGCTGCCTTTCAAGCTTCATTACGGTCTAACTTAGCCAAGGGACAAAGTCCGATCAGAAGTGATCCCTAGAGTTTCAATATGCTTCACCTCATCACAACCCTTATTGCAGCAAAGCTGCCTTTCAAGCTGCGCTACGGTCGCAAATGTATAAACTCAAGAAAACGCTGGTTCTAACATGGAGATGAAAGATGTGGCAGAGCTGGGGGGCGCTCAATTAATGCTGTTTTGGACCTGAGATTTGGGCAGAAAGTTCGAAAAATTGGACGCCGAAGCTTTTTAGCATTCAAAATTTCAGATGTTCTTATATATCGACTTCTGCGAGGCAGATTCGGAACTCCGGACTTGAAGGGAGCAGACCCTTGTCCGCCACATCAGTTGGGCATCCACAGAAGTTGAAAGAGGAGGAAAGGCTGAGTAAATGACATCTTTGCCTATCACGTGTAAAGTGTTGTCGGCAACACTTTGGTTGCACCAAATCATGTACGTAAATACAATTCGGCCTCTACATTGCCTCATTCTTGATAAGACAACTATGAAACACCACCCCACCAGCGCTTCATCAACCTAGCGAAAAGAACACTTTCATGTTGCTATCTCATAAGAATATGCTTAAGAATCCTCTCCAACTTTCTTTTCTGCAATTTCACTTCGAAGCATTAGAAAAATATTAGAGAAATATTCTGAAATATTAGAAAAATGTTCAATTCGATTTGCACTTACACTTCAATATTCGAATTCGCTCGCACCCAAAATTTTGCTATTCGCACAGCTCTAGTAAATACTATGAAAAAATTTAAGCCGCAGATTCTGCCTTCTTACCATTAGTGGCTCCCATCCCAAAGTTCATTTTATTTCTGTAATACTTGCAAAGGAATTATAGTTGTTACTTACACATCTGGCCACTTGATTTTGAACTTTTTCCACTCTGTAGATTAGGTATTGCGGATGAGGATCCAAGATTACATGAGTATAATCTAGAATGGATCGTACATACATAATGCAGAGTGTCTGTTTCACGGTTTGTGAAGCTTGCTTAAACTTCCTGCGTACAAAATATAACATTCTACATGCCTTTGTCACACTCATTTATACGCACTTAGTCCACTTAAAATTGTCAGAAAAATAGACGCCCAAATACTTATGAGACTCAATGCTAATTATTGAATTTTTAATGTCGAAACTTGTCTCTAATTTATGAATCCGGTTGGTGAAAGACATGCAGCAACATTTCCGGATGTTTAGACTCATTTTCCAGCTTTGACACCATAGTGATACTCTGCACAAATCTCTTTGCAAAGTTTCAGCATCCTTATGTGATTTTATTTCCCTAAACACTACGCAGTCATCTGCAAATAATTTAATGGGAGAGCTAACACCTTCAACTATGCTATTAATATTACATTAGGATGCATACTTATATGCGAGAAAATATGGCATATGTTACAGGTACACTCAAACCTCATTATAACGAACACAGATATAACGAATTATCGGTAATAACGATGTAAATGAAGAATAGTCTTGTCATAGCTACAGTGTTACAAATAAGCGTTTATAACGAATTTTCAGATATAACGAAGTTATTTTCGTGGCAGATGCGACTTTGTTATAATGAGGTTTGAGTGTAGAGCCGGAACACAAATGTAATGTGGTAACCATGCCACAGTGTCAATGATCTGAAGCTCATGGCGGAACATTTTAACAAATTTTTCCATAGCGTGTTTGCTAAGGCGAGTCTTAATACGCCTCAGCAAAAAATGTTTCAACCTAATGAGGTGGACTTTATCTCATACTCTGGTGTTCTTGCAATGATCTTGAAGTTGAAAACTAAATCATCTTGTGGTCCAGATAATATCCTTAATGTTTTTCTTCGCCGTTATGCAGAAAGTATTGCTCACTTTATGATTGTGCTCTTTCGATGTTCGCTGTTGAGTGCTAAACTACCCAGTGATTGGAAGAGGGCTCGGGTTGTTCCCGTGTTTAAGAAAGGCAACCATTTACTCGTAGAAAACTACCGTCCCATCTCATTAACGTCACCAATATGTAAAATGCTTGAACATGAAATATCTAAGCGCGTTGTGGAATTCCTCGAACAAAACTCTATACTAACTAATTTTCAGCATGGCTTTAGAAAAGGATATTCAACTGTAACTCAGTTAGTCTCAGTGGTTCATTCATTTGCAGAAACTCTGGATAAAAATGGTCAAATGGACGTCATATTCCTTGATTTTAGTAAGGCGTTTGACAAAGTTATTCATGACAAACTAATTACAAAACTCAGGGACATCAATCTACCCGACATATTCATTGCCTGGATTCAACACTATTTAACAGAACGTTCACAGTTTGTTTCAGTAGATGGGAACAATTCGAGCTCTCTTCCTGTAACATCAGGCGTGCCACAGGGTAGTGTTCTGTGGCCGCTATTATTTTTAATTTATGTAAACGACATTGTTAACGCAGTACTACCAGGAACTCAAATAAGACTGTTCGCGGATGATTGCGTGCTCTTTCGTCAAATTACCTGTTCTAATGATCAACAGAACCTGAACTTAAGTCTTAATAACATACTAAACTGGTGTAATGACAATGGTATGGCACTTAACGCACAAAAAACTCTTTATCTTTGTGTAACACGTTCAAAAACACCTCTTCATTTTACTTATAACCTCGGCTCATCATCATTACAACAGGTTAATAACTACAAATATCTAGGCGTAACAATAACTAATGACCTATCTTGGAACTTACACATAGACAACGAATGTTCTGCTGCCTTCCGTAAGCTGTGTTTCCTGAAACATAAACTTAGAAATTCTCCTTCTAACATAAAACTACTTAGTTACTTTACATACATAAGACCAAAACTAGAATACTCTTGTGTTGTATGGGACCTCTTTACTAAATGTAACATTAGAAAACTGGAAGCAGTACAAAGAAAAGCTGTTAGGTTTGCTTATTCTAAGTTTAAAATTACAGACTCACCGACTGAACTCATGACTGCTAACAACGTCGAAACACTTGAATTCTGGCGAAAAAGAAACCGGCTTAACTTTCTTTATCTTCTTGTTAATCATAAGTTAGCCCTTGACCCGCATGCATATGTATCTCCTCTGTCCACTAGGCATACACGCCATCATCACGCCCATTCTTTAACCCCGTATTTTGCTAAAACTAACGCGTTTCAGTTTTCCTTTTTTCCGCGTACTGTATCAGAGTGGAACTGCCTAACTGATCTTAGCCAATTTTCTGTTGCTTAGAGCTGAAACATGCACTGTTAATTTGTGTTATGTATCCATTTAATGTAATATTTTTGCCATGATATCTTTTATGCGTTCTGTTAGTAGGTGTTTCGATTCTATTTCTCGTGATATATTCATATGTTATCACATGTGTTTTTGATTATATCCTGCCTCTTGTACCTGTCCTGCTTGGACCAGTTCTTGGTCTGCAGTATTCAATAAATAAAAAAATAAAATAAAAATTTATTGTTTGTCCTGCCGTAACTCGCACTACCAGTTTCTGTTTCGATTGTAAGCCGACCCCCCAACTTTGGATTTCAAATTTAGATAAAATGGGTCGACCTACAATAGTGTAAATACGGTAATGTGTTGTGCGCACATTCTTTCTATGTCTGAAGAGCTATCTCTTGAAGATTGAATGAACTTCTTTTACTTGAGGTATGCTTTTTTTACACTAGAGTGCAGCGCTTGCTTGGCTTGGAAGCTTGGAACATTCAATTGCTCTCAGCGGCGCACCACTTGCTGTCAAGTATGGACACTTTCTGATCTTCTATGGTGATTAATGCAAAGCTTTTATCAAAAGTGAAGGCAATTTCAGTTAGGAAAACAATTGTGTGCCTCCATCAGATGATGGAGATAGTGGTTCAACTGAAGCCAGCAACAAAGCAGACAGCGGCAATGGAGATGGTGATTCACAAGGCAACAAAAATATGCAACCATCTACTATCGAATGAAGAGTCTACACGAATGAATTCCCAGACTTTGCCCCTTCAGCTGCAGATGCAGCAGCTGAAGCAGGAATAGAAAGAGCAACAACGCTGGCAGTACTGCCAGAATCTGATCAAGCAGCCTGAAAGTAGCGCGAGTGCTCACGCTCAGATGCACAGTCACTGTGCTCATTTCGAATGTGAAGACTGGATGAAAACCCTCATTTCATCTAGAAGCTCCTTGGCCTAAGCAGAAAGAAAATTGCGTTCTTCAGTAGAACTTGCAGCAATAACCCAAAACAGTACCCAGGAGAGTGCTTTGAGTGCCTCCACAAGCTGCCCAAATATCGATGAAAGATAGCCATAAAAATTTACAGCAAAGATAAATATCATAGAAGTTGTTTTTCTTGCGCTTTTTTTTTTCACGGCACCCAATAGTAGTGGCGAAATAGTTTCTGTCTGGAATGGCCAGAAAGTGGGTAACATTTTCTGACCATTGTCCTTCAGAGAATAAGTGAAGAAGAAATTCAAGCACTTGCAGCTAAAGGCCCCCCCCCCCCCCATTACTACATTTTTTAGTATTTAAGGGGGGACGCGGCTTTCGTATCGCGAAAAATGGCAAAAAAATCGATTTTTTGAAAATCACATTTTCAGTTTCTGTAGCCCTTTTTATATCCGATTCCAAAATATCTTCACCGAAAACCGCGTAGAAGTGCTATAAAAAAATTGTTGCGCCTACCGAGGTGGCGAAAATTATTGGGGAAATCGCAAAAAAAAACACTGATTTTCAAAAAATCATAGCTCCGCAACGACGCCACCGGGCGCCGATATCTTGGGCTCATCGGAAAGCGCATTTCTCCGTCTTCAAATTCCCCGCCGCAGCTGGCTCCTCCCTTCGAAAACAAGCGCACAAAAAGCAAATGTTCGAAGGTCGTTTCGAGCCCTCCGATTGGCCGCGTCCGCCATGTTGCCCCAGCGCGCCTCGCCATTGGTCCGATGCTCGCTCCGGGAGATCGTCCGCAGCTCGTGTGCGTCTCGAGCTCACGGCTGTCGAAAGTCGCGCTACTTCGTTGCGTGTTCGCAATCGCTCTGTGTTCACGGCTCGACGATAACTTTGAACAAGAACTACGTTTTAGTTTGGAGCTACTAGCGGAAGCTCGGTGGGATTACGATGGCGCGCCGCACTCGTAGCGAACATCGCAAACGCGCGTCTCGGACCGACTTTCTAGCGTTGACTCGTCGGATCCGTGGTTGGAGGTTCTGCTTATGCGCACTTCGGACGTCGTGACGAAGATGATCGCAGGACGACTTACGAACTTTGAAACATCGGGCACCGCGGCCGGCGCGTCTACTGCTCGGAGTCGTCACTAGGCCTAACTCCGCTCACGGCGTCGGCACGCGAGACGAACCTCGAACTTTGCGGGCAAGAGCAACGCGTTAGCGGACTCGCGGCAGTGTGCTTCTTCGCAAGGAACGAAGCGCTTCCCCCGCCGGCTTCTCGGTACAGCGGATGGTCATTTTACGCATCGGCAGCGGACCCCACGGCCAAGCTCGTCGCGCAGCGGGCGCGCGTCGGCGTCCCGCAATGCGAGGCCAAACACGTTGCGCGCCTATTTTTCGTCACCGCACCTAGGCATATTGCGCATCGTCACCGAATGCCGCCACCCAGCACATCGCGTGCTGACTTCCCGGACTATGCGGCCGAGCACTTAGAGGTGAAATAAAGCACTGTTGATGCAATTTAGGCGCGCTTGGGGCCGTGCTTGGTATCGCCGTAAGCGCTCATGAATCATCTGAAAAAATAAAAGCCTCGCAGAAAACCGTGTCCGCGACCGGGTGAATGATGAAGCGCATCGCAGGCGAGGTTTACAAATTAGCTTGACGAGTGAAACAGGAAGATGAATTCATATCTGCCCAGTTCGCGTCTTGAATAAACTGCTAAGGAATTCCTATTCCACCAATGTCTTGGCCATAACTGCCTGTTATTTAGGAGGAAGTGATAGGTTGCCATGATGAGAGCCGCTTTTAGTATCCTATAAAAATGATTCAATGATCAATTGCAATCAAGACTGTTAATTATGTTAATGAGAGCATGAATACAAGAAAGCTGGCAAATCATCATAGTACATGACCTACTTGAATTACAATATCTTGTTTTTTGTCATGTCTATTACACCACTTCATAACTTCGTTTAAAATTCATGCTACATGTTCTTTGTATATCAGAAAAGGATTTTAAGAAAAAAGAAAGAAAACAAAGGCACAACCGATGAAAGGCCACATGTGCAGGAGGTCCAACCTTATAAAACACCTTAAAGATCACAATCTTCTTGTGTTTTAGAGAAGCAAGGCACCTCAAACTAAAGACAGGGCACTCAAGAAAGTCCACATTACGAAGGACTCAACAGATTACGACCCCAGTGCCTTTTGATGAAGTAATATCGTTGGTACAACTTTAAAAGCCGTTTTCTCAAAACGACTTTTCTTGCTTCCTGCTTCGCTTGTTCCGCTGATTTCTCACTGACCGCTGGGTCTATTTCAGTTCCGTTTTTTGTTCTATATTCCTTGAAGCACAGTTCAGGGCGTGACATTCTTGCTTTTTCAGTATGGCGTTTTGATAATTAGCTATTTGACGAGTTGCACAAAGCCTCGATGCCTGTTGCGCAGTCACCTCATGAAAAAGGAAAACTAAAAAAAATTTTGTTGCAAATAAAAAAATCTAAGAATGTCACGCCCGCAATCAGACATCTTAGAATGCATAGCACTTTGAACGAGTTTCCTATCGCATTTTTTAAGCGAGTCAGACTCTGAACAAGAGCAGAAGGTGAAATATATTGTAAATCAAAAAGTTGTAAAGATATATTCATGAAATTTCTACAGTAGCATTAAAACAACATTTCAAATAAATGTGCCAATTTTCATCAAAATCCATGAAGAAATAAGAAAGTTGGTACCGAAAGCCACGTCCCCCCTTAAACTCAATTTCCATGATGCATACCAACACAATATGTAGTCGAAGTCACTTTGAAGTGCTCTATGATCCCCGCTTGAATTAATTTTTTTGTACAGCACAGTCATCGGCAGACAATCTAATTGTTGACATTATTTGGGATTGCAAGCCATTAATGAATATGAGGAGCAATAGAGGACCGAAGACAGTAATGGAAGATGAAGTGTCACCGGTCGCCGTGAAATCTTTGAGGAAATACAGTTTCGGGCCAGGAGGTAATTAAGAAATCTAAGTGAAGTGATGAAAGCTTTTATATTAGGCAATAAAGGGTGACATGGTGATATGCTTCAAAAAGCCAATGAGTATGCAGTCAGTCAGTCAAATTTTTTGTCAATTTTATGTAATAGATCATCAGTACATTCTATTTGTGTCTTGCATAAGAAGCCTTTTATGAGCATGTGTCAGTTCCTGAATAAGAATTAGATCCTAAATGGCTGGTTACATCTCAAACGATGATATGTTCGAGCAACTTACATGCAATGTTTGTTAGCAGTATTGGGCGATAATTACAAATCCTGCTTTTATCTCCAGATTTATAAACTAGAATTACTTTACTGATTTTCAAATTGTATGTGATTTCATTCATAGATAAGGACCCCTGGAAGATATACAAGAGGATTACAGACTTTATATGACTGCTGTTGCCTTAAGAGCCGAAGTTGATATTTTTAATTTGTTGATTAATAATGCAATTCCCTTCGATGCAACATTTATTGACCTCATGTACTGAGTAACTACTGGTGGCGAAGGCACATTTAAGTAACCTTCCTTTGTAAACACAGGTGTGAAATAATAATTGATATGGCATCTCTCTCTGGAAGCCCCTATGCATCTGTGAGCAGATGTTCTTTGAAACTTTAAACAAGAACGACCTTCTTTCTTTCAATGATCAACATGGTATACAACACGTGCTGAGCACAGCAACAAGTGTGATGACACCGAGCAGACTTCATCTTCACAAGCAAAACGTGAAATATTTCTCACTAAAGTGTGGCCTGTGTGACTGCCACAGAAGCTGGTTCTGGCCTTCACTAGTTTATATGGCCCTGCTCAAAAGCAACAATGCTGTCCTTAAAAGTAGTGACAGAGGCAGTTCAAACCAATTTTCAATACTGAGATTTCAATCAACTAACAAGCAACACAAAACAAAGACTTCTTGCCATAAAGATCCTAGCTCTGTTGTATAATACATACCGTATGCAGCGAAGGCACTGAGGCAACCATGGACCAAGACGTTCTCCTTGAGTGTGGCCTGGCCAAATGCTCTTGGACCCTTCAGACTCCTCAACAAGGGAGCCAGCAGCCAATGAGCGGTGTGATGGTGGTAGTAGTGCAACGCGCACTTCCCAGCACAGCTTGGCTACAAGTCGTCCCAGCATATCCTGCGCAACACCTATACTTTGAACCATGGCTGCATGAATGCTAGAAAAATGTTCTTAGTAATGATAAAACAACAGAAAAATCATTGCCAACAGAACAACAACAACAACGAAAAAAGCACCCAATTAAAAGTGAGGTAATCTTTCCACTGCATGCTGTTAATGTCATGTGTGTAAAAACAGATTGTTGTCTATGCGTGAATAGACAACAAAGAATGTACATGCAAGACTCAGCACAGCCTCTGAAGGAAGCTTGTGCTATTTGGCAAAGCAGCATAGAAATGGCAACGTCTCAAAAGGCTGTTCGCAGGAAAGCAGCCTGCTAAGGTCTCAGCCTAATGTTACTGCAGGCTCCCACCTACGCACAGCACCATATCGAGCTCCTCCCCATAATCCACATATGACACATGGCATAAGGGTGCTTAGCCCAGGCTGACCCAGTGTCACCGGCACCATAAACAAGCCAAGGTTAGCAAACCGCCATAAGAGCCTCCAATCTTTCTGCTTCAACCATCTCACAATGTGTGTGCCTACTAACCCTCAGTATGATGAAACCTTCCCATAACAAAGCAGAAAACTGGGCGAGTTGGTATGTATTCATCGTCACAGGATAGCGCGCACTTACGACGGGGACAAAGGGAGAAGAACACGACAATACAAGCACTACTGTTTGTGCAGCACTTGTGTTGTCGTGTTCTTCTCCCTTTGTCCCCGTTGTTAGTGCGCGCTATCCTGTGACGATGAAACCTTCCCTATTTCTAAAGACGGTGAAGATGTAGAACTGTAAGCTTTGCCTTAGCCAGAGTTTGTACATGTCTTGTTCTTGCTTTCTCATACACAAATGACCTCATCATTCCCAATGACTCTTCTGTCATCATGCTTGAACATACATTCTTAGCTTCATGATAGTCTTAGTAACCTGATGGCTTTACTGTTCTTTTACACACTGCTGCTTTTATTTGTTGGCATGGGCTACCCATGACTATCCAAAAGACTATTCTGCATTTGATTGAACCAAGCAGCTGTTCCGAGTAGTCGGAGAGCTGCTGCATCATGTTTCTTTTCCATGGAAGCTCTGTCAGAGGATAGTGGGAGGATTTTCCAACTTGTTCTGGATTTTTCTATTAGTCAGAGAGATATGCAGCTGCTTTAATGCAGTTGTTAATTCAAAGCAGCTTTTTCACAAAACATTTTACAATTTCCAGTACAAGATATGTTTGTTAGCTGTCCGAAAGCTACCCAAACCAAGCAAATCAGACAATAAGGCTTCGATGGGGGCTAATTGGTATGGCATTCTTCCTTTGCTGTGTTAGGCTGTTACACTAGAACAAAAAACTATATCACGAACATGTGTGTCTGGTCATTCGTTTTTTTGTCCTGGTGTAACAGTATAGCACAGCAAAAGACTGACAAATTAGACACCATAGTATTACTATACTAGACAGGCACCACTAGTCATTTCTTGAATAATGCAAAGAAAGAGCAGAATATATTTTTAAGCAAAGCCCAAATTTCCAAAGCCAAATATTATAAATGTGACAGGCATTGTAAAGAATGCCAAGACTGAGCAATCATTGCGCTTATACTAAGAAAATTCACCTATTGAAATAGTACCTTCCGTAAAGAGTCTTGGTGTTTTCTTTGAGGAACACATGTCTCAGAATAAGCACACTGAACTAATCGCAGGTGAAATTTCCCGGGTTTGTGGTATACTCAATAAATGCAAATACTATTTACCAAAAGATATTAAGCTTCTTATTTATAACAGCCTATTTGCATTGCATATAAAGTATTGCAACTTAGTGTGGGGTACGACAACACAGGCAAACATCAGAAATCTTCAAATGACAGAAAGCGATCCGTGCCGTCATGGACGCGTCACATAACGATCACGCTGAAATATTCTTTTTTCAATTGAACTTAGTTCCAATAACGCATGCTGTCGGGCTAGTTGGTGCATAGCTGGTTAGAAAATCGTTGGCGCAAAACAAGAACGTGGACGAAGAAGTAACACGGACAAGTGCACAAGCGCTTGTCCGTGCTACTTCTTTGTCCACGTTCTTGTTTTGCGCCAACGATTTTCGAACTTAGTTCTGTTTACATTGCTCTATGAAAAGACGCTGTCTAAACGCTATCATGCTAGTGTTGCCTGGAAGAATAACTTCTTACGCAACCTTTCTTGTCTAAAAGCAAATTAAAAACTATGCATAACTTGCCTTACTGAAGAATGAGAACTTCTGCGCACTCAAACTAATTATGGTAAACAGATGTTATGTCACTTATTGCCCTACCATTTAAACAATGTACATTAGCTTGTGCATTTTCTTGTTCACGAGGAAAAAGCTTGCAAACTTTTCGTTTAAGAGGAAGGGGTGGGCGGGGTGTTATTATCACATACTATATATTTTTTGTCGTTATGATTGTTCACATTTTTTTATTCATTATTAACTTCCATTTTTGTGCGTATTATGATAACAACATACATTTCATTACTTACAGCAGCGTTACACTGTATGTGCTGCATTGTATTAAAACAGTGTTACATTGTATGTTAAAATGCGTTTCTCATGTACAATTGCATTACGTTATATGTGATAACATGTACATTTTTTATGAAACATGCGATTCTTTTTTGTTTCATTACTTGCAGCAGGGTTACACTGTATGTGCTGCATTGTATTAAAACAGTGTTACATTGTATGTTAAAATGCGTTTCTCATGTACAATTGTATTGCTTTATGTGATAACATGTACATTTTTTATGTAACATGTGATTCTTTTTCTTGTATTTTTTTGGGGAGAGGGATAATAGTCTATACATGCTGCTCTGCGTTCATGTTTCCCTCTGTTGGTGCCAAGTTCAAGGGACCGTGGACCTCGTCAAGCCATTTTGTGGCTTTTAGCTCACAGCCCTCAACATCTGTATTTTTCGGAGTCTGATGTTGAAATAAAAATGATTCTGATTCTTGCACATAACAAACTTACCATTTTGCAAATATTATAGCACTAGCAATTATAGGGACACACCAGGATAATTTTTCAGCATCAGTGGCACCATCACTGTTACTGTAAGGTTCTCAATAAACTGGATCTACTATTTGTGTACATGTACAGTAAAATTTGACAACAGTCTCTTCAGTGGTTGGTGTTGTATTTGGGTAATGGAAAAAGAACTTTCATCATTCAGAACCAAAATTTATCAATTTTCTGTAAATCACACAGAAGCAAGCTTCGAAGGATATTTTTTGCACAGATGAGAGACAATCTGAAATACGTTTTTGTGACACCTGCCTTCCATTCAGAAAACGATTTTCAACAGACAGAGACAAGAGTCTCTCTGCATAGCTGCATGTTATTTGCCACCGATTGGAGCAGTAAGAGCTACGTTTTCTTTAATATGTCACTGGCACTTCCTTGAAACAAAGACTAGCAAAGTATAGTCCTTTAATTACATATTTAATTTTAATGAGTATTGTTTAGCCACGGAAGGGCCAGGTCTGGCCAAAGTGCACCATGAAATTGTGGGATAGGTAAGGAGTGATGTGACTAATGACACTAAAAGAGGTGCAATGGTGGCTGTATAGGGGCCTAAAAGATAATTGCAACAATGTATGTAAAATATATAAGTACTAATGTTATCGCAATTGCTAGTAAAATGTCCCTATGAGTGCAAAATAAATAAAGCAAAGGGATGTTACTGAGAAGTACGATTGTCGACAACAGCACTTCTGTCTCTAAAGGACATATGCACACAAGGGCCTCGATGCATATACTCTCCAAGTAATTAGCCTCGCAACAGCGGCTTCTCGTTAAATACCATGCTGGGTGATTCCACGAGAGATCGAACATGCCTGTCCGGTCGCAATTTTTGTTTTGCCTGGGTTTTTTATATCTTATGTGGGCACATTCAAAGTGCACGGAACCGAAAATTTTATTTCCAAGAAACGCTCCAAGCGCGCCAAAAAATTATTTGAAGGTGGCGGTGCGGGCCTCTTGTTTTTGCTCACTGCAATGTTTTCAGATTTCACGGCCGAATTTAGCGCGAACTATAAATGATGTGTCGAAAATTTCTTTTGCTGGTTTTAATACGCATTACTGTGAATTACATCCATGCTTTTTTTATGCTGTCCTCAAAAAGAAGAAAATGTGAAAAAATGGCAAACACGGCCGAAATCAAAAAAGGATCCTAAGTTTGAGGCGCCTTGGCACCTTTGCTATTACAAACAGAAACTTGAAAACAATGTCAAATATAGAAAAGAGCCTTTGCAACATTTATACGGAAAATCATTTTCCTACAGGCAGCGCAAAAAAAGAAAAAAATAGTTAAAGAAGCGAGTTTTTTCAAAAAAGTACATTTTCAAAAAATAAAATAAAAAAATACTCCGGTCTTAATTTTGACGACATTGTTTTATCGAAGAGCGCTTATGTCAGTGAACACACGGTTTTAATATCATATGTCCTCATTTGCTTCGTTTACGAGATATAACTGGCCAAAATGACCCTTGCTGAGTGTGCTCACTTCAGTGCGACTGATGGTTGTTATTAGCTTGCACTGTGCGTAAATCTCAGTTTTAATTATTCTGCTGCAGCAAAACCTTGCTCTGGTGGCTTTTCGTCAAGAAAAATGTGTTCTCAGATTTTATTTGTGTCTAGCGTGTGCAAAACTGGGCTGCTGCCGCCCTCTAAGTGGCTAACGTGTAAACAGTTTGCAGCCTACAACCTCGCCTACAATCATCAGAGGAAAGATGGGCGCGCCTGTTCAAGATATCAATCGCTTCTTCTTCCTGAAGAAATGCCTGGTCTACCTCATCGCGGTTAGATGTAGACAGGTTTTCCTTGAGGAGCGTAAAGATATGCAAGCAGGCTTCGCAGGTGTCGCGAAGATCCTCAGCCTATGACAGTAGCTTCTGGAGGTACGCAACAACAAAAAGAGCAAAGAAAGAAAATTTGCGCAACGAAAATTTTCCTCAGCAATCTTCTTTTTGTGAACGCGTAAATAATCGGCCCAGAATAATAGGACCTAGCCATGGGCCGCGGGCATCGCGTGTAGTGAACAGCTAGACCTAGAGCAAGTCGAAACGTTTATACTGAATGGTGCCGCACAAATTATCTCACATCTGCGCAGCTGTCATGAATGCGTTTTCAGAACTGCTCACGGTTTAACATTTTATGACTAAGGGTGTCTAAGCGCTTTGGGCTGTAATAATTAAGTTGTAGGCCACACTCACTGTCAAAACTAAGGGTAATGTCCGTCTGGCGCCGCCAATGACCTCTGCTGTCCTCGACGTGGGAAAGCACTTAAGTGGCAACAAAACATCATCAATTGAGCAGCTTCGGCCACTCATGGCTTAATCATGCCACACCGCACGTTTTCTGGCTGTTCAAACACTGAGGTAAGGGTCGAGATGATACAGGAAGACGTTATCTGCGACGCCGAAAACATGCGATAGCGGGAAGTGAAATATATGGCTCGGAAATGATTGAGCTAACTTTTTACAAATGTTGTTAGGCACAGTGTGCGTCGAATGGGGAAGATGGTTAAAGCGTACAATGCACGTAATAGAAGGGAAGCAAGCAGGCAGTGAGAAAACAACTGCATAACAGCGTGCCTGCTGATTGTGGCATTTAGTTACAGATTAAGTTGGCCTTCGCTGCATAGAGATGCTTTATTCTGTGTGCAAGGAGAGTTTTGACAAAGTGACCTAAACCATGTGTTCGCGGTGTCTCGCGTTCTTCTGATTAGCGAATACTGGCGGGGTAAGTTGAGGTTATAAGCTGCAAACTGCGTACGCGTTAGGCCTTTGGAGAGCGGCAGCAGCCCACCCCCGCACACGCTAGACACAATTAAAGTTTGAGAATACATTTTGCTTGACGACAAGACACCAGAGCAAAGTTTTACTGCAGGAAAATAATTAAAACTAGATTTACGTGCGATGCAAGCTGATGACAACTATCAATCGCACTGAAGTGAGCGCACACAGGAAGGGTAATTTTGGCTCGTTAAATCTCATGAACAAAGCAAATGAGGACATACATATTAACATGGTGTTTTCAGTGACATAAGCGCTCTTCGATAAAAAATGTCGTCAAAATTGAGGCCTGAGTTTTTTTTATTTTTTGGAAATGTACTTTTTTGAAAAAAACTCGCTTCTTTAACTATTTTCTTCTTATTTTGCGCTGCCTGTCGGAAAACGATCTTCCGCATAAATGTTGCAAAGGCTCCTTCAAATACTTGACACTTTTTTGAAGTTTCTGTGTGAAATAGGAAAGGCGCCAAGGTGCATCAAACTTAGTAAACTTTCTTGATTTGGACCGGGTTTGCCACTTTTTTTCACATTTTTTTTCCTTTTGAGGACGGCATAAAAAAGCATGGACACAGTAATGCGTATTAAAACCAACAAAAAAATTTTCGACACATCATTTATAGTTCGCGTTAATTCGGCCATGAAATCCGAAAACATTGCAGTGAACAAAAACAGGAGGTCCGCGCCGCTACCTTCAAATATTTTTTTGGCACGCTGGGAGCGTTTCTTGAAAATAAAATTTTCAGTTCCGTGCACTTTGAATGTGACCACATAACATATAAAAAAACCCAGGCAAAAAAAAATATAGACCGGACAGGCATGTTCGATCTCTCGTGGAATCACCCTTTAGAAGGCGGCAGCAGCCCACTTTCGCACACGGTAGAACCAAATAAAATCTGAGAACACATTTTTCTTGACGAAAAGCCACCAGAGCAAGGTTTTGCTGCAGCAGAACAAATAAAACTGCGATTTACGCACAATGCAAGCTATTAACAACCATCAGTCGCACTGAAGTGAGCACTCACAGCAAGGGTCACTTTGGCCAGTTATATCTCGTAAACAAAGCAAATGAGGACATATGATATTAAAACCGTGTGTTCACTGACATAAGCGCTCTTCGATAAAAAATTGTCGTCAAAATTGAGACCGGAGTTTCTTTTTATTTTATTTTTTGAAAATGTACTTTTTTGAAAAAACTCGCTTCTTTAACTATTTTTTTCTTTTTTTGCGCTGCCTGTAGGAAAATGATTTTCCGTATAAATATTGCAAAGGCTCTTTTCTATATTTGACATTGTTTTCAAGTTTCTGTTTGTAATAGCAAATGCGCCAAGGTGCCTCAAACTTAGGACCCTTTTTTGATTTCGGCCGTGTTTGCCATTTTTTCACATTTTCTTCTTTTTGAGGACAGCATAAAAAAAGCATGGATGTAATTCACAGTAATGCGTATTAAAACTAGCAAAAGAAATTTTCGACACATCATTTATAGTTCGCGCTAAATTCGGCCGTGAAATGCGAAAACACTGCAGTGAGCAAAAACAGGAGGCACGCGCCGCCACCTTCAAATATTTTTTTGGCGCGCTGAGAGCGTTTCTTGGAAATAAAATTTTCAGTTCCGTGCACTTTGAATGTGCCCACACAACATATAAAAAACCCAGGCAAAACAAAAATTGTGACCGGACAGGTATGTTCGATCTCTCGTGGAATCACCCTGCTGTGAATATAACATACAGAACGTTAACATCCCCTAAAAAGCATGACCGATTTTGAGCCAAAAACGGTTCGTGACCAAGAAACAGTGCCAGATGAGGAATATGTTAGTGGTATACTAATTGAAAGTTCTTTTTTCTTTCAGGCTCTGCCTCCTTACACTCCAGTCCAGCAAGACAGGAGGATGGTCAGCCATCTGCCACATCTACTGCATTTAGGAAGGTCACTGTCAGTTAGAATAAAATTGTGTGTGTTGCAAGTGTGCCCAACTTTCAGTCGACAGAATAGCATATTGGTTTGTTTTGATTTTGTTATCAATGGCCAGATGCCTAAGTGTGGCTTAATTAAGTAGAGCTTTTCAGATGTTTTATGCCAATAGGCCCTCAGCCTCTTGCATAGGAAAGGCTTTAGATCAATGGCAGAGACAGCTATGAATTAGAGCTGTGCGAATAGCAAAATTTTGGGTGCGAAGCGAATTCGAATAATAAAGGTTCAGTGCGAATCGAATCGAATAATTTTTGAATAATTTTCGAATATTTCTCAAACATTTTTCGAATACTTCGAAGTGAAATTACAGAAAAAAGTTGCAGAGAATCCCTAAGTATGTTCTTATGAGATAGCAACATGAAAGTGTTTCTTTTTGCTAGGTTGATGAAGCGCTGGCACGGGGTGGTGTTTCATAGTTGTCTTATCAAGAATCAGGCAATGTAGAGGCCGAATTCTATTTATGTACATCATTTGGTGCAACCAGAGTGTTGCCAACAACACTTTACACGTAGGCAAAGATGCCATTTCCTCAGCCTCTCCTCCTCTTTCAACTTCTGTGGAAGCCCAACTGATGTGGCGGACAAGGGTGTGCTCCCTTCAAGTCCGGAGTTCCAAATCTGCCTCGTAGATGTCGATATAGGAGAACATCTGAAATTTTGGATGCTAAAAAGCGTCGGCGTCCGATTTTTCGAACTTCTTGCCCAAATTTCAGGTCCAAAACAGCACTAATTGAGCCCCCACCTCTGCCACATCTTTCATCTCCATGCTGGAACCAGCGTTTTCTTGAGTCAATCCATTTGCGGCCAATGCGGAGCTTGAAAGGCAGCTTTGCCGCAATACAGGGGTGTGATGAGGTGAAGCATATTGAAAATCTGTAGGGGTCACTTTCAATCGGACGTTGACTGTATTTGTTTTTGGGAAGTTCGAATAGCTCGAATAGTAAAATTTCAGTGCGAATCGAATCGAATAGCAAACACTATTCGAAAAATATTCGAAATTTCGAATATTCGCACACCCCTACTATGAATGGATTATTTGGTTTTGTTATGGACATGGTGACGTGGCCAGCAGGCACATTACCCTTGGATCCTCTAAGGCCAGGCATACAACATACATAACTAGTGCAAATACTTGAATAAAGTGTGGTAAATAGACAAATTTCCTTGTTTTGAAGACGTAACAATGCTTTAACAACACTTAGTGAGTCTGCAAGTGCCTTTTTCAGTATCATTTTCTTAATGTGTCTTACAGCTGACAACATATAGCATAGGCTTCCACTGTCATCGTTGTTATGTGGGTTTGAATGGCACAAGGGCCATGTTTAGCCAAAGAGTGCCATGACAAATGATGGGCTATTAATGATTTACTATGACAGGATGTTATGTGGCTGTAAATTGGCCTAAAAACACGGCTATAAATAAGCGTAAAAGATATAATATGGCATAAATTAATGCAACTGGTCTATGAGCATTGAATGAAATAGATGTGAAATGCTATTAAAATGTGGAAAGAGCACGAATGCCTCCTCCAAGCTTTTGACCCCAAAATCTGGGGGCGCATTCTTTCCAATACAAAAACCTGTAAAGGTGCGCATTTCCAGATGGCTGTTAACTGCCTCCGTATCAAGGATATATTCACTTCATTATGCTTAACGCATACTTAATATAAACAAAACTCCTGTTAATCTGAATACATTTTTTCTAGAGCTGTGCAAATAGCAAAACTTTGGGTGCGAGCGAATTCGAATATTGAAGTGTAAGTGCAAATCGAATCGAATATTTTTCTAATATTTCTCGAATATTTCTCTAATATTTTTCTAATGCTTCGAAGTGAAATTGCAGAAAAAAAAGTTGGAGAGGATTCTTAAGCATATTCTTATGAGATAGCAACATGAAAGTGTTCTTTTCGCTAGGTTGAAGCGCTGGTGGGGTGGTGTTTCATAGTTGTCTTATCAAGAATCAGGCAATGTAGAGGCCGAATTCTATTTATGTACATCATTTGGTGCAACCAAAATGTTGCCAACAACACTTTACACGTAGGCAAAGATGCCATTTCCTCAGCCTCTCCTCCTCTTTCAACTTCTGTGGAAGCCCAACTGATGTGGCGGACAAGGGTGTGCTCCCTTCAAGTCCGCAGTTCCAAATCTGCCTCGTAGATGTCGATATATGAGAACATCTGAAATTTTGGATGCTAAAAAGCTTCGGCTTCCGGTTTTTCGGACTTCCTGCCCAAAATTCAGGTCCAAAACAGCATTAATTGAGCCCCCACCTTTCATCTTTCACCTCCATGTTGGAACCAGCGTTTCCGGTAGCAGAGCTTGAAAGGCAGCCTTGCTGCAATACTGGGGTGTGATGAGGTGAAGCATATTGAAAATCTAGGGACCACTTTCAATCGGACGTTGACTGTGTCTTGGCAAAGTTCATCCGTAATAGAGTTTGAAAGGCAGCTTTGCCGCAATACCGAGGTGTCATGAGGTGAAGCATATTGAAAATCTAGGGACCACTTCTAATCGGACGACTGTCTCTTGGCAAAGTTCGACCGTAATGGAGCTTGAAAGGCAGCTTTGCCGCAATACGAAAGTGTAATGAGGTGAAGCATATCGGACATATCAATCGCATATCAAGGCATATCAATCGGACGTTGACTGTATTTGTTTTGGGGAAGTTCGAATAGTAAAATTCCAGAGCGAATCGAATTGAATAGCAAACACTATTCGAAAAATATTCGAAATTTCGAATATTCGCGCACCCCTAATTTTTTCAGTACTTTGTGGTTCTGTTTAATATTCTACTGTACATATACAAAGTGAAATTCTTGTGAAGTGAATTTCCATGTGATACCAATTAGCGCAATATTCCCTGTTCGAAGTACTCTAGCCTGGTTTTGGTAGTTGCATTGGCTCTTCACGCAGCTGAGCACATAGGTAGGCAACCTGCGTGCCGTACCTTGTGAACACAGAGCAAGAAACATTTAGGAGTTGAAACTCTGCCATTTGCAGCCGACAAGGAAATAGCCACTCTTTTAGTTGCCAAGGAAACTGTTTGCATGTCTTCCTCCTGTTTGGCTGTGGGCCGCAGTGTGATTCGACCTTGTGTATTATATTTTTGGCTGCAGCTGCCACAAGGCACTGCTGCTGCATGAGCCTCCGTCGGCGCACACTATTTTTGTGACATTATCTGGTCCGTGTTCTAAGTTCCTTCCACTTTGTCTTCGTTATTTTGCATGTTTTCTTTTCATAATACATGTGTACCAACTCGCCCAACTTCCCATCCCTTTGCAGAATAGCCACAGCCACCAGGTGCATGCCATCGACTGCATTGTCTACATCTGACATAACGTCTAAGCAGCCGCTGTCACATGTACCATGGCTCATGGTGATGATGTTAATGCGACTGCAATGATTCACTTCTTTTACACTTACATTTAACTACTTTTTATGACTACAGCAGATTATTATTTAGCAAGATTGCCTAAAATAACATGTATACACTGTGCCTACTCATTCGCCCATGGCCATTACCATCAATTCCAAGGGGCACTTGATGCACTCGCTCACTCGCTCAAGATGACACCAAGTTTATTTGTGTGGCGGAAGCATTAGAGACATGCCAGATATGGTTAGCCAAGCTGGTTCGTGTTGCTTTACACATGTAGCAGCGTGCACAGTCAGCAAACACTTATAAATTATTTTGGCCACAAGTAATGTCACATTTTTGTGATTTTTCCAGGTTTTGATGATACGAAGTTTGGGTGATGCAAATATTTTAGGCAATCTCGTAAGATTTGTATAAACGAGGCTTCACTTTGTGTAAGCAAGCAAACAAACAAACAAACAAACAAACAAACAAACAAACAAACAAACAGACAGACATAAATGCCCGACAGCTGGATTTGAATTTGGAATTTCCAGAACATAAGCCCCATGCACCCACCATTAGGCCCCAGATGCATTGCTTTGTGCGTTTGCGGAACAATGACAGTTTCCTGTTGATCTTATCTCATCTGCCACTGATGTGCGATGTCTGCACCACTACTTGTGGCGCTCTTGATAACACCAGTATTGAAAGATGTTTTGCAGCTGCCCTACTGCTAATCCTTCTACACAGTAGAAGTTGCCTAGCATACAACAAAAAGCATGTCACACTCATGTACAGCATGAACACCATCTGAGGGATCCATGTGGAACACTGAACCTCTGAACCTTGTTATAGCTGTCAATGCCTCGGCCTTCATGCGTAACGGGCAGTTCTTTTTTTCCATGACTAAAACTTCAAGATGAAGTAATGATGACAGTACATCGCCATATATACCTTGAAATCCTTTTCGTCATTGGGGCTCACTGGAACATTCTGCAAGAAAAAAAAATGGTTTTAAGAGTAGCTGATACAGGACGACCCACAGAAAATTTAGATTCAGCTTGATGCACTGACAGTAATCCATCATTAAAGGGCCAGTAAAAAGGCTACAACTTTTTTTTTTAGATCTCTCAAACAAGCTCGTTAATTCATGCAGACAGCCACGGTGATCACATTTTATGAAGAGCACAGTGCTACACGCCGCGCAGATGCTCCATTTTGAAAAACAATTCCCACGGCCCTCTCCAGCACCTGTCTAATTCTCCTCGTACTCGCCGTTGTCGTAATCTTGCCCACGGGCAACATTACATTGCACCTACTTCGTTGATTGGTCCTCTGCACTTCGAAACAGAGCCTTGACCCATTGGTGACGTGGTTTTGGCCGCACATATACAGTGCTTCCTCACTGTGCCACTAGGGAGACTCTAGCGCTGCTCTGACACGAGCGACACGTGGAGGAAGCCTTGCTCAGTCGTTGGCAGCGTGCTGATGACGTGATCTCTGACGTCGTGTTACGTTGCCGAAGTGGGCATAGCCAAGACAACCGGCTACGCCTACCCCTCTTGGCTGCCGAGGCGGGTGGGAAGGCCGAGTGAGAAACCGAAACCAGCCGAAACGGGTTGTTTTATACCGTGTAACTTCCTTATTACAGCACTTATTCGCAAAATTCTTGCAGCAGCATGTTCACATCGTACAAGTGCGCAGTTATCACATCATAGCACATCTTGGACCACGGGGTTGTCTACTGGCCCTTTAAGTGTCAAACAAGAAGGTCCCACTTTCTTGGTAGCATGCATCGTCAAATTAGTTTAATCAACTACTTTAAAGTAACAACTATGCAATAATGGTATTGGTAAGGGAGTGGTTGTTGAGAAAAGAAAAGTGGCACTATTTTCTACAGTCCATAAGGAAGCTCAGCACCACCAGAAAGGAGTAGTGGAATAAAAGAGAAGAGACCGACTACTATGAAATAATAATATCGCTTTCATAATCCACATCCTCATTATTTTTCATCTTTCATCTTCATTTGCAAAAGCAGAAGGCAGAAATTTGCTTACTCTGATGATTTTCTATCGTTTGCCTACCTTTTAGAAAGACGATCCAAAATAAATCCAAAGGTTTGCTATGTATATTTAAGTTTTCCCATTTTCTGTTAGAATGCTGCTAGGCAAAAGGGAAAAAAAAGAAACTGATCCATCCAACTGCAGCATGAAACTACACAGGAAATTCATAAGGTTTTCTTTGTACCTCCATGCTACAGTAGGTTAGATATCTATTTTTCCCTTTTATGAATTAATTAAACCTTTATTTCAAGGAAGATGACGGCTCTCAGCCGAAGTTTGGGATGAGGTGGGTAAGGTATTGTTGGGCGAACAGCGTCAGTATTAAAGTGGCATCTGTCCTTGTTATTTCATTCTGTGCGCAGAGTTGTATCAGTCTTCAGTAAATATACAATACAGTCGCTCTCGCACGAGATGGTCAAGCCCTTTTACACCACTCGAAACAGGCCACTTATATTAGCATAATTCGCAAGTGCTTTTTGTGCTTCATCATCAGATTGTAGCACATTTCCTACAGTTTTTACGTCGTCGCGTGGCAGGTGTTGGATATTCGATCTTCCTTGCGAGAGAGCTGAGCAACTCCAAGATAGGTGGTGTAAATCTGCTCTGCATTATTCCTGACAGTGTGGGCATCGAGAAGAAGTGTTTGAAATTGCTTGTCTGGCTCCGATCCATTTGTCAAGTACATGTGGTGTGTATGCTGCATTGGCCATAATCTTGTTCAGAAATGTCTCTTGCTGGTAAATAAGTCTGCACTCGTCGTTTAACAGAGGTGCTGGTGTAGGTAGTCTCCATTTACTGTCGGGTTTCATTTTTACGCGAATGTAATGCATAAACTTTCATCTATATTGCAGGCTTCCACGGAATCGACGTACCCCAATACTGCTATGTTTTAACTTCAATTACAGTTGAGTTTGGTTGTTTGAACACCAGTGCAATCTTTTACTCATTTTCTATTATGCTCAAATCTCCAAGCAGCCATCCTAATAATGGGTTAGCTGGTTTGCATTACACTGTCACAGTGCGTCATGGACATGAGCTAGCGCGGTGCTCTCCGAAGATGAAGACGACGAGTGAGCGAGAAGCGCTTGCGCGTGGGTTTTCTCAGCCATCTTGTTTGGCTGCCACTTCACCTGTGTAAATATCCATTAAATCGTCATCTCGCCTCCGTCCCATTTGGTGGAGGTGCTGGGTGTACAATATACAGTGTACCAGTGCAAAACAGGACATGCAAAATTACAGGGAAGATTAAAACAACAACTCAGCACTTCCTTCCTTACCACCTTGTGCACCCAGAACAGTCGCTGTTGTACTTAGCCCAAACATGCCTTAAGTAAACGGGCCCCCAACAATTTTTTTTATGCCACCCAAACAAGCTCACTCATTCATAAAGAATCTTGCAGCGATCAAATTTTTTGAATGTCACAGAGCTGTGCACTGCACAGATGCTCTATTTCAAAAAAGCAATTCTTGTGCATCTCTCTGGTGCCTGACCAGTCCTTTTCACCCACTAAGTGATGTAACATTTCCCATAGTGAGCCTTACATAGCACTGAGCTTGTCGATTGATTCTCCACATTATGAAACTATGCAATGGCACTGCTGTGATGTGATTTTGGCCGTGCAGTTGTTGAGTGCACTGCGTATTTGTTTGCCTCAACAGAGCCTTACACCGCGCTTTTGTTAACATGCCGCTGGCGAATACATGAGCAACATGTGAAGGAAGCCTTGCTCGGTCGTCGGCTGCGCACCAATGACATGAAATTGCTGACATTGTGCTACGTTGCTGAAGTGGGCATAGTCACGACAACGGGCTACACCTAAAAGGACAACAGGCTATACCTCCAGGGTATAGAAGGGTAGGGAGGCCGAGCGAGAAAACAAAACCAGCCGAAGCAGCTATAAGAGGGTTGTTCTATCCACTGTAACTTCCGTATTACAGCACTTATTCGTAAAATTCTTGTGGCAGCATGTTCACATCATACAAGTGCGCAGTTGTCTCTACATCACAAATGTTGGCCCTTGGTGTTGTTTACTGGCACTTTAAAAGACTCCCTGCTATGTTTGGGCATTGCAAGCAAACAAGCTGAGCCACCCTTTGAGAGAGAGTGAAAGCCACAGGCACACATGCCTATGTGACAGGCGCTCCTTTTAACGTCACTAACTTTATTTCTTCATGCAGCACCAAGTATGCAATGCTGCCACTAGAAATGCTCCGCAAAGCAGAATTGTAGGCGAAGAAAAAAAAGCTACCTCGCTTCTGGCAATTGGGAGGATGCGTAAGGTAGGCCGCTTGCAGACTCTAGCCGAGGCAAGCGAAGAAAGAATCTGTTTGGCAGAGAGGCTGACCTCCTAGAGGCATGGCAACGGGACTGCTCATCAATTTCTGCCAAGTCCTTCGGTAACGTATTGATCTGAAGAATAGTTTTGGTACAATGCTCCTAGGCGGCATCTTACAACTTGCAGTACAGAACCAAAATTTGCAATGGAGCATGGCGAGCGGCGCTTCAAGGATTTTGTTTGTTCCTTCTATAGAAAGCACAGGATATTTTTTTAATGGGGTGTTGTGAATACGGTAGCTTAATGCATCGGCCTTCAAAGCATTTGGATGGCTGCTCCTTACAGCCTGAGCTTATTGCTGTAATGCTACAGATGAGTCTTTATTGTTTGTGTTAAATTTGATGGCAGCTGTGATGGCAGCCGAAAACTTCCTCCAAGTTTCTATAATGGCTTGAAACAAACAAAGTGCCTGCAATGGAAATGTCTCCATAAAGTCTGAAAAATCATGCACACATATACCTCTGAGACAAAAAGATCTCCAGCAAAGTACGCTTGACCCAGCTTCCAGAAATCAGAGAAATGCTTCTGAAACAGCTCTGTAACCTCCTCCACAAAGAGCACTTGCTTTGGCTGTGATTCGTCTTGACATTTTCCAAGCTGTTCGTCTTCATTGTCGCTGGCCACTGGTGGCAGGGAACAAGAAATGGGTTAGAAAACCGTGGAACACTTAAAAACAGAACACTTACAGCTAGCTATATGCTTCTGCTTGCAATTTATCACAGAATCGTACAGCCAGCTGTAGTTGTGCCGTACGGCATCCCACGCTGGACTGCCAGGAACTTCCAGGCTGATCAAGTATCTGAAAAAGATTGTATGTGCCAATGTTTTGAACAAAGCTTTCTTTTTTTCCTGGAAAGCAATGTCCTGTCATTCAGAGAATACATAATCTTAAACCCTCTAAAAGGAAGGTTCCATGAAGCTCTACCAAGTGAGTGGCTGTATACTAGTGTGTTGTGCCTGGCAATCATCTAACATTAGTGTGCAGATGCAAAGCAACACAGCAGTATTTTTCACAACAAATCTACAGGCAGTTCTTGGCAACACACATCAGTTACTATCAGCTTGATCGTTAAATTTAGGGCTTGCAAATAGTGATTTTGAGTCCAAATCAAATGCAGGTGCAATAGTGCCAGAAGTGAATCAAATAAAATATTGAATGCTTTTTTAATAGTTTTTGAATATTGAATGGCCATTTCTACAATTAATATAAAATGATGTATAGATATAGTATTCATAATTTTAGCATAAAAACCACAAGATGAATCACTAGGAAGAAATTAGCAGATTCTTCGATTGTACAAAACCCTTCAGAGAGAGCCAATGATCATTCTATAGCTGGTTATGTCTGACTCCCAGTATGACAAGCTGCTGCACTACTTTCATGTCTTATGTCTTATACTAAAAGTGAGGGGATGAAATGTACTTTTAGACAAGCTCTGGGTTTATTAACAGCAGAGTTCTTTAAGCTCAGCGTTAGTCCATCCGTTGTGGACAAAAAACCTCGCGGAGCAATGACGTCACATTGCCTAGCAACCCCTGGCGCATTTGTGCATAGCTTCGCACTCGTTTCGCTACCGCTCTATCTAGCCCTTGCATGGCAAGGCCGGCTACTTGGGTCAAAAAAGCTGGGCGTAGCTGAGCCCTACTGGCTACGACCCGGCAACACTGTACTTGTCCCTGATGAAGTGGCACCTACCGAGACTGAAGGCTGGCTTGAGTGATAGAGTGGGACTTTGCGAGTCTCGGCATTGCCTCGCAACACTTGGCGACACTTAGCAATGCCTAGCAGAACTTAGTAAAGCTTAGCATAACCTCGCAATAATTAGCAAAACCTTAGCGAAACCTCGAAAAGCCAGGACCAGCTAGGTGCCAATCAGTACCGCTGTGCCGCTAGCCTTGCGCCACTGGTGCAAGCTTCGCCCAGCTTTTCTTGGATGTATTTGACTTTTGAAATATTCATAAACCACTGTTTGAAAAACAATAGAACTTACAAATAACTGTTATTTGATTAGAAGGCTGAATTCAATTGGATACTGTACAATTTAATATTCAATTTCTCTAACTATTCATACGGGCCTACTTGAATTTCTTTCCTACTTCAGTAAAGTGGTCAACCGGCACAAAACAGATGGAATCTAATACTGAAAAGAACACTTATTTTGTCCTCATTAGTTTACATAAGATTTATTAGCATAAGCTAACTAGCCAAAAGCTGCAGAATGTTAAATACGGTATAAGCTATGCTTCAATCTGCAATTTTAAATGGCACTGTAAAGACTTTTTGTCTTGCAGACCATTAATTTTCATAAATTATATGATTTGAAAATTACAAGCAAGGAACTTTGCAAAGGTAGGTTGGACTCCTGGGTTTGATCTTTGTTTGTTTGCTTTACAACTCATAGATATGAAGAGCATGAAACTTGGATAACTCAGCAGGTATAAAACTTACGAAATAATGCTGCTTTTGCCGACATACACTAGGCAAGAAACAAAACAAGAAGACACAAGACAGAGTTTTGAGAAAACATGAAATCGGCAGCAGCAGTGAATTGTCCACTGTTGGTCTTGCAACTGTGGAGTTTACAGTGTCATACAGCCAATGCAAATAACACTAATTTGCTAAATATTCAGCATAACAGTATGTGGTGTAGCGTTACCAGGTAAGCTCTTGCAATTTTTTCCTGCATTTTCAACATTGTTTATGACTTAAAAAGAATCACCCCCTAATAAAACAGTTATGAAGATATCTCTAGACCAAATTCTAGCACCCACAAGCATCGAGCATCTACTCTGTGCCAGAATTTGTGTATGGCCCTAAGCATATACAATGTCACAAAGAACATGCTTAGAATGCTTTACCCAAAGTGACATGTAGATCTGGCTAATGACTTGCTCGAATATTACTGTAGCTTTTGTGACGTCACTTATTCTTTCACTTCTAAGAACAATCCTGGCAATGTATACAAGAATTCTGGATGAGAGCATCGAGAAAAAGAATTGAGAAATATTTCCGACGTCAAGGAGGATGATGTTGCTGGAATTGATTTAGTCGGTTTTGTTTTCACTGAACATGTGGATGGAGATGCACAACTGAAAAGGAAATAATTACAGGCATATATAATGCTGTAACCACCCCCTCACTGCCACTTTTAACCTTGAGCTTGGCTGACAGCACAAAAGCCTCTCAATTGCCGCTAACACTCCAACACCACACGCTTCTTCTGATAGATGTCCGGGTTCGTGTTCAAAATTATCTTTGAAGTGACAAATGCCCCCACAGCATTAAACCGAAACATTCAAGCGAAAGTGTGACTTTCAAACAAGGGAAAAAGAAGACCAAAGCTAGAAGCTTGCGATCCTGCCTGAAGCAAAGCCAGCTCAGGGCTATCTAACTAAGGATATGCCACTGTGTTTGACAAAATACCACAACTGCCTTGACAGTTTCCAGGCATGTGATGGACTGCTAAATTTTGCGACCACTGTGACGATTCATACACAATTTTGCACATACCTGTAAAAAATATACAATGGCAGTTTCCTGTTTGCTGTTGCCTTATATAGTTTTCCTATTAAGGTGACTCATTAAGAAAAAATTTTTTTCCTTCTACAAGTGCCGAGCGGCCCCAGAAAGGGTTAATCTTCAAGTCGAAAAGAATTGACTAACCTTGTATAGTGTGTACCATCGCCACAATGGTTGTGGACTCACACTGCTGAGGTCAAGGTTGCAGTTTCAATTTTTGAGTGGTGAGACTGCATTCTGATGGGTGCAGGCAAAATGCTTGTGTACCGTGCTTTAAGGGGGGACATGGCTTGTGGAGACCAAAAAATCATCAAAGAAAAAAGTGTTTTTTAAATTATATTATTGACATCTACAGCTATTATTTCGCATGTAAAGCCTAAGAGAAGTCTTATAAGATCAGTATTTCATCTGCAGTTTAGATCTGTGCAACGAGTACGAGCTGAACGTTAAATGTTTTTGGGTCATTTATTTAGCTTGTCGGAGTCATATCTCATGATCTAGAACAGCTAGAGCTGTAATTACTTTTTTAACATAAAGCCCAAGCTGTGTATCACAAAGTGCTGAGAGCAGAATTCTAATTTTCTGCTCATAGGTTTTTTAAAATTGATTTTGTTTTTTCTTTACGGTAGTCATGGTACAAACATCGAATTTCGATCATCTGCAGAATGACTAAATATGATCCGATCTGAAAACTGTTTGCAGCGTTGCACTTATTGCATATAGTAGTATCTAGCTATCTGATAATATTCACTTTCTGCTGAACGGCTTTTCTCCTATTGTCTCCGGAAACAATAGAGAGGCAGCTTTGTGTATCTCGTAAACCAGTTTGCTTAGAAGAAAAATTATTGTATATTTGAAATCAGCATGAAAAATCAAACAAGTCTACTTAATTTCATCACGTTTGGACATAACATACAGAAAATATCTCCACACACCATGTCCCCCCTTAAAATGCACATTAAAGAATTTCAACTGGATTAAATTGACCTAGGGCCCTCGCCTGCAGCATCGCTAATAAAGCTAGAAATTTAATTAATCACCTAGCCCACAAATATGTGAAAGGAATCTGGAAGCAAACTGTAAAGGATATCAAGGCAGTTGGAGCTGAAAACAGTCACATTACCAAATGAAACAATATGACATGATTAAAACAAAACTAACAAAAAAGTGAAAGACTCATGAGGACAGATAGCACATGAGGAAAGAAAAGGGTTACTGCCGTCAAATTACATTTCAAAGGTCATACTGGATCTAAAATGACAACTAACCATTCATTCAGTAAGTGGCTCCACCCTTCGTTTAGCTATCGATATGAAACAGAACCCATCTTCAAAGTTGACCCAGCAAGTTTATCATGAGTACCAACGCCTTCATTCTCAGCACAGCAACACATGCATATAATGCTTCATCGTCTAAAATCTCACCTAATCAAACGCTTCTGCTCGTCTACTGGCATGGGTAGCTGCTTGAGACTGTCCATAAGCGAATTGCGAAACCTCTGCACTCTCTGCTCCACATCGTTAAAAACTGAAGCAAAGAACAAAGAAAGTCACAGCTCAGTGAACAGATATATGCCAGAGATGTGTTAACAAATATAAACAGCCGCACCTCTGCGAAATACAGCCACTTCAGTATCCTGGAATAGGGACTTTGCTCGATTGTAGTCATTGATAACAATGTCATAGTCTCCCTAGTTAGGTGAAAAATAAATAAAATGAAAGGGAGGGGGATAGAGGAAAGGTCACTTTAATGGTCAAATCTTTTAATCTAGTTGACACACTTGCTTTCAATTTGCATTCAATGCCAAGTTATTATGCAACAAATCGTCTGCAACATACACAAGATTGTCATCATCTACTACTGTGCTGCCTGTTGGCCACTTAAAGGGACACTAAAGGTAAATAACAATTTATGTCAGAGTGAAAGCTCAATGTATGACGTCTAAAACGGCAATATTATCAACAGCAGTGCCCTACTTACCAAGAAATTAAGCTAAATGTATCACACGATGAGCGCCACGAGCGGGACATTTTGGAAATTATCCAGACGTGAGAGAGTTCGACTACAATTAATCACTCATAATCAAACTAGCTGCAATAAAAAAAGAACCTTCCGTGCATCAAGAGATGTAATGAAATGCTGCTTGTTTGTTTGTGTTTGATTCATGGAAAAAAGGACCTTTTCGGCGTTGCCATGGGGAACGGCACGCGTGGTTCAAGGGTCCCGTTTTCGCCGAACTGCACTTCGCCCTTCACTCATGTGGTCGCGTCTCAGTGGTAGTTTCGGTATCGCGTACTGCCGCATGCGTTTTGCGCGCTCGTGTAAGTCGCTTTGACAGAAAGTTCGACAAAATGCCACATACATGTGATGTTGCCGGATGCCCGAATGGTGCACCTGCTAGTGCAAGCCGCCGCGCAGTAAAGGCGGGCAACGTTGGGCACGGCAACAGTGACGTGAGAATGACCGCTCTCAGGTGGGTGATTTGAATTGCGCTAACATGATGCGGAGCACTAAAACGTGATTTTATTTCAAAATAAGCACTTCCTTGGCAAAAAAGTAGCACTACAAGGTTTCTGAACCACTATTTCAACACTCAACGTCGACATAACATTTGCCTTTAGTGTCCCTTTAAATACATGCACAGATGAGACCAATCAAAGTACTTGTTGGGCACACATCCTCAAACAAATTACCAAGGGGCAATGCTGCACAGCTGTGCGTGGTTAGTGTGTCAAGCTATCAACGGCACAGTACTGCAGGGGCATGAGCTTTACTACATTCACGGTAGTGCTGGGCACAAAGTTTATTTCCTCTTGACCCTGAGGCTCAAGTGAAGCTGGTGATGAGGAGGTTGCCCAGTGATGACAATGATGATGATTTAACGCACATTGTCACCATAATAATGGAAAGAACATATGGACAGATTGAGTAGGCAAACCCAATTTTGAAGCTCATAAAAGCCATCACAGTAAAAGATAGTGGAGTACAAGATCAATTTCTGCAAGGCGCTGCTATCCAGGACGAATGTAAAAATGTACTCAGAATATAAATAAATAATAAATAAATAAATAAATAAATAAATAAATAAATAAATAAATAAATAAATAAGTAAACCTTTCATCTCAAAGGAAAAAAGATGGAAGTCAGTAAGAAGACCACTTAGGAACAGCTTGGCAAAGCCCAGCCTGGGTCTCTTTTGGGTCTCAGGATATTACATGGAAATTTAGTAGTACAGCACAGAACTTTAATAGGCTTTATGCAACTTAATGAAAATTGTCCACTCAATCTGCTATGAGCCTGCCATGAGTACAAATGGAAGCTACATGCTCAACATAGGTCTCACAAGGTAATTGTCACCAACCATCTCTAATGCTAAAGGTATGTTAAATAGAAGCACAAAATCATATTTTGATTAGTGTATTATTTCTTCAAAACTCGATTTAAATTTTTTTACTTGAAAACTGTTGACTGCAAAAAGACGAGAAAGTGAAGTCCAAAGCAAAAAAAAAATGTGAGGACGAACAGCAACATCAGTACATCAGTACGATGTTGCAGACTTGAACTTATATTCTTGTGCCTTGGCCATTTTGGTCAGAAAGACAGAAAAGAGCTGGAACAGAATACCTTTTGGATGTTCTTTTCAATGGTGACGGGAAGGTTGAAAAGAAACCTAAACTTCTGCAAGATTCCAAGGGCATTGCGTGTGGAATCCGCTTGATCTTTTCTGGCCAGTATGGATTCAAAGATGTTTTCTGCCTCGTTCTTGGATCCTTTAATTGAAATATTATGGAAACATAAGCAACTCAGAATAGGATAATCTGAAACATTACGACAGTAGACATTAAGGCGAAAAATGGAAAGCCAACGTAATACCCACTTGTCACAGCTTCGTAAAGCTTTTCAGTCAAGTCGGACCCCATCTCTTGCTTATCTTTCTCCATGGCCTTTTGAAGCTCTAAAAGATTTTGTTGAAAATAGTTAAAAAGAAGAGGCCACGAAAACTCGCACGTGTATGCTCGCACTAACCCACACACATGCATAGTTTTAATTCAATCCGCGCAATTTTAAGGCACCCACCATGAAGTACATCCAGGCAAACAACAATGGCATTGACATTTGACTTCAGAAATGATGATGGACCTTCCTGGAGCTGGCCAACTTTCCGCTTTAAGCTTAGCAGCCCAGCTTTCAAGTCACTGAAACTGAAGAAGAAAAAAAAAAGTGGGAGGTCGAGGCGAAAGCAATAAAACTGGGTTTCTGTTGCTTCTCCCTCAGAAAGTTTACACGCACAAATCTTATCACAGTTTAAACTACCACCTTTAAGATACCTGCCAAGAGCTTGCAGCCGCTAACTTAGGCCACTGGTGCAACACCTGCTCAAAAGAACCTTGTAGTTATCTTGTAAGCACACATCACAAATAAGCAGGACAGTGCTACTGACTCTTCTCAATACCGTCAATAGAGGACATGTGCGGCAATAATGCACACTTTCATTTTAGAGCCATGTGGACATTGCTGCCTGCATTTACATGCAAAGCTGTCAAAATGTGGCAAGTGTGCAAAGCACTGCATGACAAGAACCTCTCAGTAGTGCATACTCAGATGTAGACTTCCTCACAGAACCAGCAGCCCCTAGCAGTTGATGCAACAACACTGGAGTAAACCACCACTATACTATGAACAAGGCCAGAGAGCGAAGCAACCAAAGGCCAAGCCTTACCTCGTGCTGTTGTAATTCTCCAAAAGGTAGCACGCGGGATTGAAGTTCTCAGAAAGCAGATTTCCTGAACCTAGAAGTATGTACAAACAGTGGAAAGAATTGGAAAGCTCTCAATATTATTAATTTAACAAACATTCATGATGGTGTACGCCTCTTTTTTTTTTCAGCATTTTAAAAGGGTAGCTGTTCCCTTTATACATGGTCACCATCAACTTGATGCAGCCATGTATCAAAAATAACTAAGTTTGCCACAAATATAGTTGGTTGATTGGTTTATGGGGTTCAATGTCCCAAAGCGACTCAGGCTATGAGAGATGCTGTAGTGGAGGGCTTCGGAAATTTGGCCACCTGGTGTTCTTCATAACATGCACCTAAATCTAATTACATGGGCCTCCAGCATTTCACCTCCATCAAAATGTGACTGCTGCGGCCGGGATCGAACCCCTGTATTTTAGGTCAGCAGGCAAGCACCGTAACCACTACACCACTGCAGCGGCCCACAAACTTAGTACTCATGTTACAATATAGGGTGATCCTACAGAAAAAGCAACCACAATTCACATACATACCTCCCATATCTCATAATATCATAGGAACATGAGATCCCCTATAAGAACTCCTATGTTCCCATATGCCAAATGAGTGCAAGGATATGGAAGTTATGGGGCAGATGGATTTTGTCGATAGGAAAGGAGCAAACATTACCTAGTATGCTGGTAATGTTTTATCAGTAAAATAAACTGTGACCTGCAGCTAAGTAATAAAAGTGATTAGGGGAAGCAGAGCATCATCTAGGCATTCTGCGGGTGCACACTGATGGCGCTGAATAAATGAAAGCCTAACAGATGCTATGTCAGAGTTTTGTGGCACAGTACGCTAAAGCTTTGTGCTTTGCAATGCAAACCCAGGCACCTGCAGCCATGTGCAGCTGGGAGTCACCACACAATAGCCACACAGCTATCACACAATCTGAATTTTTTTAGATGCGAAGCATCCTATAGCGGCGGCATGTCCCGCGTCGGCGTCTGCACTCACACTGCGCATGCGCAACTCTCCTCCTTCCCTCTCTCCAACAGTTGCGCGTTACTCTTTCCACTTCTCTCCTACCATCTGCTTGCACTTCTCTTGCGTTCTCGCTTCTGCTCTCGCGGCGCATGTGCTACTCTCCTCCTCTAGTCTCCTCTCCTTCAAGTGTGAATATAAAGCGGGTAGAGCGCTGCGCGCGTTCAGTTCAGCACTTGCTTCGGTTCACTCCGCTTGACTCCGTTGGTGTTTCCGATGAAGTGTGATGGTCCAATGAAGTGTGTTGCGGGCTCGACATGCCAAAATTCTCTCCCGCGCAATGACGCGATGAGCACCAGTGCATGCACGTCCTCTCCTACGCTGCCCCCTCTCGCGCGTCTGTCGACCACGTTCCCCGCTTGCACTGTGAGAATTAACGGCCAGGCTAGAGGGAAGACACGACGCGCGTAGCGTTCCTTTTCGCATTCCACGACGCGAGGTTGGTAGCATGCCCAAGAACAGTAGCATGCCCAACGAATGCCAATGGAACGCGATCGTGCAAGTGCTCCAGCTTCGCATCGCCTCATGGTCCCCTTTAGAGGGAGATGGTGTAATTTTTTTTCCTGTAAGGGCGGTTTGCACAATGTGCATGACACAGCCTCAGAGTGAGCTACCTGTGCATGCATTTCAAGATCACAAGAAGGTATAACGCTCATGCAGCTGTGGCTAGGACCCATAAAAAATTTGAAAAATCGGCATGGACAGTGTACAGTTTCTACAATTAGAAAGACTAATACTTACCAGGTTGGTTGGTTCGTGATGCTTAGAGAAAAAAAGAGTGCAACAAACAGACATGCACAAGAGGGAGATGCACAGACTAGTGAAAAGTCAAGTTGCACTAGTCTGTGCAACTTCCTGTGATAAAATGATTCATCTCTCTCATAGAGTGATATGGAAGACAGGGGACACTTACTCCAGTACCAGCTGTTTCACACAAGGCAGCCCCAATACCAATACGAGCACATTAGAGCAGACACGAGTGTCAGGCAATCATGCTTTTGCCTCTAGCATTAGCAGACATAGTTCCGTGCTAGCCATAGATTCCTCGAACCTCTCAAACATGGCCTTTCGTCATTTATACCAAGCGCCTTCATGAGCCCTCAGTCAACAATGAAAGAAGCCATTCAACCTTCTAAAAAACATGTCTACCAATCTAAACAGCACCACTGCAACAATTGGTCGCAACAAATCCATCTCTCATGCCTCCAAAGCCACAACCCCACTGCACCTAGCACCAGACCTTGGTACTCAACTGCTCGTGCAACAACTCTCAGGCTGTATGTGCTTGCACTACATTACACACTACAACTAAAGCAATGCGAAGGCATCCCTTCACCTGTCTGTCGGTATGATTGGGCATCGCACCAGCACATAGGATTCCCTCACTCTGTTCAGCAGTTTCATAGAACAGCCAACATCCTGCCAACACCACCCAAGACTTCATGTGTTGTTGGCCATGCATGTGTTACCGTAGGGACGTGCTGAAGAATGCAACTCCTAAGTCACAGACATTGCAGGTATATCGCCAAGTGTACAGGTATTAGTTGCACAGGTAACCACCAATAGGATGAAACCACGATGACACGGTGAGTTCAGAGAAAATGTCTATTAATTTAACAGGTCTTCATCCCTTGTATGCAACCGACCAATCCTTTCGCATATAGCTCAAGTTATCTTCCCAACCTCTTGCATCATAGACAGCGTCTTCATACCCACACCATCACTCTCAGGAATGACCTCCTGAACTACAACAGTGCACTAGTCTTGCTGTGCTTGCTCCCGACTTGGGCTTCTTTTCAGCTAAAACAACACTGGACATTGTACATTGCCTGTATACGTATAGACTGTACCTGGCTACCATTAACTGTACACATGCCAACCAATTCTGTGAATAGTCATTTCTGTTATGCCAGCTTTTTCTGCACCACTTTCTAGTCCATACTTTTCTGCATTTCATTCTGCTACCTTGGTTTTTCACTTGCATACATCTTCCTCACACTCCCCATAATTTCATGCTGGGCAGGGGAGTTATGTGGCAACCCCACTAATAGCAGCTCGGAGCGCAAGCTAGGCATGCACTAGAAAATGAGGCTTGCTCTAGCCACTACCCAAACATCATCTTGATTTGTCTCCTGGGAGCCCACGCACTGCCTTAACACACGTCAATAAACAGAAGGCAGGCTGATGAACCTTGGTGTATACATGCACAATTGCTACATTGTGCAGACACTTTGATGTGAACAGGTATGGTAGCCATCAAGCAAAACACGCTAATGATGGGGTTCAAATAAGGAAACCAACTCCAGAAAACACATAGTACTTGCATTTATGTGATGAGGCTGACAAAATTTAATTTTGGAAAGATAGCAAATAAAACAGCAATAAAAAATTACCTTCCGGAAACAGCTGTCTCAGTTCTTCCTCTGGGAACCGTTTGCTGAAAGATAATACCATAATTTATTAATTTATTCATTCATTCATTTTATTACTTCAAAGGTCCCGCTTGGGATATTACATGAGGGAGTGGTGAGAGAAAGGCTATCCTTTAAATGCCACTCTGAGGGCATATTACTTAAGGAAGATCATAAATGTAAATTAAACTCAAAAAAAGAAAGGCAACACAAAGTATTTCAACGAAGGCAATACAAAAGTACTGCCTGGCACAGATGCGATGAAGTTATTTTTGAAAATAGGACAATAACCGTTTAAATTTTGTCACATTGCACTCATTAACATCAGTACTGACAGCAGATTCCAGTGTTCTGAAGTGATAGGCCTTTAAAGATTGAATTGAAAACAACTTTATTAGGTCCTACAGAACTAGGCATTCAAAGATGTCAAAAGTTTTAGAATGTTTTAGGGAGAGATGAGCAATACTATTGACAGTTTTTAATGCAAATCTAGTGACTCATTTTAAGTGAAGCATTTCACTGGAGAATTCTGCATTTGGCTGCTTGAAGTATTTGACTGCATCCAAACATTTGGTATTGCAATAATGCAACTTGCTTGAGTGGAAAGAGGACCATGGATGTATGATATCTGCATTTTACTCTGAGCACAAAGGAAATCACATATCTGGATGATGCTGGTTTGCACTTTTGACACAGTTTTTGCTGTCCTCATCTTTGCTTTAAGTAAAACATGATTCAGAAATAAAAACATTTGCGTAGCTTACACTGGAGGCGCAATGCTAAAGAGACAGCGGAGCTGATGGGCACCTATGTAGTCCTGGCTTTTGCTGTTTTGCTAAGTTTTGAAGATTTTGCCTTTCTTTCTTCTGTTTTTTGTCTTTTTTTCTTTGTTTATTTCTATTTATTTCTCTCTCTTTATTTCTCGCTCTTTCATCACTTTCTCTCTCTTTCCGCATTTTTCTCTCTCATTCATTCTACGCTATGCTTTACTCTCTATCCCCTCCTCCTTTCCCTCCCCCTCACGCTCACTTCCCTTTCCCACCCCCTTGCTACACTATGCTACACAAGGCTATGCTATGCTAGCGTGCCTGGATAGCCGAGTGGTTAGGACGCTCGTCTTCGGATCGAGGATACGCGCGTTCGAATCCTGCCGCATGGAAGAATTTTTTTGCCAAGAATTTTTCTCTTTCCCTTTCTTTATATCTCTTTCTTTCTCTCTCTCTGTACTCCTTCGCTCACCCGTCAGGGTTATTACAGGACACGCTGGAGAAATCGGCGCATGTGTTCTGGGAGCGAAGCAGAAAAGGACGATGATGAAGAAGAGGATGTAGACAGCGCGTGCCGGTTCGTGATGATGATTTCTGTTTCTGACAAATTACAGGAAACTTACTTTGCCGTTAAAATCAGTTGTGAATAACACATGCCCTGTCCTCTTCCCTGGTCTCTGTTTTTTCAACGATATGGCTTCACTGAATGTACCAAACCAACTAGCCCAAAAGTCTGTTCTCTTAAAAAGCAAACACACCATGTCATGGCTGTCTACCACTGGCACCATTGAGGGCCACCTTTGCGCCAATTTTTCAGCTAGAAATACTCACCAGCAGAAGATGTTTAGTAGAGTTAAACACTATGTATGTAGGATGTAAATATGCACAGAAGAAGCCCCTACTAAAAATTCTTGAGAAATTTCATTTTTCCTAGTGTTTAGTGAAATACTAATGCTTTACTTTTTTGGGCTCTCTCGATTTCTTACACTGATAGATACAAATACGTCTTTTTCCCATTGGGAAAAACACTTGAACAAATTACATTATATACTCCTCTGAGAAAAGTACACAAGCCAGGGATCTCGTGATGACTATTTAGTTTTCTATGAATCCAACCAGAAATTAAGGACTGCAGTCCTTGCATTATAAATATTCCAATGCACTAATCAACTTCAGTCTGCACGTCTCAATCACAAATTCAGTTTCTTTGCAAGCTTGCGGTTTGTATACTATTACTCACGGGCGTGCATTGCTGTATCTCTATAGTCAACCCACACTAGCTCCCAGGAACCATAAGTTCATTCTTCTATCAATAAAATTTGAATTAACTGAACTAAATAACTATAGTACTGCTAAAAAAAAATTCACAGTTAATATGAAAACTGTAAACACAGAATAATGTCAAGTATTGTACAAGAGTAAGTGAGTGGCCATTGCCAGGCTTCATGGTCATAAGAGACAGACCCAATGCACACACATCCAGGATATCCGGGCTGTGAATGCACGAGCACCATCTTCTAGCAGCCCCTGTCAAGCTACACAGCAACTTTTATTACTGAACTATGATTACAACAGAAAGATGGATCGATTGAGCACGTGACTAGGTTACGTATTCACAGCCCAATGAAGATACTTAAAATACGAAATACTATGAAGGGTGGATATTGGTTGGTTTATTATATGAATATACAGTAGAAAGCAGCAATAGTGGCCAGTGTTGATTAAATAAACCAAATCACTCACCCCACATGTGTGCAATGCAGCCTCAGAATAAGAATTTTTTATTTTAAGAGATGGCAACAGAACAGTAACAGAGCATGATTTATCTTTAGGTTTCTTTTTCTATAGTGCCACTCTTGCTGCCACAAATTATCTTGTGCATGTTAAGTAAAGCAGTTAATGTCACCACCCATTCTGTTCATATTGTGCTTACTGTCTAGTTCTTCCCTGTGCTGTTGCTCAGTAACAGCTGCATTTCAGAAATTTAAAAAGATGTTCTTTAATACCATGGTATCATTCTGTAAGAATACCAAACAGATGAGTGATGAATTTAGCTTATTGGTATTGGTTCATAATTACTACAGTGCAAATAACAAAGACAACAGGGGAGACAAAAGCAATTTCCTATATAACATCTTGAAATACTCACCAGTAAATTTGATTCTTCTGTGACTCAGAAAAACATCCACCAGGTGCAAGTGCCATAAGGTGAACAGCAAGAGAGCTTGTGCATGTATATGCATGCAGATATGTGTCTGTTTTTTTTTTTTGGTACAATGTGTTTACATGGCAAAGCTGCAGAGAACTGTGTAATAAGATTTAATGCCTTAAGAAATCAGTAGTGTACTACTGAAAACGAAAAAGGACAACAATAATTTTACCCTGCAATAAAAAAACACGACAAGGCCGTAGATACTTATACTTACAATTTCGGATAACATATCCAAAAGCCCGCTTGATAAAAATTTTTTCCCAAACACAAATCTTTCAAGAGCCACTTACTACATGCAGACCTTCCAGCTGGATCGCTGCCATCGATAATCAATTATCAGAAATCAGCACTAACACGGACTCATCTGAGATGCCAAGTGGGTCTTCTGGGTGCAGCTGAGCAGGAGATGCAGGATGACCCTTTCGGCCAAACACATCAGAAAAGAGATGTGACTCGTCCACCCAAATGGCTGACTCGACTGTTGGACCTACAAAAGCCAAAAGGAAAGTCACCATCTTAATCTGGGCGTAAGTTTCATGCCATCACATGCAAATCACTAGGAAATGAATATCGTGTCAAGGAAGTGGTTAAGCAAGTAGAAAAAAAAAAGCACTGAGATGCACAGTTTTATGCTGGTAAAGAAATGTCTACATGGTACCCTGCATGGGAAGTGGTAGCGAAACGGAAGGCCTTAGGACCTGCCCCAGTTGCTTAATGGCTACAGTGTGGGGCAATAGCTAAAGATTGCTGGTTCGATCCTGACCATGGCAGATGCATTGTAATGGAGACGAAATGCAAAAACACTGATTACCGAGATTTGCTGCACTTCGAAAAACCAAAATAGGTCTAGAGTCACCCACTACTGCATGCCTTATAATCATATTGTGGTCTTGGTATGTAAAACCCTAGAGCTCAAAAGGAGAAAAGAGGGAATGAGCTTTGCAGTGCATGTGCTAAGGTAGCAGACAGATGTAGCAAACAGGCACTCTCACAATCAGAGTGGTTGCATTGCTATTGCAGAACAACATTTTCCTGACACCGCTCTGATTTAGTGTTCCTTCAAGTGGCCCTTTACCGGACGATGTGATTACTTTTAAAGAGCTGCAGTAAGTGAAGATTTCTCATCAATGCTTCGATATCGCCGACTAGACTGTGGCAGATGTATGCTATTTTTACAGAAAGGACTTGAAGGAAGTGAGACATGTGGTTCAATTCCAGCACACAGCTACCATAGTCCAAAAAGCAGATGTTTTTGGCACTGAAAAAATGTCGACAAAGAGTAAATGCTAGGAGCACTAAATGTTGTGTCAACCTCCTCTAGAAGTGAAGCAATTTGGGCGAGTTGGTGTATATCATCTTGTAGGAATGCAGAAGAGAACTTGTATGTCCTTCTTTCCTGTTTTCTTGTGTTTTCGCTGCATTACAAGATGAACCTCCTCTTACCTCGGAGCAGCACTTGAAAGCAGGAGGTTTCAGTACGAACGTTGACCCCTTTGTTCATTATAAATGGCACCTGTATTTAAGCACCCAGCTATGTTTACAAATCTGACATACCACTGCTGGAATACAGCTGCAGCAGCCTGCAACTGTACCTACAACTTCATATTTGGCCACGGGACTTGTACTTATGTGTGCAGACACAACAAATGATTCAGTTTAGATTGCATCCAGTCATAAAAACTGGAATGAAGCACAACGTTACAATGACATGCTAATGTGCACCGGTGCACTTGGCACAGTGAGCTTGCACATTTTACAGTCAATTCAGCATAGCCCTAAGTAGTTATTTGCGTGTGCAGTCTTACAATGCAACGTGGAAGCTCTTACAACGCTGGCAGCGTTTCGTGTTTTAATGCAGCTTCACGTTTTTGCGCACGACTTAGAGGTACTTGTAAACACTAAACTTGACACACACACGCACACACACACACACAATACGAAAGAGCTGACACAGCAGCAATGCAATGGCTGACCAAATGTAAATGGAGTCATTACCTATAACTTCCAGTATTCCGCGGAAATTTACGGTGCATGTTCCGACACCCCCAGACCTTGTAGTGACAACCACTTCGCCTCGCCCTGTGCAAACTCGTGTTCGAGTCACTATCTTGCTCGATGATTTCCACTCGGAGTACATAGAACAATCGACCCCGCAAATGGTAACATCTGCAAAAGAAATGCGAGTATTCAATGTTCAATCCACTGTCTGATGCCGTTTTCTTTTTTTTGTGTGGGTGCCTATGAGTATTGACAAAGAACTGCGTGAAACTCACTCAGAAGATCATTTTGATCCAAGCCCAAGTTTTCACCTCGAATGGTAACTTTGGTTCCCGGGGGTCCCTCAACTGGGGACAGCCCCGTTACTTTAGGAGGCTCTCCCATCAGACGAATCGTTATATCTAATTGAGAAACAAAATAGGAGCGACACAGTCAGAAGAGTTCAATTAATACATAGACTGCGAAATGTGTAAGCGACACGCAGACATCAACGAATGCGATTATCAAGTGCAACATGTGTACCGTATTAAATGGGCGTACGAAGGGGCACACTGGCCGTGCGAGATATGGTAGGAAACAAAGTGAATACACGCATATAAATGACGCACATTCTCAGTCCGATTAAACGTACGGCACACCTGGTTTAATTGCGCTGGTGTTACATATCTATAGCGCAGTCAGTGCAGCATAATTGAAATACCGAAAACTGCCAGCTCCCTTTACAACTATCGCGCAAATCGGCTCGTCGGCTAACGCCGGAAGCCGGAAGTGCTGTCCCCAATTTGCAGTCCAGCCAGCCTACAGCCAGAGCCACAAAGTCGTTTCAAGCCAGTTCGAAGCAAAACCTGGCACATGCCTGGCACGTTAAATCGTAGTTAAATTTAACCTGAATCATAAGAATATTTGTAAACATAACATCAATGACAAATTTTGGTTGTAAATGAAAGAGACATCATGATTTGAAAACATAATGGATCTTTTCAGAAAGTCACGAAAATGCCGCTTCATTGCCCTTCAAGCGGCTCACTAACAAGCACACACTCGTTAGGAGCATATTGAACTATACGTTTTTGAAAGAAGTGGCATGATTGCGACACCGTGATTAGCGTGATAGCGGTGATAGCGGTGATAGTTCTTGGTTCATTGTTGCTAGACTGGACACGTGGTGTCAGCTGTGTCGGCGCATGCTCCGGCCAGCGCTCTCCGGCCGCCACCTCTTCCGCCATTTTTAGCAAAACATGTCGGTTTGCGGCGTTTCTATGCCATGACGCAGAGGTTTCTGACATGGGCGACGCGCGTTTGGTAAGTGATGCCGAAAATCCATTGCCGCGTGCCGATGGCAGGCACCCTTGAATCAGCCGGGATCCACTGGTGTGACCAGTGTCGTTATCGGCTGCTTCGCCGGTTCCGTTGAGCGGCCAGATAGCTGTAGTCCGCAAGTTTTAGGCCTACTGCTTAACCCTAAATGAGTTTTCAACCAGTGCTTTCAACGTGCTCTTTTGTGCATCGTGTGTTTAATGTGCTGAATTGATATTGCTTACGGTGGCATTATAATGTAGTGTTGTCTGTCGCAAGACTATGTGTCGAGCATTAGTGCTTTTATGTTGTTGCACATTCGAACTACTTGTGTAATCGGTGTCGACCGCACATGTCGGACGTTAGCTTCTAACAGGTCAGATGTCGTCAAAAACCGACGAGTCCCGTTTATGTCATCATGTAAAATTGGTTTTGTCTAGTTGTTTGCGCTCTCAGACCCGACTTTCGCAGTGTTTACGCGATGGGCTCTGTTTGAACAGGTTGTGGTAGCGTAAATGTTGACTTGATTGAATGGGTATAACCTGATGGCTGATACCTTGGCTTCCGGAGCTGGACCTATAAAAGCTGTCGCGAAATTTTGTTTTGAACTTACATAAAGCTACTTTAGGGCTCGTACGTTTGTGCTCAGACCAGCGAGTAGTAGCAGCTGGTGCGAATTGTACTAATGACAGCCTTTTATGTATGTTAACATGTTGTAAGCTCAGTAATCAAATCGACTTTCTTTTGAACAGTTTGCGATATGACGTCTGCACACGCGCTAGTGCGCTTCTACATAGAATTAGTCATAGTTCATTTACAGTTGCATCTTTTGTCATGTAGCTTGTTTGTGCATGGATGCTGGCATTGTTGTAGTGCTGGAGCACTACAACCGCCTTTATACCTTCAATTTGGAAGCTCTTTGTGAAAAAGATAAAAGCAGAGTAGTTGCTTCAAGCAGAGCAAGTTCTTGAAGCTGGTGAAATGGGCAACAGTGATGTTGCTGAGATGTTCAAAACTTTGCTATCAGATCAGATCAGATGGCTAAGAGGGAGTGAGTAACAACTTTATTAATCAAAGGGCTGAAACGCTGTGTTGCTAAGCTTGAGGGTGCAGGTTGTTTGCAGCCACGGCATTTGCATTTTGGGGAGAGTGAAATTAAAAAAAAAAAAAAAAAACTCAGTACTTAAGTGTTAGTACCTGCACGTTAACAAGAACCTGAGTGGGTCAAATTAATCTGGAGTCCCCCTCTATGGATTGCCTCATAACGTTGTAGTTTTGGCACGTAATGCCTCAGTATTTAATATGCCTTTTAAATCCATGTTACTGGGAAATGCAGTACTTCCCTACTTCTCAGAATTTTTCTCCTGCCAGTGCCTGGCGTACCATTTATTTCTATATTCACAGTGCAGTGGTTTTGGGGAACCTTATTTTTCTGTGGCACATCAGGAACCGCAGTTGTTTAAAAACTGTTTGGGAAAGTGTAACTGATCCTTTTTGCTATGTTGGCTGCAGCAAATGTTGGCTTGCATTCAGAGGTTGAAATGTCTAAAAGCACCGACAAGCCCTGTCATTTATGTTTAGAGATTCTTGCTTTTTCTTTTTACCTTGTAAAAATATGGACTGCACTGATGGAAACGCCATTAGTGGAAATGCTTCAGCAGTCCACCTTTATACCGTCAATTTGGAAGTTCTTTGATGGTAAGAAGATAAAAGCAGGGTAGTTGCTTCAAGCAGAGCAAGTTCTTGAAGCTGGTGAAATGTGCAACAGTGATGTTGCTGAGATGTTCAAAACTTTGCTAGCAGATCATCAAATTATCGTTGGTGATGATCTACTATGCAAACTTTGTTACTTCTTTTGTGCTATGTTTAACTGTAAATCCTCATTAATAAAGTATGTATATGCGAGCTTTCAAAAGAAGAGACATGCTATCACCTCCTCACCTTTCTAAGTTGTGTCTGGAGCATTTGATGAATGTTAATGTTCCCAAGTTAGCGGGTAAGCAATTGCGATAACTCTCTTTAAAGGGATACTGAACAAAAATTTGAAAAAGCTACGAAAACACTTGCATTCGACTCGGACGACACGACTGTTCCTATAAACAGCGTTTATTTCGCATAATTTCGAGCAGTTGGCCGTATATTTAGTGGATTGTGAGAGCGTGGCGGCTGCACACCAGTGCGCTTGTCGACGGCCGTGACGTCGAATGCTTCAGCAAGAGGGGGGCAACCGGCACGCTCTCTCCTGCCCTGCCACTTCCCTTTCTCCACCTCTCCTCTCAAGAACACCTTCCCGACCGTGAGAACACGTTTTGAGAGAGACGCGCGGCAGCGGGTGGCGGCTTGCGATGTCGATTGGTAAGCGATTTTTCAGCGAGCACGGTTGGCGAGTCAGTATCCGCCGAGTTTCGCGTCACTTCCTCCCTAGTTTACGGCGCGGCCGCTAGACGCGTCAATTTACGAAAAATACATTAAATTCATTATTTTCTGCTAGTCTCTGGCTGAAATGAAGGTTGTTTCAACAAATTTCAGCGCTGAATCTTTCAATTCGGCCATTTATCTCGGCGGCGAAAATTTTGTTCAGTATCCCTTTAAGATAAACTGTCTTGACCACAGTGAGTTAGGCAATGGAAGAAATTAATCGCGGTACTTCATACTTAGGCTGTATGCTCTTGAAGCTAAATAGCAAACAGCAGCTGAACAAAATGTGTCACTGGAGCAAACATTTCAACAAGGCTCCAGAAATATCCCTTGTTCTATCGCTGTTGATCACGCCTGCTCCTCTGTGTTCCTCTTGTTTGGAATTCTGGGAGCTGGTAGCAGCTGAATATCGAGCAGTGCACAGCCATCATTCCTCTCTCCCCCCTTTTATTGTCATTGCCTTTGAAAGTGCCCAGTGTGATTGTAACACTAGAAGAAAACACGGACACAGAGTGTGATGCATGTGGTGCCTATAAAATCATGTAGCTCTCCTCACCAATGTATTGACCTTTTCAAAAAGAGAAAAAGAGATGCCATGCTGAGCTGCATGCGGGAGTACAAAGGCTGACGTCACAGCCTCAGCAGCGCATTTTTGGGGGTTTGTGCCTATTTAGCGCAGCCCAGAGAGGATTATCCCCTTCAGTCACAAATTATGATTCACTGTCTATGAATGCGTCAAATTCCGATGGCAAGATTCCAAGGCACACTATTACATTCCAAGAAAGGAAATGAAAGAATGTGTTGTTTTGTGTGAGTTTCAGTAATTAATGTTAATTAGCATGTAACCAAATGTCTTCTGCAATCAGTCAGCTTCAGTCCTTGCATAAGAAGAATCAACCATTCAGCCTGAAATGCATGCACTGTTTGTTTTTTGGTTGTATTCATTTCGAGCGAAGAAAAATACTCTTGACTTTGGTCCTGGAACACGGCAAGTCGAACGATCGTCGAACATGGTAATGTGTCCAGCAAAATGATCCTCTGCAGCAATATGCAGCACGATGAAGTTAAGTGAGCGCTAGTTGTCCACTCAGAAGCCTGCACTAATGTGCACACAGAGTTTCACGCCATTTGAAAAAACGCGTGGTGCATGACGTGCCTCCGAAGTTGATGTACACAATTGTGCACACAGTGACTGAAGAGGTTATGGCGGCACCCAGGCAATCGTCTGTGCAACGGTCTATACCTATGAACTTGAGTAGTGCAATTTAGTGAAATACTGTGGAGAATGAAAAGGGTGTTACAAATAATCTTCAAATGGTGGTGCTTGAAAAGAACAGCTACGCTAGAAACGGAAAACAAGGACACAGCGCTGTGTCCTTGTTTTGTGTTTCTAGCGTTGCTGTCCATTTCGCTCACTACCGTTTAGATGACTTGCCAATTTGCCCAGCAGTACGTTGTTCTGGTGTTACAGTGTGCACTGAACATGGGTACAGGCATATTACTCTTCGCAAGTTATCTACCCTTCTGGAGTTTCTTTTCAGTGCACTTCATGACGCCAGAAGAGTGATTCACGTGACGTCATTATCATTAAGATATAAACTATCAATTGGTCCGTATACAAGGAATATCTGTTGTGAATTGTCTCCTACCAGCATTACCATGCAGTCGCCCGCCCATTCTTCCTTAGTGTCGCATGACTGTCATGCGCAATCAACTGATTTCACTTTGTTTTGGCTGTTTTCGACTGCACAAGCAGAGAGAAGTGTGTAGCCAGCAAGCGCGCAATTCTGATAGGCTCAGCGCGAAGTGCTGACATTGTACAATCGGCGTCAAATGAAACCTGAACACCAGCAAGCCTTCGCAGTGGTATAGTGCGCGCCGTCCAGTTATCACCACGGACAGGCACGCATATGCGCAGTGTGGTCAAACTGGATGCGCGCGCCTGTCAATGGTGAATGCAGGACGTCCCGCACTATACCATGCAAAGGCTTGCCGCTGTTCGGGTTTCATTTGACGCCGATTGTACGTGTGCTTTATGAATAAATGGAGAGAGGGTGATACTGCCTGTAGGAAGGGTAGTCAAGGCGAGAAAGAAACCTCTCTCTTGTCTTTGAGCTCAGAATGGTTAGTGGCCCATTAAAGGGCTGTACATTTCTTGCTATTTAACAAGACTGGCTTATTTAACATGCTGCCTTAGTTCAAAATGGTGTTGTGCACCTTAGGGGGAGGGGTGTAGGTTAGGAGGTGCTTGGCTTGCCGTGGGAAGAGCATAAAACTGGAGCTGGTGTCTACCAGTTCACAAAGTTTAGGGTTATGAGTGGGCCTTGCATGTTTCCATGAAGTATACCACGTGAAGGTATTGCACATTGAAAAATGACATGGTCAGGTGGTCGAAATTGGCAGAGCCCACCACTTGGGTGATTGTTGTAATGATATTGTTCTGGCATGTAAAACCCCAGCAATTATTGAAAATGCCATGGTCTATTGAAAAGACACAAAGGTGAAAGTCAGTCAGTTTTAGCTGATTATTTATCCTTTGAAAACTGTACTGGTTGTTAATTGCACCATCATAGGTTTAATAATAAAATAGAAAATGGTCAAAGTTTCTTTTAAATTTGTGCCAAAATCTCTGCATATGAATGTCACTGTAACATTGTGAATTTCAAAGTTGTTAGTTTTCGTCACATTGGTTTAACAGAATATCATGAAACTTGATACATTAAAGGGGTACTGACACGAAAATTTTCATTTGTCGTGTTTTAACGTCGAATGAAAGGTCGAGCCCTCAAGAGCCTAGAAAAAGTAGTACTAAGCACGAGTGCACTCTGAAAAAGTAATGACAGTATGTTTTTAAAAGCTAGTTTCAGTTCCTACTGTACCCTGACATCACAATACGGTATGAGCTCCTCACCACGTGCTCGCACAATATATGGTGACATTTCGATGGCCACTCCGCACTGTGACTCCATTCGTGACGCACAAGCGGCCATCTTGGAAGTTTTGGTTGTCACAACTAGCCAGACTGCTGCATGAAGTCACCAGAATTGGTACTGTAGCCTGACGTCAAGCTAGTGTTGATGTCTGTAGGTGTGCCATGGAAAAATTGACTTTAATATCAAAATACAATATCTTATCAGCATTTGCTGAGCTTTACACTTGCTCGGAGCCATCTCTGGATACAGGATATTTGTACAGCGAAGTAAACTCGCCATCGAAAAATGGTGTTTTTTAGTGTCCGTTTAACGAAAATTGCCGAATATGTCTGGCTCAAAACATTAGTGGCCAGTTTGCATGTGCGGGGAGCTAATAGCCATGTCCTGACCCACTTTGTCCTCATGCTCAATTCATGGTGCCTAAAGCTTCAACTTGAAACTGCAGTGCTCGTAGCTTGCACCATTATTTCTTGGTGCACTCGGCTTATTCACTGATATAAAGGGACAATATGCCTACAGTCTGCAAACCCAAGTTTTGCTTTTATTATTGCATTTTTTATTGTCACTAGTGCCAGTTAATGTGGAGCATTAACTGGCACTAGTGACCTTGTGCCAATTAATGTGGAGCACCAGTGGTCAGAACATTGCCCAGAGGTTTGCTAATTATGCTGAAATTCTACATTGTACAGTTGCAGTAGATTCATACTGAAAAAGTTTGTTTTAAGGGATGTTAAAGTGAAACTCTAAATCAGTTTTGACTGACAAGTTATTCTTTGAGAAATGAATTTTCGATTTTACCATCATAGGTTCATTATTAGTAGAGAAAATGAAGGTTAGTTTAATTTGGGAATTCTGCGCGAGAACTTCAGCGCCTGAATGTCAGCGACGCCTTTGTCTTTTTCGTGTGTGTGTGTGTGTGTGTGTGTGTGTGTGTGTGTGTGTGTGTGTGTGTGTGTGTGTGTGTGTGTGTGTGATTTTGCCATGTTTCCTCAATACAATTTCCTCAAACTTGCTGTGCTGAGTATCTGGCTGCCTTAGTATGCAATTTCATTTTTATTGGTAAATAATTATGTGGGCCCAAGCAGACTGGCAAAATCCTCTCATAGCATAGGTGTGTAAGCCTCAAAAAGGCTTTGCCACTTTTTTTTTTTTTCTTGTTTTTCATGTGTCCTCTCCAGGCAAGATTTGCATTTTGGTATTGTGAAAGGGTGATTCACATATATGAGAAAGACAATTTTTCTCTTTGGTGTCTCTTAAGACATTAAATTCCTCGATTTTTTACTCTGAAAGTGTGTAAAATTATTTTCCATGTTTTTGTTTAAACTTTCTTTGCACTTTCCTGTTCAAATCTTCAGTGGCATGTGCAGGCACATAATTTGTAGAACATTATCCTTGTATTTTCTTTAACCTGTCTATGTTTGCATGACAAGAAAACCTTTTCACTTGCCATTTGTCATGTTTATGGCTAAAATCTTGTCAAATAACTAGGTTTCATGATCTTTTTACTTGTAACATATTTAGATAATAGTTCTTGCATGTTTTACGGGAGCAAACGTCATATACACAGCCTGCTATTTTTTAAGATAAGATAAAGCATCATGCTGTTAGTTTTTGTGTTACTTGCAAAACTTATCACTCATGAGCAGATGACATCAGTCCACCTTAACAGGTCACAAAAAAGTTTTAGCGCACTTTTTGCAGACACAGTGAAAATTGACTTTCAGTATGCCTACCAAAGCCATCCCACTTACTCCCCTCTCCAAGAACCAAATAAAGGTGTGAGGGGTTCCATAGGACATTTCACCCTTACAACAGGTTTAGATTTTTCAGGCTTTGTGCTCCATTCTAAGAAAAAAAAAGAAAGTGTCTTAGCTACTAACCTAATGAGTTCATGCTATAGCAGTTGTGGAATCTCGTGTTATATACTTTTACTTAATAAAACATGGTGTAGAAAAAGGGAAGGTACTTTTATTTTGTATGGTAAGGGACTTATCTCACACAAATTTTTTGCTTCTGTGTTATTACACTATTGTATCAAGTGCTTGCCTCAGGTTTGGATAAAGTAAAGTTACAGTATGGGCTGTCTTTCAGTTTTCAGTGCTTAAAGCCACTTAAATATGGGCATACTTGAAGTTCTGTGGGTATGTATGAGTATGTGATTTCACGTCATTGCTATAACCATTATTGCTATTTTTAGTACTGTTTCTAAGGTGCTGTACCTTTAATGTCTGTTACTCTATGCTTTTAAGTACGTTTTACCTTCCACTCCAACTTTGTGGGCATAGAATATTTTGTCGAGTCCGGCGCAGTGATACAGTGGTTAAGGTGCTTTGGTGCTGACCCGAAAGTCGCAGGCTTGATCCTGACTAAGGCGGTTGGATTTCGATGGAGGCAAAATGCTAGAGGCCTGTGTGCCGTGTGATGTCTGTTCACACTGAACAACACCAGGTGGTCGAAATTTCCAGAGCGCTCTACTAGGGCATGCCTCAATCATATCGTGGTTTTGGCACGTAAAACCCCTGATATTATGTACTCGCGTCAAGTCGCACTTCTAGTTGCTCGTACTCCGTTACACCTACCCACACTCACAAGAACTTCTTCACATTCATACTGAAATTTACTGATGTTCACTGGTACTCTCATTCATGCACGTCACTCACGTTTGTACTCATGTTTATTCATACTCACAGACACTCTCACGTCCACTTACACCCTCCGATTCTTGCATCCCATTGGACCACAAATATCCGTTGGGCAGGGACCGATGTTCCTGTATAGGGACAAGGGGTCTGAAGAAAAGGAGTGCTTAAAAGTGTCCCTGCAGCACAAATCAAGCATGTCATTTTCATAGCTTCTGGTACTATGGAATGCGGGGATATCGCAGTGCAAGTAGGAATGCCACAAACAAAGTAGTTAAAATTTTATTTCAACAGATAAAGCACCTTCTGGTCACACTACAGTGACACAGCATGGATTTTTGCCATAGGAAAGGATGTTTGGTCATGTGAAAGTGACGCCAGTGTCTGTGCATTATGGGTGGCTTGATGAGGCAGGCCGCACTATTGTTTGCACTAAAAATATAGAAACGTTCTTCATACTTTGCCAGATAGAAAATCAATTCTGTTTTTAAATGGTAATGAACCACTTTTCCAAATGAACATCAAATGACCTAAGTATCTGTGTTTATTGCCCCACGAACCAATTGTTGCAAAGATTTCTTGAATCCGTCAAGACCGAGCGATTTGTCGGATGCTTTGTGTGTGAGTGTGGCTACTGTGTAATATTAGCACACTAAACACAGCACAGCGTCAGCATGTGGTGGCACCCCGTGGCAAGAAGCGCATGTAATCCAAACGCCACTCTTTATTTATGTCTGCTCTTTGCCAATAGCATGCTATCTGTTGTTCGATGTCAAACAGCAGGCACCCTGTCAACCGAAGAGAGCGAGGATGGCCCTATGTATGAAGAGAGCGCGCTTGAGAAAACTTTGTGATCCACTTCTAAACTCCTCTTGCTGCGAACTGCAAGATTTGGCTGAGCTGTTCATAGCAGTGTCTGCTTTGCACAGGATGGGTTTTCTCACCAAGCCCGAGGGGTGGTTCATGACCCCTTTAAATATCGTATTTTGAAAACAATTGCAAGACAACACTAGGTGCACTACGCAACAGCCAACATAAGGCATGACTTCCGGTATACATCAAATAGGCACATCCTGGACCTGATTGGAAGAAATCAGTGACATCATTTTCAGAGCGAAATGCAAAAGGGAACATTTTCTCTCATTGTCTCCTCAGTCTTTAAACCTCAAAGGCTGATAGCTGCAGTTCCTATGTGTTAATTTTTTATAATACTGTTTGCACATTCGTTTCAGTATTCAATGTTGCACACACTCCAGTGCTATTAAGGGCAAATAAAAAAACATTGAAGGGCCCCTTTAAAATCTTTCTTTTTTCCCCTTTTTTTCATTTATTTTTTAAGGGAGGCTCGCCAGCCCACATAAGCTGCCTGTGTGTGTTTGTGTGCAAGGGGGTATTTATATATGCATATATTGCTGATCACCAGGCAAGGCCAGCCCCTGGCACCGTTAGCCCCTCAACATTAAGTCCTGCTTTCAAGAATATAAACAAAATTTGGTTTGATAGTGTGTCATAGTTGGTGACTGAAAGGGAAGGGATAGGGCTTTTGACTAAACAGCACATACCTGTGCACTTCCTTCGAATGCCACTGTGTGTCATCTGATCAGATCAAAACAAAAGCCTGGTTTACCGAAAAGTGCTTTGTTTTGTTTTCTTTTTCTAGAGCCTGGAGTTCTTCAACTGGGATGATTTGTCGCATGAAGATATACAAATTCTAAATGAGGCCTTAAAGAATGGGAGTGGTTGTGTTGAGGTAAGTTTCCAAAACTAGTGTAGAGATCAAGGAAGTTTGTCAACCTTCAATGTATTGCTGGCAGTTTTAAGTGATGGTTATAGTTCAAGGTATTTCAGCACCTTTGAAAAACCCCTCGCCATGGTGGTCTAGTGTTTATGGCGCCCGACTGCTGACCCGAAGGTCGTGGGATCAAATCCCGACCGCGGCGGCTGTATTTTCGATGGAGGCGAAAATGTTTGAGACCCGTGTACTTAGATTTAGGTGCACGTTAAAGAACCCCAGTTGGTCGAAATTTCCGGAGCCCTCCACTACGGCGTCTCTCATAATCATATCGTGGTTTTGGGATGTTAAGCCCTAGATATTATTAAATTATGATTTGAAAAACAACTCCAGAGTGTTAGTCTGAAAATTAGTTCCGCTTTTGTCTTATAAAGCTGAGTTATTTAGAATGTTTAAGATCCACAAATTTTTAAACTATAAAAATATTTTTTATATATTACTTGAAATATAAAATGAAATATAAAACTGCATTTTTACTACAGTGTATTACATGTATGCATTATCATTGCAGTTGCCTTGGCAAGATGAGGAAGACTGCCTGGATACTCGGGCATTGCCCCCTGAGCAACGTGAGACTTTTTTTTTTTTTTTTTCAATGTGATATCGTAATGCTGCTAAGTAGTCAGTGCCAGTCTGTTTTTGTTCGTTGTGAATAGCAGTTATTGCGCAAAGAAATAAGACTGTGTATATATATAGTAACATATATTAAGTTGGAACCACACAAATGCCTCCGAGCGTGCACGAAGTTCAAGTGCAGCTCGCGAGAAATATGGGTTTCAACTCGCACGTCACGTGCGCGCCGGCCTGCTCCAAGCATGCAGAAATTGGCAGCTGTTGCTTCATACTCAGCTGTATATAGCCTCAAAATGTCCAATATAGGCTTAACCATTCTCAGTTGAGCTGATGCCAGACAAAGCCATCCTGCACCACGTAGCCTGACCAGGCGAACACGTGCGTACTCGTGGACGTTGTGTATGAATGAGCGCGTCAGGCACGCAGCGGCACAAGCCATTCTAGCTCATCTGGTGCTTCAATATGACTAAATATCTATAAATTGAGGGGGGTCCGCTCTACGCACGGCTGGTTCAGAAGCCTAGCTCCGGTCCCAGCCGCAAATAGTCGTACCGTGTCAACGTCCCCTTCCCGTAGCGCGCGTCATCACAGCTACGACGGGTTCGGGCGAATAAGGCAACAGGCCAGAACAACAAACAACACTTTATTGCTACGCTAGCAATAACGCGTAAATGTCGCGTAGAGGGATAGTCCGCTGTCGTAGAAAAGAAAGGGTAACGTTTACACCTTCGGTCGATGATCGGCTGGGCGGGTCTTGGGGCGGTGAGGTGTTACCTCGCAGGTCAGCAGGGCACGAGAGACTGTCTCTCTGCCTGGTCGGCAGTTTTATTCACCTCCCGTGTCCCTCCCCACCGTGAGGGTTGTTTCCCTCGCAGGGCGAGTTCCCTTTCCCGCGAGCCGGGAAGCGAGGATTGGCGCGCGGAGTGGCGGGAAAGAAGGGGTTGTCCAGAAAGGCCGACGGTGCTCCTCTCCTAGTGGTCCCTCGGCTCCCGCCGTCAGTTCGCGATCGCGCCAGCCTCAAGGAAAGGAAATGGGCGCGTGTGCTCTCCCACCAAATAGTGCTTGAAAATGAATAAATGTATCTGTAAGTGCACTTGCTTGGCTTATAGAGTTGTAAAATGAATGTGAAATGGAAAGAAAAAGCAATTTCAATTTGGTACTATACGTCGACTGGAATGGTGACAGAGTAAAGCCATGTCATAGTTGCGTATCTCCAGCGCTCCAAGCATGTTTAGACGCACGCTGATCCTGATTCATGTACCTAGCTTGTTCGGACACTCGAGTGCTCGGTCACTAGGCGTGGCTCTTGTACGTGCACGTGAAACCGCTCCAGCTCGGCCAGTGTAGCTAAAGCTACAATACTTTTCAAGACACTCATTGCCCCTCAACGCTGCCGCATTAAAATATGGGTCTGCAGAAATTGTTCGAATTAAGCAAGGTTTTTACATGAGTTTAAATCATCACGGTTTTACAGTATCAAAAGCCTTTTTCTGCCAAATATGGTTCCAATTGGGTGCTTAAAAATTGCTCCACCAGGGCAAGCATACATGGTGTTGCTGTTTGTGTTTAATGCAATCAAATAAGCCCCCCTCCCTCTTTTTTTTTTCTGACCTCTAGCGGGTCTTCCAAGTTGCGCTGGCACCCTCGACCCAGACCCAACCATGGCCAGCCCATTGCAGGAGACATTGCAAATACAGCCGATCTACCTGCGGCCTCAACAGGTGTATCCACCAGCCCAGTATTCACCAGGTCACCACCATCCACCTGTTATAAACCCGGAGGTAAGTTGGATGCATGTATGCATACAATTGTTAATTCAGAGTATCTTAGTTATTTTGAGTGTTAAGGGGAGATGCTACTCGAAAAAAAAAAAAAATTCTTTAATCTGTAGTCTAGGGCAATGAAATTTTAGCTGTTTACATAGTTTTTTGTGCTGATATTAAATATGTAATCAGTTTTATAGTAAGTTGCATAGTTTTTATTTTGCACCATGACAATGTGTAAAATATAGCTCTTTTTGTGCACACTTTTTCTGTCACTAAGCTTTTATGGTTAAGAGCCATTAATGGCTCATATTGCTCCACATTAACTGTAGAATGCAAATAACTAAGTAGAAAGTGTGTATAAGACATATTAATGAACAAGAAAAATTATAATATGAGAAGTCTTAAGATGCTCAGCCAATACTAATTGCTTACCCTAAGTTCATAATAATTATATAAGTGATATCAGGTTTTGAAGGAGATACTTGCACTTGTCACATGTTAAGGAATGTGTGGGAAAAATTTCGTTCCAATCTGGCCATCAGAAGTACCAAAAACATGATGTGCAAACTCAAGAAGTTGCCCAAAATTGCATCTTGAGAAAAATGCATTTTAAAGGTAGAAATGAAAGCTCATCTATGTGGCAAAGATATGCTTTTTAAAATATTTCTTCCATCATGAGAACTTGTGAATCATGGTTATTTTGAACATGTGGCTTTGATGAACTCCTTATGTGAAATGCAATGTCAAGCAGCCAGGTGGTGTTTTCCAGGGGACTCTAGACAATGAGCTCTTTTTAGTTTTTAATAGCTGCCTTGTGCTCTTTAAAAGAGATTTGAACCTATTTCCAGTTTAAATACAATCGTGATGTTTTTTACATAAAAGTAGAGAAACTAAACTTGACAAAACAAGTAAAAACAAAAAATACGTAATTTTGAAAAAGCTTGCATTTTTCGAGTAGCATCTCCCCTTAAAGGGGCAGCAGCAATGTGCTTTAGCATGCCGGTGAAACATATCGAAGGGAAAGCTCATACTAAAATTTGCCCGAAAAGACCATCCTTTCGGAATTCGGGAGTTGTTCGAGAGAATTCGACGGAGTTCCCGAAGCTGCTTTGCCCTTCTCGCCGAGTGGCCCTCCCAATCTCACGTGACATACAGTCATTGCTCACGCGTTCTTCGAAACAGCGAGCACTTCTGGTTGCCGCGACTCCGGGAACTCCATGCTTCTCTGCTAACCGCTGTTGTTGCCGAGCCGGCCCGTGCCCCTATGAATCGTGCCGGTATGGACCCTCTGTTGTGCGTGCGCCTTCAAAGGATTGCCAACATGATGGACGTGTCACGTCTTTTCGTTTTTCCAGTTGCCGCTTTTGCAGCCAAGCACCGTGCACTGATGTGTAAAAGCCATCACAAAACACTGTTGGATTCAGTCCGCACAGTTTATCAGACCGCTAGGCGTGACTGCGCTGGTACGCTAGTGATTTGGCAGTTGCTTTACGGGCCGCAGTTGCAGATTCGCAAGCGCGCGCACACGGACAACACGGTGAACAGCAAGGAGCGTGGGCAGCTGCTTGCAGACTAACCGAAAGTCATAGGCTCTTGTTCGGCCATTCGCAGCATCGCCTACATACCGCATCACAGATTCAACATGTTCACGTCAAACATGTCACTAGGGAGGCTGGAAAGGCCCGGAGAGGAGAAGGGATTGTTTCTTGGAATTTGTGGCGTGCCTGCGGCTTTTAGCGCTGCCACGTGTGGCACCGTTGATCGTGACAGCATTCTGCACACGATGTGTCTGTTCACTTGAAATGTTTACAAAAATATCGGAGGTGATTTAGAGACCCTTAAGGGAGAGGGGGAAGCATGGTTTATGGAGTTATTTTGCCGTATTTTATGTCCAAACCTGAGTAAATATGCCTGTTTAGTTCATGCTGATTTCAAATGTGCAGTAATTTTTCTTGTAGTAGGTCAACTAGTTTACGAGATGCACAAAGCTGCCTCCCTATTGTTTCTGGAGACAATATGGAAAACTTGCCTTGTGGAGGTTGTGGACAAACATTTTGGCTTGGCACTGGAAGTATTCCCTGCTAATGGCTACTATAATTTGTCACACTTTGTAACAGTTAAAAGAATTGATTGTTGGGCTAGTTGGTCATGCATAAATTGGTGCAAATAAAAAAAGGAACACAAGAAAGGCACTTGTCCTCGTCTCTTTTCTTGTGTTCCTTGTCTGTTTATTTGCGCTAATTTATGTCAGCCAATTTGTTACAGTTGCCTTTTATATAAATACTCTGCTGTTAACCCTTTTAGTCCCAGTGATTCCAATTGGAACTACTAATTTTCTAGTTCAGTCATCAACCACCTGGTAAAATAAAGCGTTGTTCTTCCTCTAGAACTTATGTTTATACTCGCGGACAATTTTTCTTGGCCATGAAGGAAAGGCTACGGGGGCGGAGCTACTGCACATGTACTGCACTGCGATGTAGTCCGGTTCGGCGCTTTTCTCGAAATGAAACTGCATAAAGTAAAACAATAAATATCTCCTTGTTGCGGGCTGACCCTCTTTTCAAACAGCGACCCGGAGAAGATAAAGTAATATATATATTTTTTTAATCTCACGCAGAAACCAAGGACTCTATTGTGGAACTGTATTCTTCAGCAGTAGCACATGCGTACTTCGGCTCAGTAGCCTTCCCTTCATTGTCAAGAAAAGTTGACAGGAGTATAGCATTTGCTCTACATAAGCTGCCAACCTGGTACACACAATAAAGCGAGGTCACGTATGAACGAAGAAATTTTAGCATTCACGCTCTTTTCCCATTTCACTGGGGCAGCTTCTTTATTCACCGTGCAGAGATGGGGCATTTATTTTAGTTCTGTGTTGAGGTTTAGAATTTTCAGGGTGTCTACCGACCGGGAAAACCAGAAATCCTCAGGGAAAACTTAGGGAAATTGTGCTGCCTTCAGGGAAAATCCACAGTAACTTTATTGAAAGGGAAGGAAAGTCGCGGTAACGCTTGCTCGAGATTTTGTGAACGTATTTTTCAAATCGAATGGCCGCTGCGGGGAAGGGGCGCACCTCGATGCTCTCCTCGCCTTCGGAGCAATGGAATGGGAGAGAATCCGGCTATTGCGTGGCATGCGAGAACCATGAACCATGGCATGTCGTATCTCGCAATGTTGTCGGGGTGTTCTGTGATTACGCGGTGTAGTTCTATATTTGTCACGCGTGCCGTGCGTTAACGCCCGATATGGTGTTTTTGTTATCGCCACGTGTCAAGTAACAAGCATGATTAGTTGTAGTAGATGTAACGAGCTTTAGTTGCAAGCGATCGTGATCGTTCAGGATGCGGACGTCGTTGACAAGGCTAGCGTCGTTGACAAGCCATCCCGATCGGCGAGAAAAAAAGATGAGACGCTTGTTAGGGGTTATCGGAGAGCTCACTCGCTCTGATCCCGAGCTTCAAAGATGATATTTAGGACTCTGTGAAGAATACAATAAATTTCCAGGCAAGAGTGAGTGTTAACTAACAGGCCCATTTACAGCAAGTGAAAGCTTTTTTCCTTTTTTTTCTTTTTTTCCGGTGAGGGCACTACTGAAACAAGTTTTAGGCAGTCGATCGATATTTTTTGGGGCTGCAGCTCGCAATTACCAGCCACACCACTGCCTATGTGGATGTTTTGCTACAAAGCCGAATTACAAAACTTTTGAGAGCCAAGGCATAGCGGCGACCGAAATTCGCGACACCGGCACAGGTCCCACCTGCTCGATTCAGCGCGCGATATTGGAAAACAGATACGTGGCCACCATTATCGGATGTGCCGTAATTCAGGCTGTTGCCATGCTTTCATGCGATCTTAGCCCGCAGTTCTATTGCTTTTTTTTTTTTTTTTTTTTGCGATAGCAATTGTATAGACGCTTCAGGGGAATTTTTTTGCCTTCGCCATGATCTTCCTTATAAATTCCAAATCGCGATTATGTCACCCTGTGCATCGTACAGTGAAATCTCGGTATAACGAACTTCAGGGGACCGCGGAAAAATGTTCGTTATTCTGAAAGGTCGTTATAGTGAAAGCCCAAAAATTTACCATAATAGAATTTCAGTAACGCAAACGTCCTACCTTTGCAACGATACGTCCTTGAACTCGTTTCTCACAACAATGCACACGTGAACGTCAGACAAGGCACGTTTATTTGAAATAGTCCGTGATCGTTTTTTGACGGGTGCAGCACAAACTCTGCGTCACGAACGATTTTAGACCGTCCGCATTTTTATCCGCCGCTTCGGTCGCTGTTCCGCTTTTTTCTATGAATATGCGGAGTTTCCTCAAGTAGTCCAACGCATCTGTGGCCGACACGGGCTCGTCGCGATCTTCGGGTGCTACCGTGACATCGTCGTCCATGTCATCGCTGCAATACTTTAAGGCCCAGCTGCATGCACGCGAGTTTTGAGCGACGGCCGACAGGATTTGCTGTCGCGGAGGGCCATTCATCGCCGTCGCTTGTCGCGGGGGTGCAATCGCGAAACGATGCTATTTCCGATTCCACGCGGCTGGCTGATCGCGCTGATAACGCGGACGGACCGTCGTTCTGACCACTGGCCAAGCGCGAAAAGCACGAAAGGCATTGGAATCTGAAATAGAATCGTTCCGCGATAGCATCCCAGGTTTCTGGAAAGCCAGAAAACATCGCTTGTCGCCCGGAAATGAGCATGACGATATGCAACAACATGGCAGCATCTCTGACCCTTGCTTCGGTTGCAATTTGCTCGTGATGCTTCCAATCGGCGCGTACTTCAAGGAATGCAAGTTATAGACTACCTTCTTTACAGCCCCATCTCACGCGGAGAGCGAGGCAGCGGCCATATTTTGTCGTTATTTATGATCGACGGTTCGTTTTGATGTTTCGGTGGTAGCTTGCTGCATTGGTGGTAGCTTGCTGCAATGTCAACATCGTCGTCGTGTGAGGTAGCCCTCCTCCCTGCGAAGCAACGATGTGAGGCGCTGCGGCTTTTCTTATACGTTCTATGACAGCAAGAGGAAACGTTGTCGAGATGCGCCTCGTGGACTAACCCCAACATAATGCAGTTTGCAAAGTGCGACGTAGCGTAGGCAGCGTACGCTTCCGGGCGCCCCATGGGATCACAGCAGATACTACTGCCGCGGTTAAACATAAGATTGCGAAAAAAGAAAGTCACAAAACGCTTTTATGGCATCATAATCTCAAACAAGACAATAATAAATTTGGCATGTTGTCATTCATCTACTCTGTAATTCTTTTTCGTAATTTGCCTGCGTGCGCGCAATAATTTTCAATCGAGCAGCGCGACGGAGCCCGTTTGTCGCAGTCGCCTTCGCTCGAAAGTCGCGTGCTATGCATGCGGTTGGGCCTTTACAAAACCTGATGCGTTGTCGCCTCCGCAACGAAGGGAAAAAAAAAAAGAAAAGTTCTCCGCCCGCGTCTTTCTCCTCCCGCGCCATCTCAGGTTTTAGCGGGAGGGCGTCCGCTCTTCGCGCTGCGTCGTCTGCTACCTTACAGCTCCGACTGCCATGACCGATACACTGAAATCTAAGAATCCTCGCATTTCGGGATATAAGTTCGTAGTACTGAGGTGTTGTTAAGATTACACGGGAATTAAATAATGATCGTTATTCTGAAATGTTCGTTATTCTGAAGTTCGTAGTAGTGAAATATTTTTAGATTGAAGCACGGGATTTCTTAAAAGTTCGTTAATTTGAAATGTTCGTTAATGTGGTGTTCGTTGTAACGAGATTTGACTGTACAGTCGACTCCCGATAATTCGAAGTCGCTTAATTGGAATTGTCGGTTAATTGGAAGAGGAGTGGGGGTCCCGTCAGTTTTGCATGCAGTTCAACAGGAAGAAATTCTCGGTAATTGGAAGCTAGAGGTCTGAAATTTCGGTTAATTCGAATTTATTTTCAATCGAATTCCCGGAGGAAATCGTAATGTTTGTTAAATTTCCTATTATTGAAGTGCTAAACAACAATGCGTGTGCGACCGGCACCCAAGGGCATCGCAGTTGACCACAGCGCCGCAGCTCAAAGCGTCAGCTGATGGCATCGCAGTTGCATGCAGCGCCCCAGATCACGAAGCGGCTGCTCCGGCGGTTCCGGTTCTGGGCCTCATTGTTGATCTCGTTACGGTCGTGTGCGGACTCAGCGTTTCCACGTGCGACGAAGCTCCACGTGCATTTTAGGTGCAGTCGCGACTATGGCAACTCGCGGGCCTTATCGGACACTTGACTTGGCGACGAAAGTCAAAATTTTGAAAGAAGTTGAACAAGGAGGCACCGCCAAGCAAGATATTGCGCGGAAATACGGCATCAAGCCTAATACCCTGTCTAACATCCTGAAGAACAAGCGCTCGGTACTGGACGCATTCGAAAATGACCAGTTCAAGATGTCTCGCTAGAGAATGCGCACCGGCGCCCACCCGGAGTTAGAGCAAGCGCTGCTCATCTGGATTCGGGAGGCTCGAAGCAACAGACTTCCTCTCAGCGGCGATATCGTTGCAGCGAAAGCGTCATCGCTTGCGATTATGCTATGCATCGAGAACTTTGCTTCGTCCAATGGGTGGCTCACACGCTTCAAGCAACTGTGGACATATCTACTAGCGCTAAAAACACGAAGGACGAGGTAAAGACAGCAGACAGGACGCAGCGCTAACGTCCGTTGCTTCAAGCAACGCCACGACATGGTGTTTAAAAGCGTGAACGGGGAAAGGGCTGCCGTCAATGCTGCAACATGTGCTACGTGGACGGAAAATCAGCTTCGCAAATACTTGGGAGTATATCGGCCGGAAGATATCTTCAATGCCGACGAGACAGCACTTTTTTACAGAATGTTGCCCGAGAAGACGCTGACCTTTAAGGACGATGACTGTGCTGGAGGGAAGCGTAGCAAAGAAAGAGTGTCGGTGCTGATAGCGGCGAACATGACGGGCACTAAGCGATGTCGCCTGCTCGTGATAGGCAAAGCTGCTAAGCCTAGATGTTTCAAGGGCGTGAAAACGCTGCCGGTCGACTACGCGTCTAACAGGAAAGCGTGGATGACCGCAGACCTATTCAAGGATTGGCTGACAAAATTGGATCGCAAGTTCGCGTTATCTAAACGCAATGTATTGCTCCTTGTGGACCAATGCAGTGCACACATGAATGTGCCGCCCTTGAGTGCAATACGTGTCGCCTACCTGCCAGCGAACACTACATCGGTGTTACAACCACTGGACCAGGGGATCATCAAAAACGTGAAAGTACTGTACAGGAAGCATCTTCTTGAGCGGATGCTGTTGTGTATGGACAATGCAAGTCAGTATGAGGTGAGCCTTCTCAGTGCTATCCATATGCTGGCGCGAGCGTGGGGTCGCGTAAAGGATGAAACCATTGCGAACTGCTTTAGGGCGTGCGGCTTCATTCCAAGTGGTGCAGATGATGACGCGTCTTGTACAGTGGGGAAGAAGACACAAGTGAGCTTGACGTCGACGGTCTCCTGCCAGCTCTCGGCGACGTCCCTTTCGAGGAGTGCGTTGCCACTGACAGTTCGGTAGAAACGTGCGGTGCACTGTCGGACGCTGAGATCGTGGAGATGGTTCGGCCCAGCGAGCCTAGTCACGAAACTGAGGTTGACAACGACGACGCCGCAAGTGAGCCACTACCGCGGGCTGCTGATGTAGCCGCAGGCCTTGCCCTCGCGTAGCGGTTTTTCGCTGCTGAGAGCAACGCCCAGGAAGCACTCAGGCACATATACAGCCTGCAGGACTTGCTTTCTGCTGCAAGATTCAGCAAACAGAAGCAAACGGCAATCACAGATTTTTTCTCATAAACTGCTTTGGAATAAATGTATTTTTCGTTCATTGTGGTTAATTGGAATTCCGCTTAATTCGAAGTTTTTCGCGGTCCCCGTGAACTTCGTATTAACGAGAGTCGACTGTATACTCTATGTGCGAGTGAAAGTGCACGAACGCTGCTGACAAACGGGGCTTAAGGGGAGACGTGGGTCTTAAAAAATGGTTTTTTAGAAGTTGGGTGAATGGCATGAAATTTAATACACTTATTCAGCTTTTTCTGCAGATTCAAAATCTCTTAAATAGATTTTGAATAGCTGCATTAGAACAAAAGATATGCAATTTCTAACACATATTTAACCATATTTCTTACGGGGATTTTTGGCAACTTTGCTTTGTCAAACACAAAAACAAAGTATGTGGCAAGATTTCCAGGAAGCTGGTCTAGCCGGTGATGCTATTTATTTTGTTATAATGTTCACCTAATTATAATTCTCGATTATCAGAAATAGTATGCAGCAAAAAAATTTCACTCACATTTACATCTATTTATTTTGCATTCAAAGTTTGTTTAAGACAATCGGATTAGCATCACCGGCTAAGCCAGCTCTCTGGCAGCCTTGCCACATACTTTGTTTCTGTGTTTGACAAAGCAAAGTTGCCGAAAATTCTCGTAAGAAATATGCTTTTAGAGATTGCACATCTTCTGTACTAATGCAGCTACCAAAAATCTAATTAGAGATTTGGAATATGCAGAAAAAATGGGATAAGTTTGCTAAATTTTGTTCAGTTCACCCAGCTAATAAAAGAAATAAAAAAAAGACCCGCGTCTCCCCTTAAACAGAGAAGAAATGAGCCGACCCTCTCCTTCGCGTGATTGGCACATGGAGATGGAGCCGGAGGTGGGGGGGGGGGGGCTGTGTGAGTCCGGCAGGAAGTGCGTACTTTGTACCAGCGGGTGTGGTCGTGTGTGCCACATTATCTTTAGAGGGGATCAGCAGACGGCTCATACTTGTGTAGGTGTTGTGCTCTAATTGCAAAATTCCCGTTGAAGCCATAGCAGTGGCGGATCCAGAAGGTGGTGGGGGGGTAGCGGCGATCCCTCCCCCCCCTCTCCCTTCAGTGCCTGTCGTCCACCTCCTTTGTCAGGCTGCCTGTTGAGTTTGCCCCCTTTGTCAGGTTGCTTTCCCTATCACTGCCCAAAAGGGGTAAAGAGAATCTTGTCCCTGCTCTCTGCCTCTCTCCTTATCGCTCTACTCTCTCCTGCTTCCCTATGCACATTTCCATTGAAGGCTTCTCAGGCGCCGCCATAATCCCCTCTGGGCTGTTGTAAATATGCGTGACCCACCAAAATGAACTGCTCAGGCGGTGGCTTCAGCCTTTGTACTCCCGCTGCCCCTAAGTAGGCACCTGGATCTGCCCCTGAGCCATAGATGGGACACTTCTCTTACTGCAGTGGCTGCATTTCCTGAAGGAGTCAGCTGCTAGCCTATGTTCATATAAAATTCCTATTTGTTGCTATCGGATTCACTATTTTGCTCTCGCGGTGAAACTGTGACTTTTTTTCTCATGTGCAACGGTTTTCGATGTTGCGCGTTTGTGGAGAGCAAATGGTTTGGCTGGGCAACATGATAGCAAAGGTGCCGTACTGCTCGGGGCAACGCGCGAGGATTTGACAAGTCACTGCAGCAGAGTTCATTAAACCTGCATTTGTTTCGTCTTTACACGTGATACTCTGGCAAGACATCTAATTGTGATTGCTGCATCTCAGGCTTAACGAAATAGATTTTTTTTTCACGCAAAAAAAAAAAAAAAAAGCTTTTTCAAGTTGTCGTATTAGTCGAGCATTCTTGTGGCATTTTCAGTTTAATATGAATCCTTCGGTAACTATGCCTTGCATGAAAGGTCGAATTTCGATATAACGAAGTAAATTGCCGCTTTTACCAACTTCGCTGTATTGGGGTTTAACTGTTCGTTGTACTATTCAAATGGGATTGTCATTTTTATTTTTAAAAGTGCGTACTAGAGAGTGACATCATCAAGTGGCATGGTGTCTACCCATCTTGACATAAAAGAAAGTTCTGTTTCACTCAGGGAATTTTAGCAAAAACACTCAGGGAAAACCTAGAAAACTCAGGGAATTTAGAAATGTCAACTCGGTAGACACCCTGATTTTTACTATTGGGAATTATGCTATCCCATCTAAATAATTTTGTAAGTAATAAGTTCATTAAAAATAACCGAAATATTGTTAAATAATAATTATTTATTAATTTGGTCATTAATTACTCTGTTCAAAAGTGTGAGCACTTTTTTGGACTCCCATGATCATGTGCATCTCATAATGTAAAAACCAGTTGCTTACATTAGAAAAAATAATTTGGGCCTGAAATGGTTAAACCTAAAAAGAGTAAAAGTATGATGTGTTGGTGTGCCTTTTACATTTAGATGGTGTGTGACTTTACTGAGCAGCTCCAGCCTCAACCTACTCTGCCATTAGAGGGAATAGGAAAACGACCTCCAGGGCGCAGAGGGCATCACAGGAACAAGGGAATGCACCACAATTCTCGACCTGAGCTTGCAGCTCATCCACCTGCAGTTGAGGCAAGTGTGGTTCATACTGGCTGAGGGTGTGGGGGGGGACATTTATCTTGTTTGTGCGTCGCAGTGGTATTGCGTGTGCGGTGGTGTCTGCAGTTTTCTTCTTCTTTGTGACGTGGTATTTTCATGTGCTGGTTGCCCCATTTTCTTCAGTTGATTCTTGTTATGATGCATGCCAGGTTTGCAGTAAGTAAAGTCCACTATTTCCATTCTGTCAGAAATTATCACTGCAATATGTCGTAAAATAGTTTGACTTGGTACATTTCAAGGCACTGTCTACCGTCCTTCATCACTTTTCTGTTTTGTACTGCAATAGAAAGCGCACCCTCTGAAGTGTCCAAACTTGCAGCGGTTTTTCTGGAAAGTGAGTAGAAATCTTTAAAACAGAATTTTTCGATCTGCGTTCGGTCTTCCATTGGTGTGAGACATGCCCGCAACGCTGGTTGGTGGATGCGATGACGATTGTAGTGCCGGTAAATATTAAAACCAAAAGCACATGTGATTTCTGTAGGATTACTTTATTTTCACGGAACACTAATGTAATGAATGTAACAGTCGTTCTCAGCGCGCTAGCGGTTAAATGAAGCCTTATTATGTGATTACAGAACGCTTGTTTTGCTGTAATCTCAGTCTATGCGATTACTTTAGCACTGCTGCTGCAATCCAAGCTATATTGATTAATCAGAAAGAGACGATAAATGCATGCCTTCACAGCGCAGCACATGTGAGACATCCTAACAACAATACAGCGGCACAGTACGACCAGCGCAGAGGGCCACATGGTATAGCGCATGAGTTAAAGCAGACGAAATCGAAGACTCAAGCAGCGCCATTAGCCGCCTTTTTGGATGCGTGAGAAAAAAAAAAGCAAAAAAAAACTTACTCTTTGACGCAACCGAAAGTTGCCTCAAGTGCGTAAAATACAATTTCAAGTTATACATGTTTGTGTTTAAGCAAAATGAGTCTACCTGTGAGGATTTCTTGTCCTACTAGTAGATTGACCACGTCACTGTTAAGTGACGCTAGCGGTAATTTTTTCACGATTTTTAACATCAAATTAAAAATATAATTCCTTTTTATGGGGTAAAAGCATGCTCGTTGCCGCTGATGTGACGAACGATCTTTTCATTTTCACCACAATCGGAAATTTTTTCCCGAGCGGTAGACAGTCCCTTTAACCTAAAGACAGTTCCAGGAACTGAAGGCAGAGCTCACCTAAAACATGTATGTAGTGGCAAAAAACTTATTTTGCTCTATGCTTGTTCGTGAGGGATGGTAATACTGGAGGTTCGTAGGACATCAATACAACGCTGCTCCACAACCATCTAGCCGTGGCCTCCGGGATCGGCTCGGTGAGCTAATCAGACTGCAAAGCGCGTGACGAGTCGACCTCCGAAGATCCGTCGTCATCTCAGACCATTTCCACCAGCGCCTAATCAGACATCTGCGACGACAAGGTCCTCCGGGGGAAACGAGAAGAAAAACTCCGCAAAGCTGCACGTTGTCAGAGGCTGCTCCATGTGCGTGCAGTGAAACCACGCACATGCGCATGGCATCGAAAGCGAAGAGCAAGCAACATGGATACCACAGAATATTCGGAAGAGTGCTCCCTGTATGCGGCGCAAACTCGAAGCATAACGGCACGGTGCAAGATTTTTTCTTTTTAGTGACCCGGTGTCACGCTAACGAAATGCAATTGCGGAGACTTTTGCAACAACCGAAGAGTGGCGCTGTCAATGCAAAAGCATGTATATATTTTAAATACACCCGGTGTGGCAGCACCTGTGAGTTGCTGTATGGGGTTTAAGCGGTGGGGGGCATGCCCGCGCATGTACCCGTGGGGGCAAGAACGCCGGCTCAAGGGGCGCAGGCCCGCCCACCTCGTGCACACCTGCACGCACAAATGAGCACTCACTCTTGCCTCGCAGTCGCTGGGGCTTCGAGCTCTTTCGTCGGCGGGGCAACCACAGAAGATGCACGCGTCTCCTGCTCGTGCCAAAATGACAAAATTCAGGGCAAAATCCTCAGGCTGTCAGCGGCGAAAATACGTTATATCAAGGGTGCCTCTCGCTGCCACTTTGTTACATAGAGGTCGCAAATACATGTGCTTCTACAGAGTAACGGCGGCGAATAGAAGAACTTTGTAATATCGAGGAATTCATTGTATGGAGGTTTGTTATAGGCAGGTTTCACTGTACTCATCAAAAGCGACATGCTTGTGTTGTTTAAACAAAAAAGAAAAAAATTTTTTTTTGCACTTTTACGTGGATTTAATATTACTTAAGTTTTGGTGACATAAAAGTGGAAATAAAGATCCGCAGCACCACATAGTTTTTGCAAGAAACGCATCAACCACTCAATGGCCTTTCAAAACTGCCATGCAGCAGTGCCACAACTCCTTTGAGTCCATAGAGCTGTGGCATTTCAAAGCCAGTCATCTCAAGGGTGCACGTGTAACACGGGTATTAGGTAGAGATGGGCAAATAGTGAATTTGAGGTTCGAAGTGAATCCGAAGCGAATAGTGATTTGGTCGAATAATTTCGAATCGAATCGTTCGAATAGTATTTACCGCATATTCTTAAGAAAAATGAGCATTTTTGTCATGACCCTTGCACAATATTTTTAAGAATTGGAACTAGGTATGAGTGAATGTCATTTTATTGGTTTGAAATGAAGTGGAAGCAGCCTTGAATAGTATCAAGATTTGAATAGCAGTAGGGTGCAAGTTATAAGTGGTGCAATATGTTACAATTTAAAAATTACTAAGCGCATATAAGCCCATATAACATGCTTTGTGGCTTCGCGGCACTGCGGATTTCCCCTGGATGGGTTGTTGCACGGCACAGCAACCAGACGCTGCAGTGAAACCACCTTTACAGGGGGTTATGTGCGATCAAATGTATACATATATTCATTCATTTCGAATACTTCGAAATTTCGAATAATCTAAATTCGTATCGAAGCGAATACGAATACTGTAATATTCGTTCGAATATTCAAAACGCCCGAATATTCGCCCATCTCTAATATTAGGGTTCCGAGAGTGTTCAGGACTAATGTGGGACTCCATCCCATTTATCCCACATTAAATGAAACAATTTACTAACATAAAGAAAATTTGCATTGAACTTCTTATTTTAGTAGAAATCCCATGCTGCATCTGCCCTTTAGTAGTCCTGTGAGCAGAGAGTCCACCATTCAACTCAAGACTTGTGGGAATTGGTTAGAAAGTTGAACATTCCGCAATGTGATCAACATGCAACACTGTGAAAAATAAAATAAACGTTTGCCCATCCAGCACATCTACGTGAAGAAACCATTTACAGCATGCTGTGCCTAAAGCAGTAGTTGTATGGCCATCCTACACTGCACTACCATCACTGTGCACAACAGATTCACGGTGCTGCTGGAACCAACGTTTTGGCAAGTAGTATTGTCTTCTTCAAGGCAGCCGCATGTCGACAAGACAAGACTACTTGCTAAAACGGTAGCTCCAACGACACCTCATTATCAAGAATGTTCACTCTCTTTAAGCTTCCATCTTCCCCTGAACTTCTGCCTTATCAGTGCGCATAGTGGCTCAAAGAGATAATAAAAATTGCTTTCCTATTCATTATTGTGAGTTCCTCATCAAGAGTGATTACTGTCCAATCTGTAGAGGGCATACTGAAATGTCAATAACATAGGGAGGCCAAATGCAGCTGTAGCAATGCTGTTATTTTGGTTAGACTTATCCAGACTCGGTGTGCTTTAAGGGGGGAAGAGGCACTTTGACATGAAGCATCTTTTTATTTAAGTTAGGATGATGAAAACTTCGGTGATCATGTATTTACATGTGTAAATATCAAATATGAACTCAGTTTTTATGTAGCTCTTACGACTATTTTTTTTAATTATTCATTCATTAAAATTTCGTTTAATCACCTTTTTAATAAATTGGCTACTCGGATCCTGCTGAATTTAAATGTCATTGCATTCTGCAGTTATCAAAGAGTGCAAAAAGCAAATTTTATGGTTCTAGCTTTCCTACAACAAAAGTTATGAAGCTTCAAAGTTCGCCATTCGATTACTGAGAAAATATATTTTTGTTATTTTCTCTCTTGTAAAAACTTACGCTTTTCTGTAGTAACATATGACACTTTGTTGCACTCAATAAACATTAGGCTTTTCAGTAATACAAAAATGATCAAAATCGAGTGTACCAAAGCTGAGAAACACTCGTTAAAAGAATGAAAGGTGGCCAAAAAGTTGAAACTGAGAAAAAAGCAAAAAACAAAACTCTCTATCTTCAAGGAGCGCTACACAAGTAAAAGTGCTTTACTTTGCAAATAAATGCCTTAGAAGACACCAGGAGAGTAGTTTATCACATTTTCCAATCGAAACGGCCCCAGTGCATGTCCTTTCAAGCAGTTTGTTGATTGCGGAGAAGTCGACGATCCCGTAGTTAGCCGCCGACGGGTGAGAGCCCTCGCACGCTGTTGCGAGCGTCCGCAGCTTGCGCTCGCTAGCGGAAGTTGCCGATAAGCCGGAGATCTTATCTTCAGTCTTTTTCTGCTGTTGCGCACGATCGGCGCTAGTCAAGAACGTCGTGTCGATCCTTCTACCACGCTTCCTATCACTGACGTCGTCGAGGCGGCCGCCGACACAGGGAAGTCGGCATTTCGACCGACGAACCGCATTCCGCCACCACGCCGTCCTCCGCTAGATGCGCTTCTGATGCACCCGAGCCGTGATCTCGCTTTTTTTTTTTTTTTAGTTTATGAGCGCTGCGCAACTTTCGATATGGCTTCGCCCAGAGGAGGTCGTGGCTTCGCCATGATTAAAGTTCCAAAACGCGGCCGAGAGCGTAGGCCTAATTCACTCCCCGGCGGCTGCGGTGCACTTCGTCTAGCTCGCTTGGCGCCATGCCAGTAAGCCGCCGCAACGTGCAGTCTTTGTTGAGGATGATCAAAAACGCCTGCTCCAATTTCTTGCCAGCTTGCGCGGGTTGGAACTTTATGGACGTAAATCGACGAGAACAACACAGTCATACTACGGCGACATCAACTTGCCCCTTTGCGTGCGCTGCAGCAGACAGCGCGGGAGGCCTGACAAATCGGAAGGCGTTATTTAGTCACGTGGGCTCACTGTGCCAATAGGCTCATGCGGAGGGACCTTTTTTTGGCGCGGATTTTCTACGTGAATTCTGAGTGGACGAAAACAAGGGCGGCGGGATATTCAAGAAAAAGCGCGGCTCTTTCGAATGCGACCAAGATGGCTGCCGTAGGGAACGTAGAACTGCAACAGCGTGGCGCTGAATAAGCCCGTTTTTTACGCGTTCATCGCTAAAAATTTAGCTCGCTGATGGCACATAAAATGCTGTCACGGCTAAAATACTGATCTAAGACGCATGAAAATTGGCGAGGTTATGCATCAGTAGTGGCAGAACCCAAATAAAACATTTTCAAAAATCCGATTTTATTTTCTGATTTTCGGTCTCAAAGACCCGCTTCCCCCCTTAAAGGGGTCCTGAACCATCCTCCGTGCTTGATGAAAAAACATCATATAGCAGAAAGGCTAGGAACACCTAAGCCAAATCTTGTAATTATGCGCGGCAATGAGGCTTTACAAGCAGAGCTCGAAGTGGACACTTTCTCAAGCACCCTCTCTCCATGCAGAGGCCCGTTCTCACTCTCTTCGGAGCTGCCAGCGGCTTCTGTATGACGTCATCCAGTAGCCTGCTGCCATTGGCCAATAGCTAACATAACCAAAAGCGCCATTTCGATGTGCTCCTTGCCACTGGTGCCAGTGCCGTGCTCTATACAAGTGCTAAAATTACACAGTAGCAATACTACAGCACTCCGGAATCACATGGCGAGAGATTGATAGTGTTTCATGACGAGCGCTCAAGGTAATGAATGACACACGCTGGCGTAGGTTCTTTCCCCTTTGTCATCCCTCCCCATGTAGCTTCCGGTGCGCTCCCTGGGACCAAAAGAGAAAGCGATAAAAGCGTGTGACAAATAACTGCAACTTTGCTCGCTGTTTACAGGGTTGAAGTAGGGAGCTCATACTCTATACCAGTCAAGGTATGAAGTTCCTCTCGGAGATACGCAGTCTCCCTCCGGGGCCCTCCCATGCGCCTTTCGCACGATGAAGACAGCTTGCGCGTTTTATCTCTGCTTGAGCAGCGATTGTGCAAGAGAGCTGGTGTTCTCCGTGCAGAAACAACCAATAACCGCATGGTAAACTCAAGTTCAAAGTTTCCGAGGGGATGGTCCGGTGGTGTGACTAAATTTTCACATGGGATGTTAACCACCAAGGTTCTCGCGGGCCGAAATCTACGCTTTTACAAAGGCTGTGACATATCTGACCGAACTTTGCAATCAGTCTTCGCTGGTGATATGTGAAATGGTTAGGCAAGAAGCCAGTCTTCACTTTCGAAGCGAGAAAACCTAGAATACACCTCACAGCAGGCAGGGCCTTAGCTGGATTAATAACCTTTTATTGTGGAATGTTCTCGCATGTGTGGCTTCTTCTTCTTCTTCTTCTTCTTCTTCTTCTTCTTCTTCTTTTTTTTTTTTTGACATTCCAATAAGGGATCGACTTACAATGGCGAAAATATGGTATCAAGATTTTACAACATGTTAATTTGTGGATTCGTTAACATGATGGAAAAACCTGCTGTTCTGTGCAAAGGTGGCAATAATACGCAGAGTTGAATGGGGAGAAAAGAAGTCTGGCATTGCCGAAATGCCAACATTAAGGGCAAAGCAGGCTAGAGGCCTGCTGCTTCCGGTGACCGATGGTTATGCGCAGTTGCGTATGAATATCTTGAGGCAGCCTTTTACCATTCTTATTTCTGACGCCATGACTGATGAGAATGCAAAAGGTCTTCCTTTATGTTCGGCAGAACCAACTTTCGGGGTGGCTCTGGTCAGAGAACAGCGGCAGCATTTCAATGAGCATCGTAAGATACTCTGCTGAGCAGTTACCGGTGAAGGCCGTGCGGTAGACGTCATGAGCATCAGCAGTGAAATGCATCACGGAGCGATCTCCCGAAACTTAACGATTCATAACTTCTTTCACTATTGTGGCTCAACATTTTTGGTGAGACTGGTGCCAACTTTCCACCACCCAAGTTTGATGAATCGCTCAAGCAACTTGGATGATTTTTTGGGCCAGCTATCCAGCTTTCCAGGTGCTATTTTGGAACAGAGTATAGCAACTAACTTTGCATCCGATGACATTGAGACTATCAGAGAGTTCACTGGTCACAGTAATGAGGATTTGACATGTTTTGACACGCTTCATGGACTGAGCCTTCTTTGCCACTACTGTGCATCAGTAGAACACTGTGGAATTGGCTACTCTCAGCCACCGGACAGTTTTGAAAAGTACATGCTTAACAGTGCATTGAAATTTAAGAAACTAGATGATCAGATAATGTGCCATAATGTTCATGAACCAACTAGCCCCCCTCAGATGGATGGACCCTTATGGATTGAAGACTATTTTCTGTGCTGATGTGCCTGTGGTGCATGTTTTTAGAAGGTAATGAGCAGTTTCTATCAGATGGGTTGTTTACATTCAGGAATTCTATATACAGTGAACTCCCGTTAAGACGAATTCTTGCTTATGCCGAACAACAGAGAACTGTTTCTTTGGTTTCCCACAGACTCTATGCAAAAAAAAATCGCTTAAGACGAACCGCCCAACTATACCCTTCTGTTAAAGGGGCCCTGCAACACCTTTCTTTGTTATATTGGAATAGTCCCATTATTGACGTATGACTCTTCACGAGCCATATGCCGCAAAAATTTTTCGAATCCGTCAAGTCTAAGTGGCGTTACCAAATTATAGAGATCACGTTCCGCAGCTTTCTCTCTCAACTCAACGCAGCGAGCGCGCGGAAAGCTGCGCGCGGCGTGAGGGGAGGGAGGGAGGGCGGAGGTGCGAGGAGGCGACGTCAGCGCCGGCGGCATTTTTTTTTTCATTTTTTTCTCTCTGGCGTCTCGGCGCAACCACGTGGTCTGTGCCGCCACTTCCGGTCGGCTTGCGTCGTTCTCGTCGTGCGGAGTCGATCGCGCTGTGTATCGCGCGTGCTTGAAAACTGCGCGTCGGTTTGGTAATGTTGGGTGTGCACCTCGAACGCCGTAGTGTTTTCATCGCTCTGCCAACCATGGAAGCAAACGTGCGCGCTCGTTTGGAACGAATGACAGCTGAGATCGGTTTCGGCCCATACTCCGATACACCGCCTCGTAAGACGGCACTGGCAGACGACCCCGAAGCGCCGCCATTACCGGACGCCAGCATTGTTATCGGAGACACGCTGCGCCCGTGCCTCGGTCGGTCGTGAGAACGTGCCGACGATGCAGTTCTCAGCTGACGAGGCAACACTCGAACGGCTGCCACTCTCAACGGCAACCGGCGATGGTCAAAAGCACAGAAATATTCACGTTTTCGGCACTGCGCATGGCGAAGAAAACGGAACCACGCAACTACGAGCAGGCGAGCTGTCGGTGAGACCGGAAGTACTAATATTAATGTTTGTTCGGTGTTTTTAACGCGATAACATAATATAAACGTACATATCATCTACTTATTGAACTCAAAATTAATAACGAAAGTAATAATGAGGGTGTTATCGTGATTATAACATCAGCCAATGGTGGAACTGCGGACAATCGCGTCATATTTTGCGGACTAATACATCATTTGTCGAGAGAAGAGGGAGCGATTTTCAGCTGACTTTGAGAATTTATTGTAAATTCCAGGCCGTGCGCATCGCTATAATATTTGGCTGGCGTGTTCTCGGGAGCCTCGACTACCGATCGGCAGCGCTTTTTGAGCATGCTCGAAAAGTGTTGCAGGGCCCCTTTAAGACGAACTTTCACGGTGATCGACAACGCTGGCAATTATGTGAAACGAACACTGCAGTCTTGGTGGGGCATTCAGGCGACCGAGAAAAAGCAAAAAAGAAAAAAAAGCGCTTCCAGTAGCAGAGATGCGAAGCAAATCACGAGATAAACGAAAAAGAACTGTCCGTCCGCGGATATTCCGCGGATAAAGCCCGTATCCCCCTCACCCCCAGCCTGTGGGTGGGGGACGTGGGGGTTTTATCAGCAGATAAAGCAACAAAAAGAGTAGGGGGATTTACAACTGGAACCCCCAAGCCATTGCGTCCTTTTGTATCCCCCCCCCCCTACCTCCCCGTTCTTGTTCTTCTTCAGTTTCCCAGCTGGAGTACAAAAGAGAACAGAACACAAGAGCTTGGGGCCCCTCTGCTGTGGTCAGAGGGGCAAACCCAAGGGGAGTGAAGGAAAAAAATTAAGAAAAAGCGACAACGAGAACAAAAATGCTCTGTGCATTACAATCGAGGACGACCCGTCAGAGGGATGAGGTGCATTGTCATCACACAATGGCGGCCGAACACATTTTGTGGTCAGTTCGCGTTGGTTCGCGTAGCGCGTTGTATCTGTTCCCAGTGAAGTGCAAATTGTGATGAGCCATTTTGATTATGGAAGTGCACGACAAGGAAAGTCTATTTTGTACACTGAATATAGCTGTATCGTGTCTTTTTCGTGTGCGCAAGGCTTATATTGAAAGAAAATTGTGCTTCTCTCTTTTCTTCTTCTTCTTCTTCTTCTTTTTTGTAATCTTCAACATAGAAGCGTGCTACAGTTTTATCATTAAAATATGGAAGCAATATCTTCATGAGAAATTTTCTTTTTGAACCCGCGAAATCAGGTGCTCATAAGATTCGTGTAAATACTCTGCTTGAAGGCATAGCGTCTATCTAGATGAGCCAAATAAATGCTTTTTCTTGTCTTTTTGCCCCCATTGTAAGTCTACTCCATTCAGTGTTTTCAAGTAACATATTTGGATGCACTTGGCATGTTAGCATCTCCCTTTTTGGGGGCACTTCTGATAAGCCGAACTCCTGATAAGACGAGCAGATGACCGCAGTCCCTTCGAGTTCGTCTTAACGGGAGTCTACTGTAATTCTATACTGAATTATACAATACAGTAGACTCTCAAATGGAACCTGAAGGGACCAGGAAAATGTGTTCCATTTAACAGGAGTTCCATTTACTGAGAGATAAAGAGGGGTGCAGAATCCAAGTACGAAACCAGTCATTTAGAGGCAGTTGTTCCCTTTAAGAGATTTCAGTTTACTGAGAGTCTACTGTACGTCGAAGTAATTCTCTCTCTCTCTCCCTCCCTCCCTCCCTCCCTCCCTCTTTTGAGAGTCCGATATATACTACTTTTAGAGCATTTTAGTATTGACTTTTTTTTTTTTTCTAATCTGAGTACTGGCACACTGAACGAGAGAACACATACGCGCTGTTTCAGCTTCCTTTGCTCGAAGGCCTTCGGGGTTGCCATGGAATTATAGGGCGCTCCGTTCACTCAATAGTCTATTGACTCGGCGGCCTTTGAAACAGCCAGTATAGCAGCTTGAACTTGCCGTTCGAGTCAACCGCCTTTCTATGGCCGTGTGACAAGGGTATAAAACGCCATTCATAGAACCCCTTTTGAGAAGCCTTGTTGGCCTCCTCTACCACAGCTGGCAATGAGTGACATTTCAGATATGCTTCAGAGCAATTATAATGAATATTTGTGGCAAAGCCTCCCGATGGCATTTGCGGGGTCGCAACACAGGTTCTGGCTGCCATTCATTATTTCTGCTTTAACACCAAGTTATGCAGGCCTTCCGCAGTTATTTGCGTAGCTAATTTTTAATAATCATTGCGTACAATGGGGCATTGGACGCAACAAATTGGGGTGGTGACAATGTACAGTCATGCCCAACATGAGTTGCAGAATGCTGACTGTGGCCACAGCGGCGCCATTACTGCCATACCAGCAGAGAAAACAATTAGTGCCGTAAACACTGTTTCGACTACTGGTATTTGCAAAACCAATTTCACACTTGCCTGTGTTGCTGTGTAGCTCCTTCAACCATAGCCACCATGTTGCAACTCATATTGAGTACAACTGTACATCGTACAGGCAATCACACATAAAAAGTTCTTGATTGCAACAGTTATTTTTCTTAATGCTTAGGCTGCTGGTTTTTTGTTTACGTTTTCTTAGCCGGCGCACCGCTATACAGTAAAAGCTCGTTAATTTGGATTTCACAGGACCGGAAAAAATGTCCGAATTAACCGAATGCCGAATTAACGAATGAACAGGAAAAACAACATTAAAATCAAGTTGGAGAAGCATACCTTTATTTGTTCGTCTGCATTTTCGCGCAGATTCCGGCTGACATTACAATTTTTCTTAACTCTTCCAAATGGCCAACAGCACGCAAACTGTCGGAAGTGCTCAGGCAAACGTCCTCTAATATCAAAAGAGCCTCCGAGACTTCCCGTGAGGTGCGATGAGTTCGCGACATTAATAATTTCTTGATCGGGCAGGAGACCAGTCGTGGCTACACAATCATCAATCGCGATGTAGTCCTGAAGGGTCATATCCGAGGGAAGGACAGCATCGAAGGTCGGGCAGTCATCGTGGGTGGACTCGGCTGACACCTCACCAATGCCATCGTCAGCTACTGCCGCATGCTTGGGCCTCACATGTAAACACGGTCACAACGGGGAAAAAAAGAGAACTCCGCAAGAAGAGACGGTGCCGACACAACACAAGGGAAAATGGCGTCGGAGGCGCAGTGGAGCAGCGAAGAAGACGCCGACGTTCGGTGACGCTGCGATCGCCCCCACTAGTTGATGGCGATGTCACTCAGGTTTCGGTTTCGCTCCAGTGGTGCCAGCGCTGCCTTACCACACTTTTGTGTAACGGCAGCCGTCAACATTTGTCCGAATTAAGCGGTGTGGAGCCCAATTCTGACGAATTAACGAAGGTTTGGTCCCATAGATTAACATGCGCTTCGGCCGGGACCAATAGAGCCGTCCGAATTATCCGAATTTCCGAATTAACGGGTGTCGAATTAACGAGCTTTTACTGTAGTAGAGCATAATAAGGAAACAGAGAGGCATCGGCACTTAAAAAAAATTTCACATATTCCCGAACTATGGCAGCACATGCCAAGTAAGAAAAATGTTCGATAAAGGCACGTGTTTACGGTGTTTTAAATACACAAGCACTGACATATATACATGTCCGGCGTAAACCCTTTGGTGCCTGTTAGGTGATGCCGTACATGCATGGCGTAAACCCTCAAAGGGTTAAATTTCGAATTTGCTGTACTGTCCGTTATTCTATATATGGCTTTTTATTTGTTTTCAGGTTCTGGAACGGATGGGGGAGCCAGTGCGCCACATGCCCCTCACCTATGCTCCTGGCCAGAGTGGTTATTCTTACTCATACCCTCAACCTGTCTACTACATGTGCGTTCAGACAGCACAGCCCTTCTACGGTCCTGCCCAAGGCCACCATCCACTGTCATTTGTTACAGCTATGGTCTCACCCCAGCCTCCACCGCATGTGGCCATGGCAGCTCCCAGTACATTGGCTGGGGAACCAGTGACAGCGGCCCATTATGCTGAGCCACCTGATCTGAGCCTGGCAAGTATATTAGTTGTCCGAATGTTTGTCTGCTTAGTCAGCCGGGAGGGGGGGGGGGGGCGTCTGCCTGGTCCGCAATCTTAGTCTTACACACGTTCTATGATAAAATCATACCTGCCAAGTCTCCCGGATTACCCTGGAGATTCCCGGATTTTGAATGTTTCTCCCGGTTGTACGGGTCATAGGAAAATCTCCCGGAAATCCAGTTTTGCCCCGCGCGTCCAGTGCTTTGTCTGGCCACATGAGCAAAGTTGTCTGGCCACGCAGTAGAAAGGTTCAACTAAGTTTCATTGCGCATGAAGTAGCTGTGCACTTTGCGCCGCAGTGCTGCCAACGCAAACGTGTCATAGCGCTGCAGCCGCGTCTTGCCTGTGATGCGTACATATAAGTACATAAAAAAGGTGCGCTCTGTTTTCGCTAGGAGAGAGTGCCTGCAAGAGTTGTGGCGCCAACACAAGCTCGTGATGCAGGTGGCTGTTGTTTGATGTCGTGACACGAGGTGGGACGTTTCGCGTACAGATGCGCTACACGCAATTTAAAAATTGATCCTAATTGTGTTATACGTTATATCAGCCATTAATATTTCATAGATGATGCATTTGTGTACACACAAATCTATCCCACAAGTTGTCTCGCCTTCAAAATTTTGTGTTAAAGCTCAGCACTTAAAAGGGTAGCCGTTACCGATGTCTGTCGAAATAGCGCGTTCGCCAGCACTCGCGACCGTCCCCGTCTCACCGGCGCCCCTTATGGTCCCTTGCCCGACGAAATAACTGGCACGGCCGCTCGATCAGTGTAACTGGTAAGCAAGCGACGACAGGCCTCGCACGCGGAGCGATGTTATCGCATGTGCCCTTCGCGCGACGGTGACGGCTGAGTCGTTTCATCTCTGCTTCAACCGCGTTGGTCCCTAGCGCTAGCGCGCTTGGACTCTGTACAGATCAACGGCGACCGCAAAATCCCGCTGACAGTGTCCATATAATTGCTATCGCAGTACCCCCCCCCCCCCTCGTTCAGTAAATCTCCCGGATTCTGTTTCTCCAAACTTGGCAGGTATGTAAAATGCTTGTCCTCGTTGCACACGATCTGGGTTTGTGTAAACATTACGAACAAGGTATGCATGCACGAGCCTCGGCCAAACTCGTGGAGCGAGGACTAACGTTTTGTTTAAAATGTGCATACAAGGTCGCACCCCTGTCCGTAAGCGAGTGTGCCATAAAGGAGGAAGAAGACATGAGAAACGTATGCATGCTTCATATGCCTTCTCAAAAGTCAGGGGCAGTAGGGGCAGCACGCACATCCAGCTGTGATGGTTGTACTTGACGAACCTCGTTAAGTCAAATCAACAGATACAGTGGAACCTCGATTATATGTCCCTTGGTTTTGTGATTACCCGCTTTTTACGGCGAATTGGTTGGTCCCGGCAAAGCCCCGATAGAAATAATGTATTAAAGGGACACTAAAGGTAAATAGTAAGTCGACGTTGATCGTTGAAATATTGGTCCAGAAACCTCGTAGTGCTACTTTTGTGCCAAGTAAGTGCTTATTTTGAAACAAAATCACGTTTTAGTGGTCCGCATTGCGTTAGCTCACTTCAAATCACCCGCCTGAAAGCGGTCTTTCTCATGTCACTGTTGCCGTGCCAAACGTTGCCCGCCTTTACTGTGCGGAGGCGTGCACTGGCGCCATGCACCATTCGGGCATCCGGCAATGTCGCATGCATGTGGCATTTTGTCGAACTTTCTGTCAGAACGACTTTCACGAGCGCGCAAAACACGGGCGGCAGTACGCGATACCGAAACTACCACTTAGACGCGACCACGTGAGCGAAGCAGGGTGCCAGACGAAGCGCAGTTCGGCAAAAACGGAACCTTTGAACCACGCGCGCCGTTCCCCGTGGCAACGCCAAAGAGGTTCTTTTTTCCATGAATCAAACAGAAGCGAACAAGCAGCATTTTATTAAGCCGCTTGATGCACGGAAGGTTCTTTTTTTATTGTAGCTAGTTTGATTACGAGTGATTAATTGAAGTCGGACTCTCACGTCGTCGGGATCATTTCCAAAATGTCCCGCTCGTGGCGTTCATCGTGTGATACATTTAGTTTAAGGGGGTGCACTGCGCCTGATAACTTTTTTAAAAGTTCTTTATCGATTTTAATGAAACTCGCTGAGTTTATGCATACCTGCCAAGTCTCCCGGATTACCCGGGAGACTCCCGGATCTTGTAGGTTTCTCCCGGTTGTACGGGTCATAGGAAAATCTCCCGGAAATCCAATTTTGCCTCGTGCGTCACGGTGACGCGAGGTGGGACGTTTCGCGTACAGATGCGCTACACGCAATTTAAAAATTGATCCTAAATGTGTTCTAGGTAGATGATGCGTTTGTGTACACACAAATCTATCTGTGAAGATGTCTGTCAAGATGGCGCGTTCGCCAGCGCTCGTGACCGTCCCCATCTCAACAGTGCCTCTTATGGTCCCTTGTTCGACGAAATAACTGGTAAGCAAGTGACGACAGGCCTCGCACGCTGAGCGATGTTATCGCATGTGCCCTTCGTGCGACGGTGACGGCCGGGTCGTTTCATCTCTGCTTCAACCGCGTTCATCCCTAGCGCTAGCGTGCTTTTACTCGCACGTGAAACAGACTATGCGTAAGCGATGTTATCGGTTTGGACTCTGTGTACAGATCAGTGGCGGTCGACATATTTTATACCCCCCCACCCCCGTTGAGTAGATCTCCTGGATTCTGTTTCTCCAAACCTGGCAAGTATGTTTATGTATATTTGCGTGCCAATTTAAAATATGCAATTTGTTTTATTGTACAGTATGTACCGTATTTACTCGATTCTACCGCGCCCTCAATTGTAACGCGCACCAGTTTTCGGCGACAAAAAAAAAAAAAAGTCATACATCGATTGTAACGCGAACCTATTTTTTCGTGAGAGAAAAGAACAAAAAAGTCCGTAGGAGTCAAACTTTGCACATTCAGAAGAACAAGTATTTGGGTTTTAAAGAACTAAAGTTTCAGAAAAGTAAAACACAAAGTCAAAAAGCGGGCCTTGCCGCTAAAACTGTCACCACTACGGCGGCAATACGAGTCGCATAATGGATCAGTCCTCGTCGCTGTCGGACAACTCCTTGTCTCTGTCAACGCTCTTCGATTTCGGGAAACCGGCCCTGCCTTGGTCCACTGAAACCTTTTCGTGAAGCTTTGCTGTAAAAAATCTTCTGCTTCTATTTGCGCCCGTCTCAGCACATGTAATAACTATTCTTTTAAATGCTACAACGTGGTGCACTCGTCGAGTATTTGGAGTCGGCACTTCCATGCCGTCGATGCGAAAGCAGAAAGGGATGGCAATCTCCTCAGAACACGTACGAACTGAAACAATAATGACAGAAGTGGCCAAGGTGCGTAGCAGGCAGCCATTTTGAAATGTCGATGGCAATACGATAACCGAGTTTTTTTTTTTTTTTTTTTTCGGTACTCGATTCTAACGCGCATGCGATTTTTGGACTCGTTTTACCGGAAAAAAGGTGCGCGTTAGATTCGGGTAAATACGGTAGTTCTTAAATTCCAAGTGCCATTTTGGGAGCTATAGCTTGTCTAAACTGAGAGAGCTACAAAGTAAATAAACACATCAGAATGACCTGGAATGACTGCAGAGTGCAAGAAAACAAGAACGGGTGTTCTACGCCCATTTAAACAAAAGTTGTGATATGTTGCACACTTGTGACTGAAATCCCATCTTGACATACTCATTGGCGAATGTTCAACGTAGCATAACTTTTGTTCAAATGAGTTTCGAACATCCATTCTTTCAGTTTAGCCAAACTATGGCTCCCAAAAAGCACATGCAATGTTCGATATCTGTAAAACTAATTATTATACTACAAAAATAATTGCATATTTGAAATCTGCACACAAATATACATAATCTCATCAAGTTCCATCTCAATGAATAAAGAATTTTAAACAAATTTCAGGACTCATGTTCCCCCTTAATTTCTCTGTATGTAGGGCACTGCTGCTGATATTGCCATTTTAGACGTCATACATTGAGCTTTCACTCTTGACATAAATTGTTATTTGCCTTTAGTGTCCCTTTAAGGAGCTTCGCCCCTAAAACCACAGGCGAAATGGCAGCCAGTGTCTCTGTCGTGCTTTGTGGTTGTAGTGATCTTTTTAGATGCGAAGTATTTTAAGGTCGAGCTCAATCCGGCGGTGGTGGTGGTGGTGGTGTGCGGTGTGACCACCCTCACTGCGCATGCGCATACCCTCTCCACATACCTCCTCTCCACTTCCCTTCACCATTCCCTCTCCTCTTTCCCTCTCCACTTTCCCTCTCCCATCCCCCTTTCCACTCTTCCTCTGAAACGCGGGCTAGACATGCCGAAATTCTCTCCTGCACAACGCCGCGATGAGCTCGAGCGCATGCGCGTCCCCTCCCCTTCTCTCTCCTCTCCTACGCTGCCCCCCCCCCTCTCGCCCGCCTGTCGACTGCGTTCCCCGCTCGCTCTGTGAGAATTAACGGCCAGGCTAGATGGAAGACACGACGCGCGTAGCGTCCCTCTTCGCGTTTCACGACACGAGGTCGGTAGCATGCCCAACGAACGCCAACGGAACGCGATCGTGCATGTGCTCCGGCTTCGCATCGCCTCATGGTCCCCTTTAGCGGGAGATGGCGTAATTTTTGTTGCAACGGCGTCTATTTGGAGTTCATTGAAAAATCACAGAAAAGGAAAACGAAACTCAATAGTAACCTCAGCTTTGGTGCCGCGCCACGATCACTTCTAACGTTACATTTATCCAATCATAGGCTGGCGCGCATCGGCGTCATTTCCGCCCACAATAGCTCTGGCAAGCGCCACTACGCGCTGATGTGGTCAGCAGCGACTTTATTGCGTGATTAAAGGGACCCTCTAACACTTTTCCAGACCTCATTGTTTTACATTTTTTTTACATTCGCAATGACAGCGGGACATCATCAGTTGCACTTCACAGGAGAACAAATACGACGCGCACAGCTCAGCCGCGCACGAAAGCATCCTACGCAAACTCTTACTCCATTATGTGATGGCGATGACACTGTGTCCGACTCTTCTGACAGGAGGCCATCGCCGACGCGGTTGCGGTTTTCTTTTCATGTGCAGGCCATTTTCGGAAACTATTTATTGGGAGAAAAATGCCTGTTGGATTCGATTTTTTAAAGTTAAGGATAACGATTCGCTCACACCTCCTTCAACTAAGTAATGCTGCCATTAGCTGCCATTTTCAAAAATAATCTACCTTCCTTGGAGAAGCACAGGATCGTGTGGTGGGCTTATTCAGGAAGTCTGTTCCCGTTTTTTTGGCAAGGCTGATTGCCACTGCCTATACAGTAAAAGCTTGCTAATTCGGATTTCACGGTACCAGAAAAAATGTCTGAATTAACCGAATGCTGAATTAACGAATGAATAGGAAAAACAACATTAAAATCAAGTTGGACCAGCATACCTTTATTTGCTGAAGTATTTTGTAATGGTCGTCTGCGTTTTCATGCAGATTCCGGCTGACATTACAATTTTCCTAACTCTTCCAAATGGCCAACAGCACTCAAACTGTCGGAAGTGCTCAGGCAAACGCCCTCTAAAACCAAAAGCGCCTCCGAGACTTCCCGTGAGGTGCGATGTGGTCACGACATTAATAATTTCTTGATCGGTCGGGAGACCAGTCGTGGCAACACAATCATCAATCACGATGTAGTCGTGAAGGGTCACATCATTGGGAAGGACAGCATCGAAGGTCGGGCAGTCGTCGTCGGTGGACTTTTGAAGTGTTGCTAAAATTGGTCACAACTACGCTAGCAATGATACGTTAGAGCATTTACTATTCAATTTTGGCATTACCAGACAAAGGCTACAAATTGCAGTAAAAACATCACAAACAAAAACTTCGCTGTCAGGGGTCCTTTAGCACTAATTTTGAGTGGTCAGTGGATCATAGTGGCGAGTGCTATGTAGTTGGAGTAGTTCTAGGCATAACCCTGCCAAACAATTGAGACAGGCCCATATTGCGTAAATAAAGTTTTCTACTGCTACTAGGTCATACTGTAAGATTACATTTATTAAGTTTAAGGGGGGATTAGGGTCTCGAAAAAACTTTTTTTATTTATTGTCCTATCTTAATGAAAACTGGCGTGCATGCGTATAATTGAATGGAGATTTCAAATCTGCAAACACATTTCAAATATTTCATTTAGAAAGGAAGTTATGACAAATTTCCTCATTGTAATTAGGTAATTCCTTACGGTTCGTTATGGTAACTTGGAATACAAAAAGTTACTTTTCAGGGCTACATGGTTCTTCTAAAAGGTCCACCTCACAGGCTAAAGCAAATTAGATGTCAAAACAGCTGTTTCTTCGATCAGAAATAATTTTCAAACTTGGAAGGTAAAAGTTAGCTTCCAGTAATTAGCTGGTACTTATCAAATAATTACAATTGCATCAACGTTCAGAAAAAAAGAAAAGCTTTAGCCTGTAGTTCAGGTGCTGCTGAAAAAAATGATACCAAGTTTGTTTAAATATGTTCATAGAAACCTCCTCAAAACTTCCGTAAGGCAGATTCACTTCACAAAAATAACAAAGCTGAGAAAATTGCGTTTCAAGATTTAAAAACATTTTAAATTTAATTTTTTGAGCATGTAAGAAAAAGAAAGGCCCTTTTGCCATAACATAGTATTTTTCCGGAGCATAATTTGGACTACAAATACCTGAAATAGTGATTTCTAAAAGTTGACAATTTTTACGATTTTTTGCTATTTTAAGACCCTCGTCCCCCCTTAATAATATAGCTTCTGACTTGTGGACCATGCTAGAGACCAAGCTATTTGATTGATTCCATTAACTACAGTAAGCAGTACATGTGCTTGGATAGACCATTAGTTATTTTGTATTACAAAAAATTGTACTATGTGTTGTAATATACTTCCATAAAAGTTCTTGCATGGTGCTTATTTTTGTCAAGTTTGACCATACAATCAACAGACCTTACCAACAATTCCACGTGCTGCAGTGAACTGTGGGGTTTTGCTTTGAAAGCATGGTGTCTTAGCATCCTGGTATCTCGGTTCTTCCTCGACCGCAGCAACTGTTCCTGTTTGAAGACTTGTCGAAGTTAAAATAGTTAAATACATGGAGCACAAATTAGATGTCGGGCAAAAGGACCGATTATTAAACCCTGTATTTTAGTAACTGTCCATGAACCAGGATCTTAATGATTCTCTTCATAAAGAACAGCATGCAGGTGCTTCACCACGCAGCAAAGCCCTAGGTTGTTCTGAAAGTATGATCGTCATCAGAATAATTCTTCTGGATAGTAAATAGAATGCATGGGAAATTTACATAGCTTGTTCTTCCAGTACTGTAACTGGAACATCAGGGAAAGTCATTCATTCACAAATATGAGGTGGATTCTGGGAAAATGCTAGGTGGCATAAGGTCACGTCTCTAAAGACATTTAATTTAAGGCTGTGTGCAGAAAAATGACGAACAGTTACTAATTTCATCTTTTGGGATATTCTAAGTAAAGATGCGTGTATTTGTGAAACATGCAGTACAACTGGTCCAGCTTAGAGACAAATATTCGTGTTTAAATTTGTTTGCTTGGCGACTGCTCCAAAAGGTTGTCATGCCGCTCCAAAGCGAGGTTTTAGCTGCTCCAAACTGGCTTCAATCTATCACATCACTGCTTATATCTAATTTTTTTTAAATAAGCATTTTGGTCTGAAAGAAATAGTGTTCACACTGCCGCACATACGTGAAGCTTTGTGGTAGCAAATATGGTGGTACTCGTAACAGTGTTGGCTCTTGGTGTACGCCAAACTTGTGTTGCTTGCACTATGCTAGTTTGAAAGTATTCACAACATAGCGCTGTTTTTTATACATTCGCTTTGCTATGAAACGATATTTTTATGGCTAATTATTAAATCAGATTAATTAGCCGGGGGTTAAAAGCTATTTGAACCTGCACATTAGATGTTTGTTTTTTCTTAGCATTTCCTTTTGCATTTATATATCAGCCCAAAGAAGAAGTGGCAAGCCCAGCGACCACCAGCACCAGTGAGCCATCACCAGCAGTTCTCGATGATGTGGAACCAGCAGAGCTCTTGGCCAGTAGCGTTTCCAGCGAGGCAGAGGAAGCAGTGCATGAGATGGCCAAACCTGCATCTCCTTTGCCAACCACTTTTCCCACTGATGTGCCTGAAGTAGCTGTGCCTGTTGTTGAGCAAACTAAAGCAGTGACTGCAGTTGAAGAGTCGACTGCTGCACCTCCTGTAGTGAATGGGTCTGGATCAGCCACGCGCTGCTGGGCCGACCTGTTCAAGAAGGGCTCCAGTGAGGCGGAAGGAGGGAACAAACGGCAGCCAGTAGTGCCCTTTGCACGTGATGGTGTCACCAGTGACTGTGAGGATGAAGTGCGACCATGCAGGCCATCTGTACCAGAGTCTGTTGACACCAAGCTTGGAAGTGAGTTTTTCTCAAGTATTTTTCTCTGTTATCCTTAGTCCTGTCTGTTGGTTGGCATACTACTTTGAACGTCTTCGTCCATGTGCTGGATGGCTTGTTGAAAGACATAAAGCTAATATTCCAAACTGATTTTGTGCAGTACAGCCTAATACAGCTGTCATACATTCGCATATATAACAGCTGCATTTGGCTATGCCTTGTCAGCTTAGGCATGCCTCAAAGTGTTGTTGTGTACATGACAAAGTGCAGTAAAAGGAACGTAAGTAGTGCATGCATCTATGATTTAATTGAATTAAATAAGCACTCGAAGTGGCTCACTTCTGGTGAATGAATGAAAGCACAAGCTGCTATCGGCGGTGACCAACATGAGTAGCGTCAGCATTCTTTGGTAAATGTTTTGCTATGACAAGCACATTCGTGCTGTTTGGGAACACGCTACCGTTTTTCAAATTTATTTCTTCGTTGGGCTGTTGAATAGCACTGTCTTGTGTTTACAAATTGAATTGAAAGTATTAGTTAAAGCCTTCAAGGTCGGGAGTCCTGTTGTGTTATTCAGGAGCACCAGCAAAGAGGCTGAAATTGGCAGGCTGGCTGCTTTAAAGGGACTGTCTACCGTGCTTTATTGTTTTTCTGTTTTATGTCGCACTACAAAGCATACCTTCTGAAGTGTCCCACCCTGCAACAGTTTCTCTAGAAAGGGAGTAGAAATTTTAATAGAATTTTTCTATCGAGTTCAGTCACCTTCCATTAGTGTAGGGACAGCTGCGACACAGGACACTGCATGCGACAAGGGTTGTGCTGGTAAAATTCGTAAACTAGAACCACGTTCAGTTTTTGCAGGCTGAATTAGGTTTTGTTTAATAATAAAATGATTACCGTGATGGTAGTTTAGAGTTCGTAAACTCCGAAATAAATATTACCACATTCTTTCAAGCTTTGTTTATTCAGCCTGAAAAACCACCGCAGTCGAGCGGAAAACTTGGTGTGTTCCAGCAACATTGGTATGCCAGCGTTGTGAAACGAACATGAGACTTGCTTCACGGAAGAGAAGGTCCTTGCTAGGTGTTCTGTGTTGCATCTTTGACATGACAGCCAACACCTTGGTGAAGTGGAACCTGAAGGCAAGACCTTTAATGTAGAACCCATAGAGTTGACCATGTTGCGAAGTGACTATAGACCGTTGCATCGGGCGAGGAGGACCGGACTGGCAACCAGCGCTTTCCTCCTTTCTGGCTCGTGCGCGACGGCGCGGAGTGTGCGGGCTGGTGCTTGGATGAGTGCCGTTTTCGAACAATTTTTGCGTGTTTTAGGTCGACCTGCAGATTTTGTTCACTTTTATTACGATGTCAGCCAGCGAAAGGCCAACGGGAAACCACTGTGCCGTTTTTGGTTGTTCTAACAACTATAAAAAGTAAACTGCTGCCAGAATAAGTATGTGACGTGCATCACCAAGCGCGGTGTTTGCGGTTTTGTGCACTCTTCAAGGTACATCGTTTGTGTTTCGTTACAGGTTATAAATTGGCAAGTGCCGCAATATATCCGGAATTCCCAGTGTTCCACGCAGTCAAATGTCAATCGGATATGGCCAGATTTGCGAACAAACATAAGCGGTCAAGTACGGCCCTGTCCGGTAAAGTGCAGAACATCCAAGTACCACTCGAGTACCCACCTGAGTTGTTTTCACTTCGTTGTATTATCATACTTTAATATGATGTGTTTGGTCTAACAATTAGCTTCGTAGCTCGGCTCAACACGGTGATCGCTGCAGTTGACGTATACTGGTATTAGCACGGACGAGAAATCCCTAACTTCGCAGCGGGGTAACCGGCATCATACATTTAATTCGTGCTCCGTACCAGCCTTGTAAAACCCGACCATTCACTGAACGCTACATGAAAAGGATGTGGCGAGATCTCTGTCGTGAGGTCACAACTTCCGTAAGACAGCGGGGTGTATCGTATACAATGAGCTATATGAAAGGCGAATAGCAAAAAAAAAAAAAAAAAAGAGTTCTGTCACTTCGTGTGGAACAACTACCTCAGGAAGACAAATTTTTACGTGGTCAAGAACAGTGTCCGACCTGTCGCGCAATGTTATGCAACATAGTTAATTCTCTTCTACGCGCGACATAAAATCACGTTGTTACGCTTGTCTAGTGTTTCTTCAACTGCCAGTTTTGCTGCTTAGCTTTGTGAACGACAGCAAGAATTTTGCAAAAACAGTACATCTGGTAGACGAAGTTACAAAAAAAAACTCGAATCACCTTCAATGCTGATCAAAGGCTCGAGCCCGGGAGCACTTCGTGCCTCACCGGCAGAAGAATCTCTCTAACCATCTTCATCTTATCGCCTCCGAAATCCACTCAGGTATCACGACTCTTAAAGGGCCCGTAAACAGGCTGTGACTTTTTTTTTACACCTGCCAAACAAGCTCGCTAATCCGTACAGTAGACCGCGGCGATCACGTTTTCCGAGTATTACAGCGCTGCGCGCCGCGCAGACCCTTCATTTTGACAAACAATTCCCGCGCTTCTTTCCTACGCCTGACCAATCCTCCTCGTACGCGCAGTGACGTCAACTCGGCGATCGCCGAGTTGACGTAGCACTGAGCTTGTCGATTGGTCTAAACCAGGTCTCAACAAACAATTGTCAAGTTAACGTCAGTTCCTGTTCCCACCCAGCGCTACGAAACTGCACCTTATTTGTTGGCCCTGCGGTGATGCGGTTTTGGCCACGCAGTTGTCGCGCGTATATTCCTCGCACCGCATAGCACCTGCACGCACTTCGCCTTCGACATGAGGCGAAGCGTTGTTCAGTTGCCGGCTGCAAATCGAGCGGGGAGAGGGGAATCTCCGGTAGCTCGGACGGGTCGCGCTTGCTCGCGCGGCAAACGGGGTCCTTCAGGCTTTTCTCTCGCGCCCCTTCGACGTCTCGGAAAGCAAGCACGCATTCCTGCTGCATTGTGAACTGTCACAAAGGTTTAAAAATAGTGAAGAGCCGAAAACTGCCTGTCACGTTACGGAGCACGTGCGACAATATAAACAATAAACAACCAGGAGCCGCAGCAAGCGGAAGTGCATTGCGACTGATCGAGCTCGCCCATGACGTCAATTGCTGACGTCGTGTCACGTTGCCGAAGTGGGCGGAGTCACGACGACGGGCTACGCCTTTTCCTCCATGTGGCGGAGAAGGGTGGTGAGGCCGCGCGGAAATTTGAAACTAGCTGAAACGGATGTTCTAAACCCTGTAAATTCCTTATTATAGCACCTACTCGCAAAATTCTTGCGGCAGCATGTTCACATAGAAAAAGTGCGCATATTTCTTTTCATTACATTTTTTGGACATCGGGGTTGTTTACTGGCCCTTTAAAGGAAAAAGAAGCGCGCCGGCATGTCAACATCAGCATCGTTTTTATATGTACCAGCACATCCCTGTAAACAGGTAGCTTCGTCCACACCGGTGGGCAATAAACGAGCGAGTAATAAGCGGTTACCTTAAAGTTGAGGAACAAGATAGGTAACTGTTCGCGAGCAACAAACAGATGCCGTCCGCGCCACGAAATCGAGACTGCGTGCTCATGCACAACGGCATGTACGAGCGGTAGTCGGTGCAACAGCATAAACACACCGTGAATGAAAAAAAAAACTAAAACATTACAGTCCAAGAAAAAGATTCATTGTATCTGCTAAGAGTGGCACCACTTGCTTGCCCTGCTAGAACAGGTCGAAATATTTACGTGGTTTTCCAACAGTCAGTGCGTAAAATATGACATCGGCCACTGGCGATACGTTCGCGTCGTCGTATATTAACATCATTAACCCTGAACGGATCAAACCGTTTCAGGACGTCTCACAGATCCATTTCCTACGTTCACCGCATCACTTGATACGAAATTCAGTGCGCCAGAACGAAATAAACTGGCTGCAACTGCAGCCGCACGTATATCTTCCATACAAACGCGGAGCTTCGCACACGCCAGAGGGTTGCCAGACCAAGGACGGCGCCGCCTGCTAGGCAATATGGCGGCGCCCACGAAAAAAAGGTCTATAGCATCAGGGAATTCTGGTACGCTTTTGCGAAAGAGAACTGATGGTCATGGTTTGAAAATTTCGTGAATTCTCCTTCTATTCACCGAAGTCGTCGTCGTCGTCATCCCCCCCCCCCCCCTCGCCGTGGCGCCAGACGCCGTGCTTGTGTGGCTCGCGTTTCTCCACTATAGGCAGGCAAGCGAACGTGGCACCGGCAGAGCCACGAGGTGCCTCTTTCAGCTTGCGAGAGAAAAAAAAAAGCTGAAATTACGGTATAACCTCATTACAACAGACCTTCATAGGGAAGAGGATTTTGGTCTGTTGTAAAGGGAGTATGTAAAATCTAAGTACTGTGACAACAGACTTTTATGTAAACACTGAATGGGTCTGTTATAACCGGAGAGAATTACGAGTCACAAACATGGTCTTACTTTTAACGGGGGACCAAAAAAAATGTGATTTTTGGATAATCGCATTTTCAGTTTCTGTAGCCCATTTTCTATATGATTCCAAAATATCTTCACTGAAAATGACGTAGAAGTGCTATATAAAAAAAAAAATTTTGCGTCTGTCGACTTGGCAAAAATTGCGGAAATAGCAAAAAAAGAAAACGAAGCGTTTTATTGAGCGCCACCATTTTGGGCTCGTCGTAAATAGTGTTTCTCCGTGTTCAAGTTCTCCGTTTCAGCTAGCTCCTCCATACAGTAACAAGTGTACAAAAAGCACATGTTTGAAGTTAAATTCAAGACCTCAGATTGGCTGCTTCTGCGTGATGCTCGCTTTGGGATCGTCGTCTGCTGCTTGTGCATCGCAAGGTCGTGGCTGTCGAAAATTGCGCTACTTAGTGACTCGTTCGCACTCGTTCTGTGTTCATGGGTTGACGATAATTCAGAACGCTTTAGTTCGGCAACTGCAAGCGGAAGCTCAATCATCAGATTGACAGTCTTGGGCGGTAACTAGTTACTAGTAACGCGTTACCGGTAACTAGTTACTTTTTTCAGTAACTTGTAACTGTAACTGGTTACTTTTAAGTTAGAGGAACTTGTAACTGTAACACTGTTACTTTTTTCGCAGTAACGGTAACGGAAAATACCGTTACAGTTACTTCTGTCTTTATGAAAAATTATCCAACAGCAACACTTTTTCGAACTTTCTTCTTTACCATATATCCTCTCCACCCCTCAACTTTCCAGAATAGGGCTCCCCTCGCAGTTTAGGAGAGGAGGAGACTAAGCGTATTATCTTCCCTGCAGAAGACCGAGGTTGGAGGTCTGTCATTAACGCAACATGTAAATCAATCGTGGTTCAACTGAACAGCCTACTAAGTTCGCGTCCGTTGTTGTTGTGGTTTTTTTTTTTTTTTTTTCAGCATATATATCCTTTTCGTCACTTGAGCATCCAGCTATGTTCTTGGTGTACAGGTGGAGGAGCATTAGGATGCCATGTTTATCGTCTCCCTCGTCTGAGGCTCCGAGCTAATCGTGTTTGACAGGTGGCTAGAAAACAGCAGAACGCGAAACGGCTAAGGCCAGAAATTCCGTGAACTAGCGAAGCGATATTTTAAAACTTCTTTGTAACTGGTTGTAAAATGTTTACTCCGACTTAATGCAACAATTATTAACAAAATGCAGGTGGCATCCTAAAAAAGAAAAAAAAATGAGCCGAGGTCAACTAGTCCACTAGTCACACATGTCCTTGTAAATGTCCAGTGGTGGGCCGCGGCTGTTTTTGCAAGCCGCGGCGAATGAACCACGATTCCAGGAGTTGCTTTTTCCCCACCTTCGTTCACAAACCGGCGTCGTCGCATTGTTTAGGTCAAAGCTATGACCTGTCATCCAGCAGTGCTCAACAAGCTCGGTCTTAGAACGCGTTGCATGGGTTGCTTTAGCGACATTCCGCTTGAGTTCTTTAGGCCTCGTTGATCATTTCCTGCTCGTTTCGCCGATCCCCGCATCGCACTTTTAGATACCGCCATGATCATCCGCAGGTGTGCAGTCTTAGGATTTCATGAACACACGCTGTCATGTTCCAAGGTATAATAACGGGACTTAAAAACGGTTTGTATGCCCAGCGGACCAGAAGCTCTCCGAACAGAGTCTGACACACCTTAAACATAATGGAGCAGACACAATGGACGTCGTAACCACTCGTGATGCACTCCCCGCTGCTCTTCGCATGCACTTCTGGGTATAGTTAATAAACGTCTCAGGATATACTGCCGTCGTTCCAGTACATCAACCACGTTTTCCACTTCAAGTAAGAGGCGTTCAAAGTGATTGCTGGTGTTGGGCCCCCTTTTATGTTTCCTTCGTCTAGGGTTTTACGACGTGCAACCCTTATTAAATAAATTCTATAATTTGATTTGTGATCTATTATTTTATACAGTAATGGAAAAGTAACGACGTTACTTTTGCACGGTAACTGTAACTGTAACAAGTTACTTTCGGAAACTCTGTAACTGTAATTGTAACAGAGTTACTTTTTTGGCTTAGGTAACTGTAACACTGTTACTTTTTACTGGTAACGTGCCCATGACTGGATTATGATAGCGCACCGTACTCGTCGCGAACATCGCAGATGTGCGATTGTAATAGTGTTGACTCTTTGGACCCGCTAGAGGTTTTTCTTATCAGCACTTCAGAGCTTATGACGAAGACCACTGCGGGACAACTCTTTGTACTCGCAATCAAGCATGACGTACTTTGAAACATCGGGCACCGCGGCCACGCACATCGCAACTGAGCTTTCTACTCGATGTCGTGGCTAGGCCTAACTCCGCTCACGGTGCCAATGCACGAGACAATTCCGAACTTTGCAGGCAAGAACATCACGCTAGCGGACACGCAAAAGCGAAGAAGCCGCAATGTCCTTCATCGCAAGCAACGAATCTCATCGCCCGCTGGCTCCTGAGAACCGTGGATGGGCACTTTGCGCATCGACAGCTTACCCCCCGGCCAAGCTAACCGCGCAGCGACCGCTCGGAGAAGCGGTAGCAGCGGCTAGCAATTTCGTGCGTCAGCGTCCCAAAACGCAACACTAAGCACGCTGTGTGCCGATTTTTTTGTTGCTACAGCTAGGCATAGCTGATCACTGATAGACCGGAGATCGGCGGCCTTCATTCTTAAATCGGTACGTCGATATCCACAGCGCGCTGTTCCCGTCCCGAAAGTATGCTAAGTGATGTTTGAAATCGGAAGTTATTGAATTTGCTATGACCACGGTAGAAATGTCCGCTCTAAAGGAGTCCTGACCACCTTGCTGGCCTGACATTTTAGTCGATTATATCCGAATGTCCGTTGTACCAATATCCATTGTAAACGAAGCTCAATCAATGGAAAAAATACGGAGGTCGGCATAACGCCGCAAATTGGTATGTAATATCCGAATGTCTGTTGTAAACAGATGCGTTGTAATGAGGTTGTACTGTACCCTCTGACGTCAAGAAAAGCTGATAATATGCAATTTTAAGCTGCACATACAGTCGCCGACCGTTTATTCGAAGTCTGCGGGAACCACCGAAAAGTCCGAATAATCGGGAGTCCGAAAAAAAGGATTTACCAGAAAAAAGCACCTGTATTGACCCAGCGGCCGGAAAAAACTTGTCAATGCGCGTCTGTACATATGCACGCTTACGCGCGACCTAGTCAGCCTGTATTTCAGCCAATGTTTGGCCGCTCCTGTGGGTCGGCAATAGCACTGCAACGGCCTACGCTAAATCCGCATTTGATGGCTGTGGTGCGGGAGGCGCGTCATCACGGCAGTCACTGCCCACATGCGCTGGTTCGAGTAGCTGACGGATGATCTCATCGCGCAACTCGGCGAAAACTCCCAAGCAACTTTGGATTGAGGTCGGCCGCCTTCTACCTAACGAATAATCGCTGCGTTTTTCGCCATCGTCGGGGCCTTGTAGTTGCCGCGTTTCATTAGTTCCGACGGCGCACATGGAAAAAGCGGTGTCGGTGCGATTTCAGCAGATCAAACCTCGCACGCCAAGCAACAAACAAGGGAGCGAGACACAAAGCTTGGGACGCAGATCAGGCCTAGCCACAGAAACATCTGACAGCGCAAACCCTCAAACGCCAAAAGGGAACGACGTTGGGCTAGTTGATGTTTCAGCGCTTGTGTTGGCGTACTCCCTTTGTACGAGTTAGGATCCCCGTCATACTCGTACGCGCGCCGTCATTCACCTGAAACGCCGCACCGAGCTGATTCCGATCTCGGCTTGGCTTGGCCTGCTGTTGGGCCGCAATAGCCGTTCAATGGATACTTGACTGGCTAGAGCCAAAAGGCAACCGTTACGCGTAGCTAACAAAACAGAGCCTTCGAGATCGGCAATTTCTGCGTGGATTTTGACACTGGCACGATCTCCAGCTATCGCCAGTGCAGCATTTCAGTGCTGGCAACCTAGCAAAAATATTGTAAACGTTGCTGACAGCTTGTCATGGCGTTCAACGTTGCACTCTAACAGCGCACTATGGGGCATGCGAATTTTCGGTCGCGAGATTACATTACTTCAATGGGACGAGTGGCGGTGCCGCGAAGGTGTCCGAATAAACGAGCATGTCTGAATAAACGGTCGGCGACTGTACACTTAGACCTCATTATAACAAAGTCACATATATATCCAAAAATTTGTTATAAATGTTTATTCATAACACTGTATTTCTGACAAGACTATTCCTCATTTACTTCGTTATAACCAATAATTCGATATAACCGTGTTTGTTATATCGAGGTTTGAGTGTATTTGTTTTCAAGCAAAATAAACCTTCCTGCGAGTTACTTGCTCCTACCAGTAGCTTGAACCACATAGCCATTGGGTGACGGTAGAGGTCATACTTTCATGACTTTCAGAGCCATATTAAAAATAAAATTCCTTTTTTATTGGACAAATGCATGCTCGTTGCCGCCGATGTGACAAGCAATCTTCTCATTTCCACTAAAATGAAAAACTTTTTCCAAGCAGTAGACAGTCCCTTTAACTATCAATCCAAATTCGCATGGATACATAACAAATGTAACAAATTTTGGGACTGCAGAAATTCTACACGTAATCTTTAATTTTCACTTACCCAAGTTAAATTCCTGGGGTTCCATATGCAGTAAAACCTCAATAACACTTTCTCTCCTGAACTTTTTGGCCAGAAACGCTACAAGACAATACTTCTTATTATTATTTGCCGAATTGATTCTGTGTATCATCATACTGAAAGAAAAAAAATGAAAGGCGTTTTTTGCAAAATACATGAAAATATTTTTTTGAAAATCTGCAAAGGATTGGCTCCTCTGTATTGCACCACAAAGAGTGTCTGAGCATCTCTAGTCCTCGGTGCTCAAAATGCCTCTTCAAGCTTTTAAAAAGCAAAGCGCAGTGACAAGCAAGGCCGTGAAGGGAAACCTTGGATGCCCCGGGGACAATGGGGTTTTTTTACATCTATTGGTGTCCACTTACAATACATTGAGACGTGGTCGTCATGTGAAATTAATGGTTTAGAGAAGATGTACTGCTCTGTGTCATAGCGGCCGCATTCAGAGGAGAACAGAAATTATTGTTCGCCATCTAAGTACAACCACGGCCGGTCTGGAGGCGCGCGCTCCTTTACGGCCTGTGCAAGGGGGGCGGTTGCTACCTATGGCCGCAATTTCGTGGGGGCGCTCCGAGCCAACTGCTCCTAGAGTTACTGTATATGCTACTTTTAGGTAGCAGAGTTGCGCATCTGTCTTCCAACGCCGCTAGCAACCATGCATTGCGGAGAAGCTGCCGCTTGGGCCATCTCGACGCCTCCGCTGCAGCGAACTGAATTAACACTAGCCATCGACAGCCAATGTTTATCGCCAATCTTCATAGGCGTGCGCACAGGGGGGGGCAGGCCCCCCCCCCCCCCAAATCTAAGAGGGGGGGCGCAAAATCGTCCCCGTACATTGGCTCCCCCTAGTCACCTAAGAGGGGGGGGGCGCAAAATCTGCCTCGTACATTGACTCCGAGGAACCTTCGCCCCCCCTGATGGGTAACCCTGCGCACGCCTATGCCAATCTTCGACACGCCACACAGTTTAATCGGCGACACGGTAGGCGTGTCGCCTGCAAAAACGAAGTGCGACTTCACTGCATAGCTGTGGTTGCTAGCCGGACCTATGCGCTACTCTGCTACCTAAAGGTAGCATATACAGTGACTCTAACTGCTCCCTAACTCACTCCAGGCCGTTGCGGAGGCTAGCGCGCGTAGGGAGTGCTCGGCTTCCGACTTACCGTGCCGCTTTCTGAAGTTACTCTATATGGTATTCATGGTACCAATGCGATAGAAACATGGTAGCAAGTATATATGATGACTCTGGTAAATTCCGCTTTACAGAAGTGGTGGCGCAGGCCGCTCATAAGCCCGCTTCTGTTGCTCGGCAAAGCATCGACGCGGTTATAACACAGCCTTGTTTTTTTTTTTTTTTTTTTTTAGGTTTCTGTAACTTCGAGAATAAGTAAGAGGATGAACATTGCATTTGGTTTAGGAAATGGTTTAATCATGGTTTAGGAAATGTTTATTTCAAATGTATGTGCCGGCCGTCGCTGTACTTGAAAATAACAAAATTGCACATTTTTTGTTGGAGGCATCTTAATTCGTGCTTTAATGTTGAAACAAATACTTCAAAAAAGTGGAAGTCACTGCATAATGGGGACGGCCACGCTGCAGACGAAGAGGAAACATAAAAAACTTTCAGAGAATCCTTTCAATGGGAAACGGAATGTTTTCCTTGGTACTACAACAATATGCGCATGGAGAACTGAAAAAAATCGCTGCCTGTAAAACACTGTAGTGACGATCACAGTTTAAAGGAGTCAAGTCTGTCACAGCCTGATATGCTTCCGCGAGGGCTTGTGAATAAAACCGGAAGGCCTGTCATTCTGATCCGTGAACTTTTTTGTGTAATTAATAAGAAGAATCCGGAGAAACTTCTCAGAAATAATATGAGCCAGCATTCTCGCGTGACTCTTGTCCACACCTTCCGGACAGTCCATAAGTAGCGAATCTTCAAGGCATGGCTCAACAGTCAATTGCAGAGTCTCGAGGATTTTCGTTCGAGGAAGATATTTGACTGCTTTCTCGAAGAACGTCACAATAGTAACTCCGGCTTTGGGTAGTGTAGATCATAGGCTTCTTGCTGACGGAGAAGATGATACAAAGGACTGCTCGTTTTGTTTGTCGTCACTAGCATGGCGCATGTTTCGCAACCGACATCAGTGATGAGTTTGGCAATGTAACCACCTACATACACCAAGCCTGAATAGGCAACAGAGTTCGGTGGTTTGCGAGGAGGTTCTCGGAGAGCTTCAAGTTCCTCTATAACATCTTCCAGAATAGACACCGCCGCTGCTTCAATGTTTTCGTCGTGAATGCCCATTTCTTTTGAAGGTAGCGCCTTTTCCTTGACAATGTGGGTCAAAGCAGCTGTGACGGCTCTTGCGTCTAGCGCGTCATTGCCCCCGCACATTGCCCTCAATTTTCCAAACAATGCCTCTATAGGATCACTGTTAAATTTCTTCGTGAGCACATAGTTTACTCTTTTTCTCGGAGGAAATCGGACTGTCTCCACTGTGGACTTCGTGGTGAAAAGCAGGGCAGTGTACGTCTCGTCTGTAAAGTTTCCAACGCCAGCGGCTACAGAAGAATCCTGGATGCGCTTAATGTAGCCTGAAAATTCATTTTCCAGCCACAGCAATCTAAGCACACGGGCCTCAGGCATTTTCGCCTCCATCGAATATAAGGTGGTCGGGTCTTAAAAATTATTGTTGTTGCTAGTAGCGCTGCATGTGCGTCTTCTATTGCCGAGTGCCGAGAAAGGCAGACTGTCCCCACACGCACCTGTACTTCCTTCACCGCTTGCTACAACTGAAAGAAGTAATTAGCACGAGAAATTGGCAGGGCACAGCTGGTTTACAACACGGAGCGCATGCGGCGAAACGCGTTTTGCGCGGTTGGCTCGCGACGCCCTCACACGGAGCGCGCCGTCGTGACTGTATAGAAAAAGTTCCATTGTACTCCCGGCGGCTGCTCAGGCCGTAAGGGAAGGAGCGAGCGCGCACCTCTAGACTGGCCGTGGTCCAACAAAACTTCAGCGAACAAGCGTCTTTCTCCTCTTTTTTTCTTAACGCAGCTGTTTGTATGTGCACGCACGCACGCACACACGGGTGGACACGATTTTTAATCTCAGTTGCCAAAATTAAGTCGTTTCTTGATCAAAATACATGCTTTGAGTGAGTTTTTGAATTTTTTGCAGAGCGACTTGTCAAAGCCAAAGAGAACTCGGCAAAATAGATCTGAGTAGCTTGATTGCAGCACCGTGAAACACTTGTTTCAGCATGGAAGAGCCCAGCTCGTCTTCAGTAGGGAAATTATTGATACATACTAATGGTTAAAGTGAAGTTGTGGCGAATCCCCAACTGAGTCGTAGAACCTAGTGTATTCGCTGACTGCTGGAAGGGGTCATGAAAGAGGTGGAAATCTTAGTGAAAAAAACACATCCTACGGAAAGCAGGCAGTGCTATGTATAGCTTGTATGTACGTTGAGGGGGTCCGCTCTACGTACGGCTGGTGCAGAAGCCTAGCTCCGGTCCCAACCGCAAATAGTCGTACCGTGTCAACGTCCCCTTCCCGTAGCGCGCGTCATCGCAGCTACGACGGGTTCGGGCGAATAAGGCAACAGGCTAGAACAACAAACAACACTTTATTGCTACGTTAGCAATAACGCGTAACTGTCGCGTAGAGGGATAGTCCGCTCTCGTAGAAAAACAAAGGGTAACGCTTACACCTTCGGTCGATGATCCGCTCGCGGGTCTCGGGGCGGTGAGATGTTCCTTCGCAGGTCAGCAGGGCACGAGAGAGCGTCTCCCTGCCTGGTCGGCAGTTTTGTTCACCTCCCGTGTCCCTCCCCACCGCGAGGGTTGATTCCCTCGCAGGGCGAGTTCCCTTTCCCGCGAACCGGGATGCGAGGATTAGCGCGAGGAGTAGCGGGAAAGAAGGGGTTGTCCGGAAAGGGTGACTGTGCTCCTCTTCTAGTGGTTCCTTCGCTCCCGCTGTCAGTTCCCGATCGCGCCTGCCTTAAGGAAAGGAAATGGGCGCGCGTGCTCTCCCACAACGTCTGCTATGTATCTTGCAGTGGGGCACGACAAGGAGAGTTTAGAAGCGGGGTGCGAAGCTCCATTTTCTTGGGTGCCCTCTTCATACAGGCGCCTGTGCTGAGCTGCCAGCACCTGCTGTTTGGGGTCGCACAACATATAGCATGCTATTTGCCAACAGCAGACGTAAATCAAGAGCAGCGTTTGGATCAGATGCACTTCTTGCCACGGTGTGCTGCGAAGTGCTGATGCTGTGCTCGATAGTCTGCTAACATTACACGTAAGCCACACTAGCGACACAAGAAACCCCTACATTAGGCAAATCTGCACGTATGGAACAGCAAGTGCATGAGTTGAGCAGGTGATGTGCTGCATATCAATGAAACTTTTGTAGTTATCGCTCAGTAGCAGATCGCGGTATAGACGTGCACACCTGTCAGGGGAAACGGACAAGCATGTCCGTTAGCTCTGTCAACCATTGTGTGTTCCAGACTCTAATACAGTAGAACTTCGTTGATATGTTCCCGCTTAGTACGATTTCCCGGCTCCTACGCTCATAATCATGAAATTTAAAAATAACCCAATGCAGCTGTGTGTAATAAGTTACTGTTAATATGTTCCCAGAAAATACGATTTGGCAGCAACATTCAGCGCCGCAGAAAACTGCGGTCGTATGATACGTTTTGTACTGACAAACTCTCATTCAGGTGTGCAAAAAGGGCCCTTTTGTGTACTTGGGAAGCGTGAAGTGGCAGACAGCCGCCAAGCGGTGTCGGCGGTTTCTCCTCAGTGCCTTTCTCCCCTCCGCAATTTCTCTGCTTTGCTCAATTGTCCCCTCTGCGTGTCTTCCGAATTGCAAGATCGCCGCTCTCGGGCAGACGGCGACATTGGCCGTCAAAATCTTCAAACGGCTTTTAAAAAAAAGGGTATTTTCTGTAGCACTTGGCACGATTTTCCTGAGCGTTGCAAATCCTTCATCCGTAGCACGTTACATAGATGCACACTCGTTCCACGCACTTTTGTTCGGACCCCATGGCTACAAAAACGGCCGGGGGAACTAACAATGCGGCCCAAAAAATGGAGGCCGTCACTCCTCCAGTCCGCCACGGTTCGGTGCAAGACCTTGTGGGGTCTTAGCGGAAAAACGCCGCCGCCCTCGGAACACACGGACGCAGTTCACGAGGTTGGGCAACAAAACATAGAGGTTTATTAACACTTCTTTACATATATAGCGAGCTCGCCGGCTGAATTAGTAACACGTAAGTAACACGCGAACAATGAATACTGGGAAACATATAACATACACATTCAAGGGAATGTAAGACATGCAATACAATATAACATAAGACATAGATAAGACATAAAATAAGACAATACAATACAAATGCGAAGGCGGCGGCGCAGATGCACGACTCACCACGAGGGCCCGAGGGAAGCGAGCCGCGGTACCGACTCCCACGGACCCCGCGGCCGTCGTCCATTTGCGTGCGCTGCCACACCCCAAAAAGAGAGAATCACTCCTGTCTTTATGCGCCGGCCTAAATTCGCGGCGGCGATGCTGGCGATGCCGGCGCCACCGCGCTAAACTCTGGTTACAGCAAAGCGCATCCCTGACCTTGGACGAACGTGTCCACTTACACCAAGCACGTGCGTTCCAAACACAGCGGTCGCGCCCAAGTTACGGCAGTCGCCAATACAGGGGTGATATAGCACCCCCACAACCTATGGAAACGCACATGACGCCGCCATTGTGCCCAGTGAGTATGGCCGATAATTTCCCCCACACTTTTCTCTTGGAGCGCGTTCGTTTTCGGTTCGCTCCGCCCATCACGCAGAGCAATTTTTCTCCTCTGGCTGGACAGTTCTGCCTACCAGTGGGTCGCCAGAAGATGCCAGAAAAAATTTGTTCTGGAAGATATCTGGAACGTTTCTGGTTACAGATGTCCCAAAACAAGACGATGCGCACTCGCCGCCATCTTTGTGAGGACTCAACTGAACTCAATGCGGGCGCTTGGAGACCACCTTCAGTTGCCATTACGCCGAGCGTTATCTTTTTCGCATCATCTTGCCGGGCGCAGTGGTGTGATTACGAGTGGCGGCAAACATACCATCGCATGTCTCAACAGCGCGAGTGTGCGACTTATACCCTTGTCACACGGGTAGTCTAACCACAGTTAAGTACGACGGCTGTTAAGTCTAACTGCTGTCGTACCTTGTCACACGACAACCCTAACTGCAGTTAAACCGCTAACGACCGTTTTCGTAAACGGAGGTAGGCAACCCCTGTTAGCGCCGTAAACTGACAACATGGCGGCCCCCATGTCAGACGCGAGCAGCTCGGCTCCCAACGACATATCGAGCCAAAAGCGTGTCAACTGGACCGTTGTGACAATGGAGGCGTTGATACACATTTGAGAAGATAAATTACCGGCTTTGAGGTACAAGTTTGTCCGTGCTGCAAAAATCTAGTGTGCATTTCACGAGATTGATACACGGCTGCGTTCGTTCATTGAACAGGGCTTCGCGCTATTTGATAGACGCGCATCAAAACGCGCTGCTGACGCGTCCATAATCGAGCGCGAGGCCCTGTAAAAGGCGATGTTATAGCGGTGTTGCATGAACGCAGCCATGTATCAACTAAAAAACGGTTGGAACCACTAGAGGCGCACAAGCGCGCGTCTATTTAATATTTGGCATGTTTCGCGCGTTTTTGTTTTTTCTCGGAAAAAGTAACCAGACAGGTGTGACAGCGCCTCTGTCTGGTTTGCGGTAACTGTGGTTACGTCCGCTAACTGCAGTTGGGTATAACAGCGGTTAAGCTTACCCGTGTGACAAGGGTATTAGTATATGCGATAGACGCAAGCAGCTGTCGCTTTCGGGGATGCTTATCACTTTCACGGGATTTCGCATATCGCGTTGTACCGCGATTGTTACGTGCACTGCGCAGAGTTGAGCTTGTTAAGCCTTTAGCAGGGCGACAGTTTTCTACACGGACAGGCCAAGTCATGCGTGATCTTGCGAACTTACGTGATTGTACCTCAAATGCGTATGCTCGAGAATATCACTTCCGCTCTTCGGCGAACCTAGCCCCATATTTCCAAGCGGCAATGCAGAAAGAACCGACGCTCATGCGGTGCAGTTTCGTCTGCTGACAGGGCGGTAGCATTTCCTTAAGCTGGTTGTGCTACAGTTCGATTTTAATATTCAGGTTGTCTCGGGATTTCAACACACATGACCATGGCGTTATTTCCAGTCAGGACCTGAGCTAGCTGGCTGACCTCTGTCTGCCAGCGAAGATGCCAGGAGTTCGAAAATCGCAGAGTCTTTCCATGTTTTTTTAGATATGTTTTTTGCCCTTGCACCTTAATATGGGCTTGTCAGCCTCAATTTTCACTGGATTCAGATCATATATTTTCCCGGATTGTACGTTTATTTTCCTCTCTCTCACTCTCTTTTTAACGCATCAGTGCGGTTCTGTAGTTTCTAAATTCTCCTAACGAAGTGCTATTGGACGGTGGTGCGGAAGTGTCATAATTTATTCTTAAAATGCCTTGTACAGTAGACTCCATAATTTAAACAAATCTTGAATTTTTGGTTTGCCCACTATGCTTTCATTGTATTTTAAAGCCGCTTAATTCAAAGTTTTTGCATGTCCATGCCTAGAAATATCTGCAGTTTTCTTTTCTTTTTTTTCTTTTTTGTTTCTTTTTTTTTCTTCAAGCTGAACATTCACGTTTTTGTATGATCGCTGACGTTGTAAAACTTCTCTGGCAATCATGCAGAGCTGTGAGTGATGTTGCCGCAACCCTGAGAAACAAACATCACACTAGTGGTATGTTGTCTGAGTCATATTTATGAGAACTGATCATTCAAACAAAATCTTGAGGTTCCCTCGAGTTCGAATTATCAAGTCTACTGTAGTGGGTACTTTAGCCAGCATTTTACTATGTGGCATTGTATTTATCTGTAGTAGTGGCCCACATAAGGAAATGCAAATGTGTGCTTACTGGTCACTGCTTATTACCATTTCGTGCGTGGTTATGCTGCATTTCCAGTAGGTGTGAACGTGGTTTTACTGTAGCTTTCCACCACAGGAAGGCAGTTGACAGCACATTTAAAATGCTCAGTTGTGCATTACTAACATAACTTCTTTTGCAGGGGCTTTGCACAAGTTCACTGTCAATCACACACCTCCTTTGATTCAACCCCGGGGCTTGGAGAATGGCAAGAACTGGTGCTATATCAATGCCGTATCCTTTTACCTTGCTGATACGTTTCGCCCCCTAGAATTGCACTTCTTAAAAACTTGCTTATACATGAATACTCCTGACGCACGTTCACTCTAAAGTCCTTTAGGTAAACGGACATCTTCCAGAAAGGCTTTTATTCTCAGTGACGCACGACAGACTAGTATCTCCAGTGATTTCACTGCTGCACCAACTGCGCCAAAGTGTTCCAAATTGAATTTACTGCCCCAGGGTCTAGGGTTTCACGGTGTCTATCATCGGCAATCGCGCTGCCGGCGTGTCAAAATGTGCAGCTTGATCTTGGAGGGCCACCAAAGGCGCAGTCACAGGCTAAGGATTATTCCGCAGATGAAACAGCGCTGGTGTGTGCATCCCGATTAAGCCACAAGGTCGCGCACGGTGCCGATGCAGCTTCTATTGCGCATATCCGTTCGACGGCAAAATGGGCTCTTTGCAGAGGCTCGTGACTTCTAGGCCAATCCGTGGCAATCAAGTGTGGTGGCGATTTTACTGACATCGTCTGTTCCAGAAACCCAGAAACACTGCTGTTAGCTTGTTTCAAGTGCCGCAAGGCATGTAATTAAGACAATGTTCAGTAATCAATCAAAAGGATCAATATAATTGACTCAGAAAAAGAGGGTGGCTTTCGCCTTCGGGGATAGTATCTGGGGTTTAACGTCCCAAAACCACGATATGATTATGAGAGACGCCGTAGTGGAGGGCTCCGGAATTTTCGACCACCTGGGGTTCTTTAACGTGCACCTAAATCTAAGTACACGGGCCTCAGACATTTTCGCCTCCATCGAAAATGCAGCCGCCGCGACCGGGATTCGATCCCGCGACCTTCGGGTCAGCAGTCGAGCGCCATAACCACTAGACCACCGTGGCGGGGCGCCTTCGGGGAAGGCACAAGCAGGGACCGTATGAATTTTTGCCATTAAGGCAGGGGCGCCACCCCCCTGAAGGCTAAATGCCTCCAGTATCAGAGGCATTGCAAGCTTTTTGCACTGCTTCCGTGATTGGCCCACATTGACCAAGCAGTGATATCGTGTGATGTCATCACGTGGTGATGACTTTTCGCATCACAATTGATGACGCCGACAATGGTCAATTTTCGTGTTTGATGAGGTGTCTGAATGTAAATGCAACTTGCTTCACCAGTGTTCTCCAGAATGAAATTAGCTACTCCAGAATGGAAATTTTTGCTTCTCCAAAGTACTCCAAAATGAAAAGTTTGCTGCTCCAGAAATTGCCCCTAATCGGAAGCCCGTGGTAACATCACTATGTCCCTCCATGCAGTGTGGATAACGAGGGCTCCCGGGTGCAGCCATAATCCCCTCTGGGGCTGTTGTAAATATGTGTGATCCCCCAAAAATGTACTGTCGAGGCAGCGATGTCACCTTTCGCGTCACATCGCTAGCACTGCCATGTTGATTTCCAACAGTGTCATTTGCTTTGTTGATAGTGTGGTACATTAAGTCTGCTCAGTGGGCGCCATTAACAAAAGCCCCCACAAACAGCATGGTTTTTTAAGATGTTTTCTTTCATGCTGATTTAACGAGCAACGCTCCCCTCCCCCTCATGTTCATCTGAGGAACCGGAGCTAATCGCAGAGGCCTCGAGCCACCTAAAGAACTTAGTGTGTTGCCTTGTGTCACTGGTGCAGCTTTCTGCAATGCGCCGTTCAGAGTATCAAAAGGGGTTCACTGCAACATACTTTATGTTTGCCAGGTGTGAGGGGTATAAGTAATGTTGAACCATCTTATAATATTCTGGTCAACCCTTATTTCGATGCAGGCACTATGACTAAAACAGGCATAAAAGGTTTCTTGCCACCGCCTGCACACAGGCCTCGCCTCACGCACAAACAAGTGCTTACTCTTGCTCGCAGTCGCCAGGGCTTTGAGTGCGCCATGTGCGGCGACGTTGCTTTGCGCTCTCGTCGATGGGTAACAGCAGATGGTGCATGCGGCTCCTGCTCGTGCCAAAATGACAAAATTCGGGGCAAAATCACTGGGTTGCGGTGGCCAAAATTCGTTATATCAAGGGTGTCTCCCGGTGCCACTTTATTACGTAGAGGTCGCAAATATGTGTGCTTCTATGAAGTAACAGTGGGGAATAGAAAAACTTTGTAATATGGAACAATTCGTTGTACGGAGGTTCATTATAGGCAGGTTTGACTGTCTTTCTTACAGATAGAAGAATAATTATTTTTTCTCCATGAAGATAAAAGTTGGAAGCACACAAGAAAGCAGGCAGATTTTATTTTTTGTAGGTCTTTTTTTTTTTTTTTTTTTTGCCTTTCGTGTGAAATCTGCATGGCTATGTTCAAAACAATTGTCTTTAGTGTACTACAAAGTAAGAAATAGTAACCCAATCACAAAAGTGCTTCCATTGTTGTGAGGAGGTTGTCTATTGTGGTAAGAACAAACTTGTTTTGTTCATCATGTAATAAAATAATGAGCATATAGAAAAAATAACTGCACTTTTAGAACCGGAAGAATAAACTAAACAAGCTGACAACTTCAATGGAATTTGGTTTGAAAGTAAACAGGGACAGCTTTGAGACCCCCCCTCCCCTTAAATGTTCTGTGGTTCGGCAGGGATTCTGTAGAGCTTCCTAGCACGTCTAAGGGACCTGGCGGGCTTGCTTACTGACATTTTAATTTGAGTGTAATATTTGTGAGATATATTTTTGTTTTCTTGACTTAGACATTTAGAACCTTCAAGCCTTGTTGGCTTGTCCAGCATTCTACAATTTGCTGTCCAGTTTGCCTCTGGTACCTGGCTTGCCTGGCTCCAATGCAACGCCTTTCATGGAGTGCCTGTAAGTATCCTTCTGCTTTATTAGGGAAGCCTGGCTCATTAGCAGCAGCACAATGTCTGATGAGTGGCAGGCTGAAGCCATACTTAGCTTCTCGTGGCTGTGTGCATAGTGCCTGCTTCTAAATCGAACAATCTTATGTGCAGCAGATGGGGTCAGTTTAAACTATTGCTTGAAGTTCATATTTTTTCGCGTGGTTTGGTGGTGCCTATACCCAGTTTCAAACATCATGTGCAACACAGTGGAAGCTAGCGAGACTTCTTGCAGTAGATGCATTCGCACCAAGAAATGGTTCAATGATTTTTACCACCCGTAACGTGATGTTTTTCGTTTTTACACTGAATAATAATGAAGATACTTTGTGCTGTCGCAATAAACAAACCCCGTTGCTTTTTACGGTCGCAGTAGGTTGCTCTGTATCGCTTAGCATCCTTTTGTTTTCGTGTCGCAGCCTCCGCAATTAGTTTCGGTAGCGCGCAGCCGGAGCCAATTGAGGAGGCCACGTTTACAACGAAATTCAAACGCGAGGTGTGTGGACACGCATTTTGCTGACCGAACTTCTTGCATAGCTTCCACAGCGTTGCACCTGATGTATGAAACAGAGTACAACGCAATCAGGTTAAGGGGGGACGCTGCTCTTACAAATATTTATTTCTTGATTGATTTTGATGAAACTTGGTGACATTATGTATATTTGTGTGCTGAATTCAAATATGCAGTTACTTTTTTTGTATAATGTGTAGTTTTTAAAATACAATATGTTTCTTGTGCCTTTTGGGGACCAAGATTTTTCTAAGCTGAGTGCGTGACAAAGTAAATCAGCATATCACACTAATCTGCAATCGGAACTGTTTGCAGTGCAATAAAAATGGATGTTCTGAACCCATTTGAGCAAAAGTTGTATGTTGAGCATTCGCAAGTGAGTCGATTTCAAGCTGGAATTTCACTTGTGAATGTTCAACATACCATAACTTTTGTTCTAATGGGTTTAGAACATCCATTTTTGTTGCACTGCACACAGTTCTGATTCCGGATTACCGTGATATGCTCATTAACTTCGTACTCTTTCAGTTTCGAAAAAATATTGCTCCCCAAAAGGCACACGAAATATTTTTTATTCTAAAAACTACACATTATACTAGAAAAATAATTGCATATTTGAAATAAGCACACAAATATGCACATAAACTCTTACAGTTTCATCAAAATCGATCAAGAAAGTATATATTTTTTTTCTAGTGCCATGTCCCCCCTTAATTGAGAAACACAAAGCTCTTTGCCATCATTCTATATTTTGCAAAACCCAAAATAAACCATTGTGTTCATCTTGTGATTTTGAAGAAATTTTAAAAAGCCTGGCACTGAAAGCACGAACAAGGTTTTACTGTATTTTTGTCGCATCGAGACCTGTTAGTAAAATTTATTCGTATAAAACTGTCTTTTGTTATTATGTGGTAATTGGTAGAGTGCAAGTCAGTGACTGAAAAATGCACAATTTAAGATGAGGGCAAAACATGCTATGGATTTATTTTTACAGTGTACTTGAGTAACGACTTCAGTATTCTTGAAATATCTCGGTGGAAAAGTCCTGTAACTTCTTGTTTCAAGTGCTGTTTTGGAGCATAAAATTCACCAACTTCAACAATGAATATTTGCAATTTGTTAAAGCCTAAATCTTCCAAGAATACGTACCACTGTCCTGCAAGAACAACCAGAAGTTATCTGAATGTCAGTGTAGTTTGCGACTATATTGGCACCTATATTTAAGAATTGACGTAGCAAATTTGAGGGTTACTGTCGACCTCTACCTTAAGGTTTTCTTTTCTGCACCAATTTTCTTTTTCAGCATATATTTTCTGCAGTCCTATGCAGTTCCCATGGTGCGCGAAACTGGCAAGAAGGATGAAATGGTTGTTGCAAAAGCATATGACCCTGAACATTTCAGAGACCTTCTTATGAAGATAAAACCTGACTGCAAAAAGGTATGTCATAGTGAATGACCAGGCTTCGGTGCAGCGAAGAAAAAAAAATTTTTCAATGTACTACTGTGAAACGTCAGTGTAAAGAACTAGGCATTAACATTTGGTTAGCCATCATACAGTGGAGCACTAGTCGAACCCAGTATATATATTAAACTTGCTGGGGATTGTGAAATGTTGGATATACAGTCGAACCCGTTTATAACGAACTCGAAAGTGCCGCGAAAACTGGTCGTTATATCAGTAGTTCGTTGTAAATGGACTCGCCTTCAAAAACATGGATTTAGCGACCAAGCCGCCTTTTTTTCTGCGCATTTTTATTGAAAAGTGCTAACAACTCCTCCGGTGAGAAGTTAGGCCTTTTCGCGTTGTGAAGCGAGGCCCGCTGCGTGCACGAGTGCATTAAACAGCCTTTGCAGTGAATCGACACCGTTTCATTGAACCACGGTACCACTACGTGGAGCCGATCATCCCTGGCTAGTTGCTTGCAGCGTGTCGCCTACTCGGCTCACGCCATCACTGCCGGGCCGCTTGCACTTGTACGCGCATTTGTGCGCTCTTTGTGCCCGCTTCACTTCGGAGCATGCACGGGTGCGGCGAGCGGCCTGTTCGTTCAATGTGGCGAAGACGAGCATTTTGCAAGCAACGCGCACTCTGTCTCTGCAATGCGCTGACAGCCCTGCACGACAGGCGTGGCACGCTTGGGTTGCCTCCTAATAAAACCCGCTGTATACGCTCGTTGTAAGTGCATCAACGTTTCTCGGTGCCTGTGTCTCTAAACACCAGCGAGCTAGTCTCGTTTGCACGAAGCGACGCGCACTTTTATCTCGCACGGCGCGGTGGAAGCGAACTTTCGAGCGGCAATGGCATCGCGCGCTTGTTCTGCTTGTACCGCCGTCAGCAGTTTACGCCACACATGCAGCCGAGCCGATAGCTGCAGATGACTGTGATAAGGTTGTCAGCGATAAATCATAACGGCACGTTCATCGCCGGCCGGCACGTCGCCTTCGCTCTCTTCTGATGCTTATCTGTGAAGGAATCGCCACAATCGCGCGGAAGTCGTAATCATTGATCGGCCGGTCTCTGCCATTGCCAAAAAGATGAGACATTTTGCGGCACGTTGTGACGTCGACGCAGTGAACATTTAAGCGCCGAAAAGTTATCGCGGTCATCGCTTATTGCATTTTATTTATTCTTGCGTTCCAAGGCATAGGCTCATTGTAGGCGGTCGTAGCTGCAGAGAACGGTGCCAGGAAAAGTTGCCGTGCGAAAGCTGACTGCAAGGCTTCATGCTGCCTACTATTTCTTCCTTTTTTTTCATTCTGCCACTGAAGAAACGACCGGAAAGCGAGCGACCTCGCTCGTAGCGTCCGAGAGCAGCGTGTGCGGTGCTCGTCGATATCGGGTATCTTCGTCACGACTAAACTGACCGGGGCACGCGCGAGCGCGCGCCTCTCATGCTTTAGAAGGCCTACTTTAACATTTTTTCGCTTCGCATACGCCATATTTTTACCGCGACCGTGTCTGAAGCGTTCGTTGTAAAAGTACGAGGCTTTGAAAAATGTTTGCTATATGTGGACGCAATTTCAATGGGTAGCGTAGGAAAATCGTAAGTGCACCGAAATATGGTCGTTATAACCTATAGATAGTTATATCTGGGATCGTTATAAGTGGGTTCGACTGTATCTGTGATTCAAGATATCAGGTATGCCATTCCAAGCTTATTCAAAAACTGCATGTTTCGAACAGCGACCTTGAAGACGCAAGCCGGCCAAGCCAAGCCAGTGCGGTAAGGTTCATTGGCCGACACATCGTACGCATCAGTCATATAGTGGAACGTGCATAACCAGTGACAGTCTGCGATCTCGGTTGTGGGTCAGGTGCTGCGGTACAGCTGAATATTGGGCGAGTTGGTGTTACATGTTCGAACTTATTAGAGCTTAGTATAAAGACTAAAAAAGACTGGAAACATTTTTTGAGCCCCTCTGGCTGTTCCTTCTTATTCTTTATAATGCTGTAACAAGTTTAAACGTGCTGCAGGCATTGACAGACATTTTTTCGTTCTTGCCTCTGTTTTATTGCTTCAGTTTCACTGGTCTCGTGCCAGTGTAGATGGGCCTAGTGCAAAACGGAAGGAAAAAGACTGTTGCATCAAAGCTATCATAAAGGCTGTCACGCCAAATGTCAGGAAGCCACAAAATTCAGATGTCGAATATTCATTTCAATTTCAATTCATTCACTGCCTTAATTTACTGCTTTAATAAAAATTAATAGCACACGAGGCTACATAGCATTGCTGCTGGTCGCTATACAGTCTTTGCAAGTTTTTCCACCTTTCCCTATTATTGCCCTTTACTGCAGTAAAGGACAGTAGTGAATATAACGGAAGAAATTTCACCTCTCATCAGCTTTATTATAACGAGTTCTATAGTCGGATACAGCTTAAGAAGACAGGAGAGTCCCCGCCCAGACGACCAAAGCGCGGCAGCCAATCGCCTCCACGACTAACGAAATAGTCCGCTCGTGCACGCGCCAATGTTCTCCGAAGGCGGAGCCACCGGCCGTCTCGCTCATGACGTCGCTCCCAAGTGCGCACCCATTGGTGCAGGCTTGTGTTCATCCGCCTTTGAGGAGGAAATGCCACTGCTTTCTAAAGTTGTATCCGACTATAGGTGTATTAAGACTACCCAGTTGCACTGCCACTTACCCATAGCACTATAATAACCGAAATTTCTGACGTCATGTGATGTTTTGGGCAAGAACTGCCACCATGCAATTCTGCATAACATAGTGGCATCGAGCTGCAACTTTTATACTGACTTATACATAACTTGCAAGTTACGTCAATTCCTGTCTTCCGTCCGCCATCACCGAGCACATACATCTCAGTGACCGCGCTGTGTTTACGTTCGTGTGCAGATCGTTCGTCGTAGTGCGCGTTTTGATCATTTGCCTTGCGCTTATGACAAACGAAAATTGTTCAGGACATTCTGCAGCCTGCAGTGTCGTCAGTGGTGTCGCACGTAATGGTTGAAACAACTTCGCACGAGTCACCTACAGCGGCACTCAAACTGCACAGATGTCGTCGCTGATTGCTGCATAAAACCATAACATATTTTTGCGGCAGTCGGGGTTCGTTTCACCGAAGAGCTAAGAGGGCCTCCCGAAAACCAAGGAACGATCACTGTTTTCAATTCGTTGCTTCACGTTTCAACAAAAATTAACCTCGCGCATAATTCCCTGGCGACACAGTCAGCGAAAAGGTAAAGATATTCGGAAGCATAACTTGCCTGTTATGAAGTGACGCCCGTACACACAAACGTGCAACGTCTGAGACCCTTCCCATTTACGCGCGCATATATGTGCTCCACTTCTCAGACAGCTCTTCCATGCGGTCGCACAGGTTTGTGATCACGTTTGGCAAGCAGTACGTCCCCGCGTTCGGTTTTTTTTATTATTATTATTATTATTATTATTGATTTACACTTCTCCTGCAGCAGCCAAATATCGCACAAATCGCCGTTCCGATGTGCAGCGTTGATGGGAAATGCGAGAGCCGCACAGCTGGAGTCGGTGTCGTCTGCTGCCATGTGCTTGGTAATGGCGGCGCATGCCACGAAATCGTATCCCAGAGTTCCGCAGTGTGACGTAGCTACAAGTTGTGTACTGTCCCACAATGAACTACAGTTGCTAGAATGGGGAATTGTTGAAAGCAATGGTGGTGACTTTATTCGGAGTCCACGAAGGCACGTGCTAGATAAGCTTGAAAAAGGTTACGCCAATTTTCATAGTACGTATCCTGAAAGATTAACATCATTCATAAAGTTTAGGAATGGAATGACACGCACCAAGATGAACAGTCATGCACACTGGCTGGCAGCCTCGGCAAGGTTGTAGCCATAACATCGAGAGTAACACTGCCGGCTTCTTCCCTAGCAGTCTGCATGCACAGAGAAGCGCACCATGCTCTTAGCAATTCCTCATCCTAGCCACCGTCGTGAAACCTCGCTGGTGAGGCCTTCACCTATTTCCGATACATTTCAAATTATTCCTTCAGTCCTGAATACTTCCCTCTGCGTAGTACAGCTGTCTGATGTTTTGATACGTTGCAGGGGAAGCAGGAGGACGCAGAGGAATTTCTAAGTTTCATGTTGAATGGCCTGCATGATGAAATGGTGTCATCAATGCGTTCTGTGAGCAATGGTCTCAATGGACAATGCAATGGAGAGGCTCAGCCACCAGTTGAGCATGTTGATGAAGATGATGATGATGAAGGTGCTTGGAAGACTGTCATCCATCGCAATCGACATGAAGTGACACGTTCTGTAAGTAGCTTGAGTTAGCATAGTGGAACTTCCTAGTTTTTGTTGTGTGTGCATATTTGGAACATGACACTTTCAAATTTCTTCAGATATTTTGATTGGTTTTGATGAAACTTGCTGAGCATGCCTATATTTTTGTGCTGATTTCAGATATGCAATTAGGTTTTGAGTTTAATATGTAGTTTGAAAATGTAAAATATTTCATATGCCTTTTTGTAAGCAATCCAAACAAGGGGGAAGTTCAGAAAAAGATGGAGGTGTGAAGAGATGAAAAATACTTGAACAGGGGAGGTCGCAGAAGCCAGCGTTTCAACAAGTGGTCTTGTTTTGTTCAAGGCAGCAACTGGGCCTTGCTGCCTTGAAGGAAAGAGCACTTGTCGAAGCGTTGGCTCCATTGACACCCCCTATTTGATTTTTCGTTTTTGAGGAGTAAGATTTTGGTAAACTGATCGTTTCAAAGTAAAATGGCGTATTAGAATAATCTGGAATCAGAACTGTGTGCAGTAGAACATGAATGGATGTTCTAAACTCATTTGAACAAAACTTGTGGTATGCTGAACATTCGTGAGCAAAATCCCAGCTTAACATCAACTCACTATCAGTGATTCAGATCAACTAGTGATTATAAAAATGCATCACTGGTTGTTCACTTACTAGCTTAATCATGGGGAAGGCAGTCCAAATGCACTGAGAAATGAGGGGAGGCTGACTGGTGGCTGTTGCCAACGTGGTTTCGGTTTCATTTTTACGCAGAGGCAATTTTCAAACTCGATTTATAAATAATTTAATCTACCTTCCTTGGACAAGTGCAGAGTCGTGCCACGGGCTTATTCAGGTGGTCTGTACCCGTTTTTTAAGCAAGCCTGAGTGTCAGTGCCTGTATTGTTAGTTTTTCAATCATATGATGCCCGGATTATTGAACAGTTTTGCGTGGTCCTCTCAAAGTCTTATAATTGGGGTTCCTTTGTATATGTTCCGTGCCTTTAAAAACACTGCATAAGTATCCTGTCTTTCGCTTTCCATTCTCGATCGACACTCTGCTTAATGTTTCATTTTCTCTTCCTTGTGAGGCGGCACGCTGCATACAACACATACGCTCATTCAGACACTAAGTGCCCGAGTCGGTCACTTGTCCTGTACTGAGCCCTCGGCGACAGTACTTACCTATGCATATTGTCTGCAAAACCGCTCGTACGCTGGCCAGCGCATACTAGACCTCTTCTGCCCCCTGTAAGCTAGATGTCTTGGAAGGCATTGCTTGTTAAGCTAACCGAAGACATTTTAATATGTGCAGTCTGGATTTCGCTGCTATCTCCTGTTCGTGAAGCGATACAGGACAAAACTGGGGCACACCAGGTACTTGGGTAGCTCGGACACGCATTAGTTGACAGTTGTGCGTCATTTCTATTATATACTACAGTGTGGGATGTCAAGTCTACCGAAGGACAAATTGTGACCGCAGGTCACGTGTTGGCCGGCTGCATGACGCAATCACCTCTTTCCTTCCTTCCTTCCTTCCTTTGTGCTTTTTTCTTACTTAGAATATAGAAGGTGCCGTTAGTCTGGCTGGTGACATTACTGCCTGTATTTTTTCTTTGCACACTGTTCGATAAATGCAGCAAAAGCATTGACGTCAAAATAGAATATTCATGCTGTGTTTATTTCCTTCTCTATGGTATCAGAGTTCAGTAATATAAAAAATTTGAGCCCCTCAGTTCTTTTCCTCCTTCATTTATTATTTTTTTTTTTTTTCAGCTTGCAACATATGTGAATAACTCTGGCGTGGAACATTATTTTTTCTAGCTATCATAAAATAGTTAACTGTGCTTTGTTGTTGTGCTATTCCATCACTAGAATTCTTTTTCTCTCTCTTTTTATTGCTAGCTGCTCTAGAATACAATTTTCCTGCTCAAAACAAAAAAAAAATCCCCTCGCTCCAGAAAGGGCTCCAAAAGCTATCTAAGCTGTCCCATAGCTCGTTTTGGTGACGGGCAAAACTTAAATTTTAGGCTCATATACAGTTAAACCTGGATTTAACAAAATTGACATATTCCCGTAAATTTTTTATTATTAACATGTTTTCATTATATACTGTTTCAGCATGAAAATTCAAAAAGAAATGCACAAATTAAACAATGGGGGAACCTAGGGTAGACCTCACCCAAAACATTTATTTAGCTGCAAAAAAATAATTTTGTTCTGTTGCTTGTTTGTAAGAGATGGCAACACCAAACACTCGTACTACATAAAGGAATACAACGCTGCTCCATCATCGTCTTGCGAGCCTGTGACATGGCACAACACGTCAATGACATCCAACACTTTCGTCGCTGAAGGCAAGTCTCATGATGAATTGACCTCCGAACCATTGTCGCCACCTCGGACGCTTTCCACCAGCGCATCATCTGACAATCCTCCGCTCACAAGAAATCTCAAACCTGCACGCGTTCGAGGCTGCTCCATTCGTACGGAGTGAAACCCAAGCTGCCCAACTGATAAAAATTACTTAGCGCAAGAAAAAACAGCACACAAGAAAGATGCACAAAAGACAAGTATTTTTGCACATGCGCGGATGCGTCAATAAAAATAAAATGATTTTCTATCTCGTATACGTGTCAAGGTATCTAAATTCATTCGAGTGCAGTGTGACGGAAGGTTCGCTATCACACCCCGCCCTTCTCTTCTTAATGAGAAATCCTTCTAGTAACATACTGGCTTGTTCATTGCTGCTTTTGCCAAGAATCTTTGCCTTGCGAAACAATGCCTCATAACCACCAGAGCTCACGTGATCTGCTAAGTGCGTTCGTTCTTTTTTACGTTCAAGGCATGCTCTCTGAAATGGTCATTTGCACACCTTCTGGTTTGACTGATGTCACTTTTTCCACATGACACTGGTATGTCATAAGCGCTTCTCCTTTGTGTATCTTTCTTGTGTGCTGCATTTTTCTTGCGCTAAGTAATTTTTGTCAGTATGCACCAACTAGGCCCTCAAAAAGTCCTACCAAGCTGCCCAAGCTTCAGCGAGATCGTGTGGGCCTGAAGGCTCCCCCTGCCCACTTTCGGTTTCTGTATGTGAACAGCCCCCCCCCCCCCCACACACACACAACACACACACAATTTTTTTCTGCCAATGACCGGTATTAAAACGAGGGTCGACTTTTCATCGCGTTTTTTTTTTTTTTTTTTTTTGCCTATATTCCGGTTTTTACGGTATGTCGAAAAAAAAATAGGCGTGAACTTAGTCTTAGCGACCTCTCCTCCCAAACTGCGAGGGGAGTGGTGTTGTGGAAAGGTGAAAGGTCGAGAGGAAATCGGAAAGTAACTAGTTACCGGTAAAGCGTTACTAGTAACTCCCAAGACTGGGTGTAGCCCTTGCACGAATCAGGCTGATGACAGCTTGCTAAAGGTTCGTACTGTTTCCACAACTGTAGCAGAGAATAAGAAAGATGCAAACGACATGTTATATCGATTTTTATTACCACAATTTCGCTGTCGCTCACGGAAGAGCTCACCTCGTCGACATCCTCCGAGGGACGATAGTGCTCAGTACCGTCCATGAAGTTGGAAGTTCCCATCACCTTGAAGCCTTTACAGTGGTGTCAACTGACACTGCACACCAAGCACTCAAAATCCAAGCACACACTTGTTGCAGCAATACCCTCTTCAGCCGCCCTGCGGGAGTCTTTCTTTTCATGATTGCCTGCGGCCATCCATTCCCAATAGCAGTGGCAAAACTCTGCTTTAGACGGCCATTTGGCACTAGATGGGCTTTCCGTCGTAGCAGGTTTCCTGTCTGTTTGCCCACACAGTTTTTACCCTGTCAACAAAAAGTTAATGAGGGATCCAGCTCTTCTCCTGAGCACGCCCAATACTTCCCTGAGGGAACTTCTCTTTTGGGAGAGTTTTCCTCCCAAAGACAATGTAAGGCGGAAGCTTCCTGCCGTCTGCCGTAATGCACAGCATCAGAGTGCATCTTTTTCGTTCCTCACCGTTCGTGTGCACAGACACACATCTCATGGCAAAAAAGCAGCTAGCACCATTAACAGCAATGGAACTAATTTCACTTTTCGGTGGGACGTTTCGAACTTTTTTTTTTTTTGCCAAAATATTTCCCTCCAATGAGGGTGGGTGTGTAGCCCTTACACAAGTGTATACGTTAATTTCATTGCCTTGCAATAAGATAAGTTAGTCTTTTGTAACCATCAGGCGCCACGAGTTGTCACTGGTACGTGTAGTGAAATATGTATTAGCTGTATTCGTTCGGCTGGAATGATGTGCACTAATACCTGTGGTATCATTGCCCTGTTTGTTTAATCTTGCAGCAAGCCAATCTGTGTGAATGTTGAATGTTTCTTCCTAACTTTTCAGGCAGAGTATCTACCATCTCCATTAATGGACATATTTGGGGGTGAAATGCGCTCTTCTGTGACAGCTGATGGAGAGACGTCAGCTTCCCTTCAGCCATTCTTCACTCTGCAGTTGGACATTCAGGTACAGGGGGTGTGTCCTTCAGATAGTTTTCCTCCCTCTTTTTCTCTCCCAGCCACTTTTCACTTTGGCATGAACTTCAAGTAGTGGTCTGTTAATTAAATCAATTTTCACTTTCACAGTATCCCTTTCAAGCATATCTATTGTCAACTCTACCTCTATGCTTGTCCAACTTGCCTAGCATTGATAATAGTGTTCTTTCCTATTGCCATTAATACAGTATAAACGCGTGTAAGGGCCGCACTTTTTTTTTTTTTTTTTTTTTCTCAAGAAATGAGGGCCAATTTTCAGGGTGCGGCCCATACACGCGATTTTTTTTTTTTTAAGTAAAAACGCACCAGTTAGCGAACGAAGAGCATTTATTGCAGTATACGACTCTTGCGACATACGTGCTCAATCGTCATCACTTGGCGAGTCCTCAGACTTGGAGTCTGAGATGAGATGGTGTGCTGCGAAGCGCCGTCACCCCACAAGCAGTCATCTTCCGCGCCATCCAAGCTGTTAGATATCCCGGCGACTTTAAAACTTCGGGACACAATGTCCGTCGACACCGAGCTCCACGCAGATAGGATCCACCCAAGTACAGTCGCCAAGGCTAGTCCCTTCACACGCAGCATGTCCCAACGTTACTAGAACAAACTCAGTTTAAAAGCTCCGCCGGAGAGGCGGTCCGCGTGGCGGTCGCGAGAACTAGTGGCGCTGCAGTCACGTCTAGCTCCCGCGGCTGGCGCTTGTTGTGATCGGCGCCGCCGATGTACGAGCGCACGTGGGTTACAGCGTCGTCTGCGCTTCGTTAGCTCGTCATTTTTGCGACTGTTCTTGACCAGGCTTAGCGTCTTGTACGAAGATACGTGCATGATGTACGGAGCGTAACGAGGACGAAGAGATTCACGGTGCGGTATGCAGACTTGTTTTGCGCCGGGCTGCAAGAACGGCTACCGCAACGACGACTCCGCTTCACGACACTTCTTCGGACCTCCAAAAGACCCCACGCCATTCAAGCTTTGCATGGCAAAGATAGAAAGCTTACTGCGAAAGGCAAGGTCTGTGACGTTCATTTTGAGAGTGACGACATTGTAAAGCACTATCGTCGTGTCGTTGCGGGACAAGAAGTTTTGATCTCACGTGGAAAGTGGGAACTCGCGTCCGGTGCCGTGCCGCGCTTGTTCCCAGCACTTCCACCCCACATTTCAAAGCCAAAATGTTCGGGGTTTAGGCGCAAATCCCCCCCAAAACACACGTCCCGCGAAAGCCCGGTGCCCAGTTTGGAGGAGCCGCCAGAAATATAACAGCAAAACGACAGGCAGGCGATTACCTACGCTACCGAGACTGAGAGTTGTATCACACTGACATTCGATCAGTTGTCATCTGTCGCTATGCGTTCAAAGCAGTGGATTTTCGAGAGATTTTACGACGAGCTATCGAACAAGATGTGCGGAATATTTTACACTCGCCGGCTCGGGAACGGGCTGCGCAGCGCAATAATTTGACACGGTACACATAGAAAAGACGAGGACCAGCGCTGGTCCTCGTCTTTCCTATGTGTACCGTGTCAATTTTTTTGCGCTGAGCAGTTTAATAATGGAATACCAACTAGCCCAATCTCACAGTTTGCTTCGGGAACGGAGACTTACTTGTGCAAAAGATAATTGTAGTTGACGAGCAGTTTAACTGCTTTGTGAACGGCTACAGCACGAAACGCGAACGGCTGTCGTACAGTGTAAGAAGTGCTGCGGGCATGAAACATCTGCTCGGTGAAGTTGAAAAACTGAAGTTGAATACTGACGACTCTTCTAGCGACAGAGTACGCGCGAATAACTGCTCGGTGCTCACATCACGGCCGATCTGTTCGATTTGTTTAAGGCACCGTAGAAGGATGCGACGTATAAAGATGAGACACCGAAAATACAACTATCCGCCGAAAAAATTGCTCAGAGTCAGAGACGACATCTATTCGATATAATCGCACACTGAGATTTCATTTACCGAGTTCTCGTAAAATTTTCCGATTTCGGGTCAGTATCCCTTTAACCGTCACGAAAGCGTGTCTTGTAAACATTGCAAAGCATTGGTGATGTTTTTCGGGAAAGTTTTCTTCAATAAATTGTAGACAACACGAGTACTGTTTTTCTAGAACGTTTTGTATCTCGAGTAAGTACACTTCTCTGTATACTATAAAGGCTTTTACAAACGTGTTTGGTTGTTCTTGGTCTAAATAAGACAGCAGCGGCTAAAATTGTGGTGGTAGTTATAAAAATTACGCTGAAAACCCTCATTCGCTTAAAAACTCCTATGCTTGGAAGTTAAGCGCAACGTAGACAGCTCAAATATTGTCACAGGGTCGTGACGTCGACGAAGGCAGCAGTCAGCAGGTCCGAGATAAAACTCTTTACTTGGCCGAACTTGTGGCCGGGAAACAAAGTCAAACTACAGCAATAGACTGATAGCGGCGAACAGAGCGTCGATCAACTGACAAGCAGTCAAGGGCGTCGGCTTTTATACAGGCGCTATCGAACTTTCCAGCGATATCGCTGGTGGCGGCGTTATCTCTCGACAAAGCTGGAACATTCGCGTGCGGCGCGCAATCTTACCAAAACGGTCTACTGCAATCGCGAAGCTTCTGGAACACTGCTTCGCGGACAGCGTTGATAACCGTCCTTGCTGGTCAAACCCGAATACATGAAAATAAAACAAGTGGGCGTGGCAATATAGACCGAACATAGTCTTAGCCAATCAATGAACAACGCACGCGGGCCAATGCATACAGACGACCTTATGCATATCCACCTCAGTATCCACCTAACTAGTACAATAAGAAAGTTGCCGCGCAGTTGCCGCGAGCAACTGCGCGGCGGACTGCAGCGTTATGCCGTGGCAGCAGACGACGCGCCAATAGTGGCGCAAGACGGAACTGCAGCGCCGCTAGTTCTCGCGACCGCCGTTCGGACCACCCTCCTCCGCTGGCGGAGATACGGAGCTTTGAAACTGAGTTTGTTCTAGTAACGTTGGCATGTCCGTTGTGAGTGCAAGACCATCATTCCGCACTTCAGTCACATAGCGGAGCAAGTCTTCTTCCAAATCGGGAAACTTGCACTGCTCTTCTCGGAAAGCGCGCTTAGTGCTGTTGGTGTTTCGCAAGGCTTCTTTTTGAGCACACCAATGTCGAACACACTTCTCGTCAACGTCGAATTTTCTGCCGGTGGCACGTTTCCCATGCTCGAGAGCATACTAGATCACCTTCAACTTATAGCCAGCAGTGTAGCTATTCAGGTACTTGCCCATCTTGCCAAAACGCGAACGCCGTGCAAGAAACAAGCTAGCACGAAGGTCATCGAACAGTGCAGAAAACTACAGCAAATGGCTGGCTGAACTGCACAAACCGAACATGCAGTGATGTGATAGCTGCGCCAATTGCGCCAAACTGCGCCAAGACGTGAAACCTGCTACATCCTGCTACATCTCCGCTGTTCTGCGCCAAAATTGCGCCAAACTATAAGCACACTAGCGTAAAAACGTACGCAGCGCGCCGCCGGCGGCAAAACGCGACACTCCAAAGCTGCCGCGCGGCAAAATTTTCGTGCCGCGAGGGGAATCATTTTTCGCGGCACGCCGCCTGGCGCTTTCTGGGGGACCTGACCGGACGCAGGTTGATGGGAAGGCTCGTTAAGCGCTGGTTTGGCTTGCTCAGGCTTTTGGGGGCCGACATAACCCTCTCCAGACTGCTGTAAATTGGTGTGACCCTCCAAAAATGCACCTTGGAAGGAGCGGCTCGCCGCGAGCTGGTGTGACCGCACCGCCGTAGCAACATTATCTAGCAACATAGAAGTAAAATTTCAGTTAATACAGCGACATCCATGCCTTACTTTTGCCCCCTTTTTTAAGTTCCGCTACTCGAACCAGTGTTATACCACTGTCAATGTAAACGTAACCGGCTGACAGGGGCGTAGCCAGAAATTTTTTTCGGGGGGGGTTCAACCATACGTCATGTATGTTCGTGCGTGCGTTTGTATGTGTGCGTGTATATATACGCAAGCAAAATTGAAAAATTTCGGGGGGGGGGGGGGTTGAACCCCCCCCCCCCCCCCTTGGCTACGCCCCTGCCGGCTGATATGAATGTGAAATTCCCCAGCCGAATTCCACTGTGTCGAATGGGCCGAAATTTGGATGTTCCGAACACTTTTCCGCGTCGCGGCGGGTGATACAAACTTTGATACCGAATTCGTCGAGCGTCGGCCGAGAGCAGAATGTTGTTAGCTTTGGAAGTACGCGCGCGGCCAGCGCGCACGCTGTCAGAACTGTGGTTATCGTTTACCATGCACAACCGTTGTGGGCGAAACCACGGTCGCTCTTGACACTATCATGTAAGGCGACGACGAAACTGACGGAATTCCGAAAGTGCACGCGCGTTCAACGTCCACCTAGTCCAAGCGACGCTGCCTCCCGCAAACGCCGCGGACAAAAGTGCACAGATAGCAACAAACGACGTAGATTTGAAGGCACGTGCGCGGCCAGCGCAGACGGATTGAAAACGGAACTACCGTTTGCTGCAGATTTTAAATAATTAAAATCTGCTTGCTGTGTTGTGTGCTCCAACCCCTTAACTTCATGTTGCAAAGAGGATTGCTCTTCTATTTATGATAGCCACTGATATATCGCAGTAAATGTCTTGCTGGCTGTGCAAAATTAGCATTTTGAGGAAGATCAAGAAAACAAATGGTGACATTTTGTTGTGGAGAGTCACAGATATGTGTTCATACCCACACTCTCAAAACATTATTTGGCTATAATTAGTAGACTCATAAGGCAGTGGCACGTAAGCATGGCATCATTGAATATGTTTTAGCGTCAACACAGGCAAAAAAATCAGGTGTCCTATATGTTTTTAAATTGATATTGCAGCTAAAATATTAACCTAACAGGCAGGAAACTTGGCAAATAGGGAGAGTAATAGATATGGATTCAAAAAATGCTTTTTTCTACAAATCTATTTTTCAATTATTCTTTTTGTCTATAAAGACCCATGTCCCCCCCTTAAGTACCCATTTGAAACACACTAAAGGTTAAAAAGTTGCAACAAGTGCTCTACCGCAACTTCATGAAGCCCGATGAATTTGCTAACCTCGTACCATATTCTCTCTAATCTAACGTGCACCCAATTTTCATGGACCCAAATGCAAATGCACCTTGCTGCAACAAAGAGCATGTAACCAGATCAACTAAGGGTCCTTGTTCCTTTATGTTTGTGTAGTATGGTTCTCTCTTGCAGTGTTACCGACTTGTGTACTTCTCGCATGGCTCCTGATCGGCCTTCGGCTGTGGGTTGAACTTTTATAAAAATTCACCTTCTCGGTGTGATACAAATGATGACTGGTGCTTGTAATGACGTTAAGCAAAGCACCACCGAGAACTGTTTTCATAAAGTATTCTTTGTGGTACCAGGTTACAACTTTGGGTGTGTCGTCACCCCACTCAAAGGCATAAGGTGCGTCGATGGTAAATTTCACGAGTTGTAGCGCTCCTGGGCACCATCTCCTCTGGGGCTAACTTGTACGTGGGATAACCACGTACAAGTTGTTTCAGACTGCACCAATGCTGACGTCGCCGTTGCCAAGGAAGCGGACCCAAGCCATCGTGAAGATGCCAACACTGCCACTATGCAGCCTTGTACTGTGCTGCAGAACTTGCGTTACTACAAAGTTACTACACAAAGTAACTTTCCTTTGACATGAGCTTCCATAATGAAAGCTTTGCATCACCGTATTTACTCGATTCTACCGCGCCCTCGATTGTAACGCGCACCCGTTTTCCGCGACCAAAAAAAGAAAAGTAATACATCGATTGTAACGCGCACCCATTTTTCGTGAGAGAAAAGAACAAAAAAAGTCCGTAGGAGTCAAACTTCGCACATTCAGAAGAACAAGTATTTGGGTTTTAAAGAACTAAAGTTTCAAAAAAGTAAAACACAGTCAAAAAGCGGGCCTTGCCGCTAAAACTGTCACCACTACGGTGGCGATACGAGTCTCGTAATGGATCAGTCCTCGTCGCTGTCGGACAACTCCTTGTCGCTGTCAACGCTCCTCGATTTCGGGAAACCGGCCCTGCTTTGGTCCACTGAAACCTTTTCGTGAAGCTTTGCTGTAAAAAATCTTCTGCTTCTGTTTACGCCAGTCTCGCACGCACGTTTCGGGAACTCCGAACTATATCCGAACGACCGCGGTGCGGCCCGATTTCCGTCCGTCTCTCTGCACATGTAATAACTATTCTTTTAAATGCGGCATCGTGGTACACTCGTCGAGTATTTGAAGTCGGCACTTCCATGCCGTCGATGCGAACGCAGAACGGGATGACAATCTCCTCAGCACACGTACGAACTGAAAAAATGGCAGAAATCGTAGGATGCGGCCATTTTGAAATGTCGATGGGAATACGATAACCGAATTTCTTTTTTTTTTTTTTTTTCAGTACTCGATTCTAACGCGCATGCGATTTTTGGACTCGTTTTTCCGGGAAAAAGGTGCGCGTTAGATTTGAGTAAATACGGTACCATTTGCACTACATTGGGAACAGATGCGATGCCACTGGTAGCAATCAAGCTTGAAATAAACCTACGCAAACCCACAACAATGTGTGCTTTGCCATTTTATGATGGCAATCATACTAGATCTGACCCCTCTGATGGAAGTCTGTTGCCGATGCCGTGAACGTAATTTTGGTTTCATACTCGTAACATGCTGACAATTCTTTGATTCATTTTTTCGTGAAAAAGGTGCATGTTAGGTTAGAGTAAATGTGGTAAGCTATAGTGGCGTATCCTGTTACTAGTGGTACTTGGTGGTGGCTGTGTATTGCCTTTTTATTGTGTAGTTATGCCACTTTCCCAGCAGGTACATTATGCCATTTTACTGTTTATAAGGGACTCTATTGCTTTATGGTATTTTTTGCTGTAATCGTGACGTATGCTTTACTCGTTTTGTATTATCGCAGGATGGAGTTAAGACTGTGGAAGATGCATTGCTGCACCTAGCTGCTGAGGAGAAGGTGCAGAATTACCACAGCAGCAAAAGCAACAAAAAGGTATGTGTACATTTAACAGTGCATTTGCTTTCTGTCAGTCTTTCAACTTAACTCATAACTTGTGGATCGAAGTAGATTATCTTGAGTGTTCAGAAAAATGAATTTTTCGTCTTGCATTTGTGTTGTTTCCATTGCTGCTTATTGAAAGAGGGTTTTATGGCTCGTTATCAGCAGCTCTTAGGTATGTGTTCTTCAATATGGGTATCACCCATGGTAAACTGAAAAGGTTCAGAAGCAACATGTGGGTAACCTTTTAGAACTTCATGTCCATTCCCAGTCTCAACCGGGGCTTTAAATCTGTTTATGGTGCCTCTGAGAGGCCTGTATAATGGATAGTGCACACCTACACCCCTCCTGGGCACATAAAATACACTTCGTTTGGCGAGGTGGTCAAGTGGATTCATGAGCCTGTGCTGCAGTTTCCATGTCTACTATTACTGCCGGCTTCAGGAAGGCTGACAGGCGTCACCCCAAAAAAATTGTTTTGGGTGACGCCTGTGCTGGGTCAACAAAATTATCCTCATCTCCAATGGTCACTTTAAAGGGGACCTGCAACACTTTTTGAACATACTCTGAATTCACTTCAGATTAGTAGGGTGAACATGGAGGACAAATATTGCATTTCACAGCACACGGAATTTGCACTTTCATTTCACGGGCAGCTGAGAATACCTCTCTCTCTCCCCGGCATGAAACGGACACGGCCAATGGCTGATTTCATGGTCGTGAACGCATACTCTGTAATGTTTATATTGGTAGTTTCAAATTCAATAAACAACAGATATAAATTTATCTCACTTCGGAAACACCGAAGTAAGCCCTCTTAGTACTTCTCATCTCGATGAATGGTCGTCTGCTTGTTTTGCTTGTTTCCATATTCGTATGAGGCGGCACGCGGCGTAGTAAAGCCCTTGCTATTTGGAACTCTATGGATATGAGTGGATCGCTTGCCTTCCACTGAACGCTCCACCACCGTACTTACCGATCCATACCATCAGTTCCATATTCACCGGCAGCCTGGCCAGTGCATGCTTTCTCTTTTACGTGCTTCGCAATCTAGACGCCTTGGCAGATGTCGCTTGGTGCTTAGCTAATTGAAACTGCTTCAAAATGCGCTATCTGGGTTTCGCTACTATCCATCAGTCAACCTGACGCAGTACAACAGCACTGAGCACCAGGTACTAGCAGAGCTTGGCCATACTTCAGAACAACCATAGCGCGGCAGCGCCAGCAGTCCTTGCGTGCTACATAGTTACCGGGGGCACGACGGGCTGCCGCGGCAGTGGTCTCGCGATTATACTCGAGATCATACCGGCGCTGTAGTTTTCTTTCCTTTTTTTTTTTTTCTGAAATTGGGTTGAAGCAGGTTATCGGCATATTTATGGCCCCGATCGTACAGTCGGGAAGACAGGTCGGAAATCGGGAGAGTTGGCAGGTATGCCATCAGATACCAACATTTTTGTTTATTGAAATATCTTAATGAAATTTTCAGGATACACTTGTAACAAAAGCATTAGAAGAACTACAAAATTTCATGAAGTTATATTCACTGGTTCTCAAGTTACGGTGGTATGTCAGAATAGTGCACATGGTTCTCTTGTTCCAGACCTGGAGAACTTTCAAAAAGTGCAGGAACTGTGAAATTAACTATGATGATTCCCAGATTGATACCTCAGGGGGAGACAGAGCCCTCTTTTTTTCATTTCCTTGCTGAAAAGTTTTAGCAGACCATCGAATTTAGTGTTTGTGATAAGATATTATCAATCAAATTTTGATTAAGTATCATAAATAACAGACACAATATATTGAAAAAAATGTGCTTGTCTCATCCTCATAAATTTATTCAAGTACATAAAAAAAAGACTTCTGGAAATCCGATGAGTGGTTCAAGAGATATGATATGGCTGGAACAAGCAGCCTCACTAGCCAAAAAAAGTCATTTTGAGAAAACGACGTTTGAGAGTTTTGAGCACATATGTAGTTCTAAAATGATCCTGCAGTGTAATTGAAGGCGTTCTTTGGCCCTCTCTTTGCCACCTTTCCATCTTCTCTAGTGATCGTTTCTTAGCCTTTTTCAAGCGCAAAGAATCTTTCTCAGCTGCCCGTTGAATGGCCAGGTGTTAGCCCCACTGATGAAGCTAGCTCTTGGGTGGCCCTGTAACAGCCGGCATTGTATCTTAGAGCTGTCTCATGCAGTGCTGTCTCCACAGCAGTGATGGTTTAATTGGTTTTAATGATGGCCTAAAAGCTATCTGATAACTTATTTTTGGTCCCAGTGATTGTAATGCAAGTGCTGTAATTATGTTTCTTTTCAGGTGGATGCTTTGCGTAGAACTACATTGGAAAAATTACCGCTGGTGCTTATTCTTCATCTAAAACGTTTTGTGTATGACAAGAATGGTGGTTGCAAGAAGCTTATGAATGCCATACAAATACCTCATCAGCTTCAGCTTGACCGCAGTAAGTACTGTGAAAATGCCATGCATTTGCATTGTCTGACCTATGCGTGCTGTTTTCAGAATTGGTGCCATCCAGTGAAAGGTGGTCAAATAAGCAGCGCTGCTATATTCTGTTTGCAGGTAAAGTAAAATTATTGTGCTTTTTGCACTAGTGATTGGTCAGTGCATCAATCAGTTCCTTGTTTCGTTTCAGTATTGAGCCATAGTGGAGAGCGCACAGACAAAGGTCATTATGTGACTGATGCCTTCCACCCAGCAGGACGCAAATGGTTTCACTGTGATGACGACAATGTGACTCCCGTTGCCCAAGGCGACCTGCTGCGTTTTGAGAACTCGTCTCTTGTGCCCTATCTACTCTTCTATCGACGTGCGGACACTGAACATCAGGCTAGGTAGACACGAAACCAGTTTAATAGGACATTCAAGGCGGACTGGGCAAGGAATTGCCAACAAGTGGTGGGCCAGCGTGTGCAAGGGTCCTTTTGTGCATACTACTAAATTCAGGCTCCCTTACATTGGGTGCCTCATCCCATTTCTTTTTTTTTTTTTTTATTGTTGTGATTTCTCTCCCTTTGTGCTAACTCTGGTACTACCCTACACAGTCTTTGTGCTGTATGTGTCACTTTGCATGTAGTTTACTGCAAATTATCATTTGCTCGTTCTTGTTTTTTTGTTTGCAAGCTGCAGCACTCAGTGCGTTTCTTTTTGCTGACAATGTGTTATTCTGGTTTTGTCAGTTTGTATGTGCACAGCTATTTATTATGGGCCTTCTCTCCTTGCACTCATTTCACCCGAGTGCTTTTCATGCTTTGGGTGCTGGGGGAGGAAGGGTCAGCTTGGTGCTCTTCCTCCCCCAGCTAATACCTGTCTGCTGGCAACCACCCTGTTTTGCAGTTGTGTGCGTGAATCTGTACATAGAAGAGTGTTACGCAAGGGCATCAAGCGAGGCTAGCTGCCACATGCAGACTCTCTTATTAAAAATAAAGTTATGTTGGTGCGCTTTCCATGGAGTTGGTAGGCCAAGACGAAGACACTCACATAAGTGCCTCATGTGTCATAGGTAGTTCTGCATGCTACTGTGATCGTATGCAACCACAGTCTAAAATGCAGACACTTTCCCCCTTCACTCCCTCGAACAGATATGGGTGGCCTGTGTAGGCATCATGTAGAATTCCTTAATGCCTCCATGACATCTCAGTCCTGTTCCCCTGTATACCTTCCCTTGGTCCTTGTGCTTTGGAATATATTATTGAAACTTCACTGGTGTTGCACTTCACTGCACTAATTTTAAATTTGTTATCCAGTGTAATTACTGCTGTCTTTCATTTTTGTAGCTGTTGAACAGCTTAATTATAACTAAATTAATGTTTTCATCTGAAAGCATTGCTTCAATAACTTGAAGGATAGAGATATTGGTATAAGAATCTGCTTATTGCCATATATAAGTATATATAATGCTCAGATATGTCAAACAATATTTAAAAGCAGCCACATTTTGCATGGATGGTGATGACCTACTTTCATGCTGAGATGCATGCTGCAGCATCTCTGCCTATAACTCCTTTAGAGAAGATGCAAATGCTTAAAGGGTAACAAAAAAACTTCTAACGTTAATGTGTCTTGGGCAGCTGGGTGACACCTAAAGCAACCATCAAATCAAGTTTATATGCCATGTATATTCTGAATCTTGCTCATTTTCTTGTCTTTTGGAAGGTTCTGTAACAATTTCTTTTCTAGGTGCACTTCATTTATTTGCACTGTAAATCTTTTCACTTTGCTTAGTGTGCAAAAATGTAACTGTGAGGTCAGCTTCAGTAGTGAAAGCTCGGCTCGCATTGTGTGGGTTCTGTATAGTGAAGAGTCACTGCACTTGATGAGTGTTCTCAGGACTAAGAACACGCACGGAGCATTATGCTTACATATTTACTGATGAATCGTATAAAGTTGTGGATTGTATTGTAAATTCTTTTGCTGGTGCAAAGTGCAACAGTCGTGCATGTGACAATGACTTAATTTACGTTGCGAGCCTGGACCTACTATGCATAGCTGCCCTGTGGATTTGTTGCTCTGTATTCTCACACTGATCGCTTAAGTCAGGAACAGTGCCTTGCTACATTATTAGAGCTAGTCAGTTTGCATTAGCTTTGCTGAAAACAGTTTAGTTGGCTGAGTTGTTCCCTTGTAGATGAGCATAATGGGTGTTGCTACGAAAATTTTCATAACTGTACATACACACTGAAGCAAGTGGCATGCATTGTCCCTCTTGTAAAGATATGTAGGTTGTTCCAATTGCGCATGCAGTCACCTTGTTTACCCAATAAGTTAATTGAGGAATGTCTGTCGTGAGTGCAAGATGTACAAGAACTGTGTGTTGTTGGCAAATTTAATACGCAAGAAGTACCTCAATTAGAGGACTATATATTTCTAATACTGTGTACATAGTAGTTTCACTTAAAAAAAAAACTGGTGGCAGATTTTTAGAATGTTTTAAACTTGTTACTACTTGAAATCCTGGAATATGTAGGGCTGTTTTTATGTTAATTGAAAGTGTGATTTGCAGTGGGTTACTTTTTTAATAAAACTGCAAACCTGCCAGGAGTGCTTGAGGATATTGCCCGTGATGGGATTTTCTTTCATATAGGGCAAAATAACATTGAAGTGCAACACATCGCGCTTTGAATAAAAAAAAAATGTCATTGCTTCTCCCGGTCCTTTTCTCGAGAACCAACAAAATGCTTTCTGCTGTTGTGGGAGCCCTGTACACTGCCAGGCCACTCTTCGCGTGGTTAAATGTCAACCTGCCAGAACTGATTAAACAGCGGGGCTCGTGGCATCCGTTTTAGCAGTCATTCTGGTTTTGGCTTGGCTATTTCCGAACATTCCAGAATGAGTGCGAGACCAACTTTTCCAGGATGGTTATCATGCGGACCTCCTCTCCGCACCATTCGTTACACAAGGCTCCCTTCTAGCTTTACCCTGCTCTCGCGGATGGCCAGGGAATTTCCCTAGGCGCTGTTTGAAGCCGTGTAAATGCTCTTAAAGGGACACTAAAGGCAAATAACAATTTATGTCAGAGTGAAAGCCCAATATATGACAACTTCTAAAACAGCAATATTATCAACAGCAGTGCCCCACTTACCGAGAAATTAAGCTAAATGTATCACATGAGCGCCACGAGTGGGACATTTTCGAAGTGATCCTGATGATGTATGGAAGTCGGCCTACAATAAATCACTAGTAATCAAACTAGCAGCAGTAAAAAAAACATTCCGAGCATCAAAAGACGTAATAAAATCTGTTCGTTTCCGCTTGATTCATGGAAAACAAAACCTCCGTGGCGTTGCCATGGGGAACGGCGCGCGTGGTTCAAAGGTTCCGTTTTCGCCGAACTGCGCCTTGCCCGTCTCGGTGGTAGTTTCGGGTTCGCGTACTGCCGTGCGTGTTTTGCGCGCTCGTGAAAGTCGCTCCCCGGACCAGGACGAATTTTTCGGCAACTAAGAGGCTTTATTTCTGAGAAATCCGTATGGATTTCCTTGTGGCTTCGTGCTGCAAAAGGGTGGTTGTCTATTTTCCCTTTCTTAACCCTTCCGCCACCTTGCGGGATTCCGCAGAACTGATTTGCAAAGTCGCTCTGACGGAAAGTTCGACAAAATGCCGCATGCGTGTGATATTGCCGGATGCCCGAATGGTGCACAACGCCAGTGCTGCAGCAAGGAAACCGGTGTGTCTGGGTGCCGCGGAATGAACCCTTACGCTCGAAGTGGCTTAGTGTCATGCCAGTGTCCTAAACAGTCAAAACCTCTGCGTGTGTGCTCGCTGCACTTTCGTACTGAGGATTACGAGACCAACCGCAACTTGGTGAAGGCTTTGAATGTGCCCATCCGAGCAAGTCTTTGCCGCAGCGCCCGTTGTTGCTACTGTGGGTCCCGCTACTTCCGCTCGGCTGCTACTAGTGTCGGCGGCCGCGCAGTAAAAGCGGGCAACGTTGGGCACGGCAGCAGTGACGTATGAAAGTCGTATTTTCAGGCGGGAGATTTGAAGCGCGCTAACGCGATGCGGACTACTAAAAACGTTATTTCATTTCAAAATAAGCACTTCCTTGGCACAAAAGCAGCACTACAAGGTTTCTGGACCGCTATTTCAACAATCAGCGTCGACTTAATATTTGCCTTTAGTGCCCCTTTAAGAGTTGGCACCCCTTGTGGAGTCGTCTCTGCCACAACCGACAGTCATCTGGTTTGCTTGCGTTACGGTTCATGAAAACTCGGTGCTGTCCACTTTCCTTTCAAGAATGCTATGTCATGCTGATGGAAAGCACGCCATTCTTGACTTGAAATTACTGAGCAAGGTGCTTTGAGCGGAAGCAAGAGCAGCGCGGAGCAGACAGATTGTGCAGGCGAGGCCGCGGCGTGTCGCGTGTCTATTGGTTCACCGCATGTCTATGTCGACGTGCATGTCGCATGACGGCATCTCTTGGTTTATGTAACATCATTTCAGCGACTGTTTTTGGCGCCGGTGTCCGTAACCACTATCGCTCGAAATAAGAAAAAAATTCCAGGATGGACCGAGGTTCGAACCTAGGCCCTCTGCGTGGGAGCCCAGTATTCAACCTCGAGCCATGCCGGTGCTTGAAACTGCTTTGCAAAAAGGGCCTATACAGGCTTCATGTCGGGAAGGAACCACATTAACATATGCAATGTAGCGTGGTAGAAGAGTAAAATAAGCACCAAGCGTCGCACAACGCGAATTCTGTAACCAGGCATCACACATTGCGAATTGCGCAACGAGTAGGTTGTTAAATGCTTCCAACCCATTACAAAGGGCTCCGCCATAATTCTTCGTCATCAGGCACAGCATCAACAAAGTGCGCATAATGCCTTACATGCGTTTAGCAGGTACCACGGCTCTCCGTAGAATGACGAAAAAGGCATAGTGCCTGCTTCCCTACTTCTCAAAAATTACAATGATTTATAGCGTAGTGGGTTCCTCGCAAGTGCACTTGTATTGTTTGCCAAGGAAGCCCGTAAGCGCATGATCCATTTCCTCGGGGTCTCAGTAAAGTTCTTCGCCCCCCCCCCCCCCTCTCTCTCTCTCTCTCTCTCTCTCTCTCACGTCAACGTATGTTATACAGCATGGCGGGAGAGGGAAATAGCGACCGGGCGTTACCCAATGCAAATTGCATAACTGGTGGGCCGTTTAAGGCTTCCAACCCATTACAAAGGGCTGAGCCATAATTCTTCATCATCATCAGTCGTCGCGTCAACAAAGTGAACATATAATGCCTTACAGAAGTGTAGCTGGTGCCTCGCTTCTCCGCAGAATGACGAATAATGGCTTAGTAGGTGCTTCCCAACTTCACAAAAATTGTGATTTATGGCGTAGTGGGTACCTTGCTAGTGTACTTTTATTAGTAGCCCCAGGAGAACTTACAACGGACTCTAGAAACGCCGCTCTTCCAGCTTTCTCTGTGACTGTGCTGCATGCGGTTTCAGCGCAGGCCTGGCGTTTTTTGGTCGTGCTCGATTTGGACAAAGTGAATTTTGGGGGTGGGCCAGGTCGGTTTTGAGCGTGGGTAAATTCCGTTTTTGAATTTAGCGAAGTCAACCTGGGGAGAGCCAAGTCGTTTTGGAGGAGGGTCAACCAGTGATGTGATAACTGCGCCAATACGTGAAACCTGCTACATCCTGCTACATCTCCGCTGTTCTGCGCCATAACTACGCGTAACTATAAGCACATTAGCGTAAAAACGTGCGCAGCGCGCCGCCGGCGGCAAAACGCGACAGTCCAAAGCTGCCGCGCGGTAATATTTCGTGAATGGGTTCGTGCATCATTTTTCGCGGCACGCCTCCCGGCGCTTTCTGGGGGACCTGACCGGACGCAGATTGATGGGAAGGCTCGTTAAGCGCTAGTTTGGCTTGCTCAGGCTTTTGGGGGCCGACATAATCCTCTCCAGACTGTTGTAAATTGGCGTGATCCCCCCCAAAATGCACTTTAGAAGGAGCAGCTCGCCGCGAGTTGAAAATTTCAGTTGTTGGTACAGCGACGTCCTTGTCTGTCTTGTTTTTGCCCCTTTTTTTTTTAAGTTCCGCCGCTCGAACCAATGTTATACCCCTGTCACACGGACAGCCTTAACTGGTTAAGCTGGCTACGGTTAGGGGTAGCTACACAGCAGACTAGAGTTACTGCATATGCTACCAAAGGTAGCATATACAGTAACTCTACAGCCAACGTTAGGAGACAGCAGAGTCACCTAACCGCGGTTACTGCAAACCGAGAAGCTGGCAAGATGGCGGACAAGCTTCGCACCAGCCGTGAACTGGCACAGTTAATTGGCAGCTTCGTGTTGTTTGAGGGTTTTCACGGAACGCAACTGCAGTCGGGGAGCAAAACTCGTGGAAAACTAGGTTCGCCGTCGAACGGCTAGCAACAAAGACTATTCCATCCTCGGCGGGATTAGCAAAAAGCGTACACGTTTCTTGAGGGGAATTGCTTTTCGCATTGTTCGTGTCTCACCGTCTCAGAGCCTCAGGTCATTCCACCAAGTTTAATGTCGACATCCTGAACAACATGGACGAAAATGGTGACACTATATCATCTTGGTGTAGCTAAGGCAGCGATGCCAGTGGATTTTGCATTGTCTGCAGTCACTATTATAACTGCGAACAGCATGGTTTTGCAGCGATAAAGCGGCATGCTGCAAGCAAGAGGCACATATTGAGGCCACGAAGCAGCACCGGAATTCAGCAGGTGTACTGAAAACTCCAAAGACCTGCATGTCAGACGTATTTGGCCTTCTCGCAAAGTTCAGCTATGCTCTCAGGCGACCGCGTGGTTCGTGCAGACTCTCTCTTCGTTCTGGGAATTGCTCAAAGAAATTCCTTTCTCTTGGGCAGATACGGCCACATCCCTATTTCCGAGGATGTTCACGGGCTCCGAAATATAGTGCATACCTCCCAAGTCATTGCATATAAGTCAAACTTACATCCACGAGGTTCCCAAGTCGCGCGCGATGTGTGAAATCCACGAGACGAAAGGCAACTAAATTCTTGCACTCTTCAGACTTCGCAATGAAGCACAACGCAAGAAAAACTTCGATATCGACACTATAGAGGCATCAAAATTTGTGCGAAAGACGCCGCACGCATTGGAATGCGTGGCACAGGACAGTGGCTATGAACCAAGTGTCATATGGCACTGAGACTGAGGCCACTAAAATGGGAAAAAAAAAAAAAAAAAACGAAAGGTAGGCTGGGCGCTGACGTTTGCGCGCATGTCTGTCGAGACGCGAACGCTACCACGTGAGGGAGTGAGTGAGTGAATAAACGTTTATTTGGTCCAGCAAAACGCGATTAATCGCGCACCCGGCTAATCCCACGACGGGACCGGCAGGTCTAGCCTGCCGGCCCGATCACGGGCGCGCTGGGCGGCCAGCTTCATCAATGGGGACGCTCAGAGCTCATCGCCTGTCCTCACTTGAAAACTCTGGCAAAAAATAGAATACTTTCACTGCCTTAGTTTAATTCTGGTGGCTTAGTGGCAACAGTATCATATTGACAAGCGGAGTTCAGTCAGCGTTTATTAAAGATACTGATACACGTCTTGCGCGACGTATCGCGATACAGATACAAGAGACAAAGTGTTTCTAAGATGCATGTATAAATCGATACTGCCCAGCACTGTGTGGAGGGAACCAATCCCTGTGGTCATTCCCAACTGAAAAAACGACCTCGGCTCCATATGCTGGCCCAACGTGCATGCCCGACCTCGCCGGCCATGGCCCGAGCTTGGATGACAGAGTTGGGCCGAGTTTGGGATTGGTTAATGGCCTTACACCGGCCAACCTTTGGCTGCTAACATAGGCCGTAGGCCGACCTTGTAGACATGTGGTGCACATGTAGATGGATTAAATAATCGTGCGAATAATCTAGCGCAATCTATATATAGTGACAGCCGACGCTGAACGCTCAAACAATAAATTTTCGCTGACCGAGAAATAATGCGCGCGGTGTACGAAAAAATCTGCGCCCACAGATATAACGCAATGTCGGCTTGTCGCTGGCTCATAGTACCTGGCCAACGTGGTAGATCCAGGCAAAGCAGGGCCCTACGGAGGACCACGTTTGGTCGCCTGAGCATTGGGTGCCGACTCTTTCCCTATCATTTGCCGACCGTTGGATGAACGTCTTCGGCCAACTCATAAGCAGCGTAATTGGTTTCCGCTCAGGGCCCCACTTTGGGCCGCCAATTGGTCGGCCAACAATACCGGTTGCCGAGCGCTGTCCAGTTTACCAACCATCGGCCGTCGGACAATTTCAGTTGGGTTGGCGTAGCCATGCTTGTGCGTGTGTGCGTGTGTGTGGAGGGGGGGGGGGTGGAACCGCCCCCCCCCCCCAAGTTTTTAAATTTTGCAATGTATATATATGCACGCACACATGCAAACGCATGCACGAACATATACAGGTTTTTGAAGATAATGGCGGCCGTGGACCCCTGATGTCTTCGCCGTGCTCCCTGGGCTACAGAAATAAGTGCCTTCTCCTCCCCTGAACGTGATGCTGCATTCCAAGAACTCTTTACTTCCCACCTTAGAGCCCGGAAAGCCGGGGAATGCAGGCCTTTGTGAGAAGCACGCCGTCGCTTCACTTTCATTTTTACATCCATTGTGAAGGACCTCCTCCCTAGTGGTATAGTGGAGATCAGTGTTGCGAAGCTGTCTTCTTTCTGCCTCGAGCAACGGGAAGGAAGGAGAAAGGGGGGTGGTCTGCAGCTCTTCCGTGAGCTCCTCGGCGTGTCCATGGTGTCGTCATAGTGGGGCAAAATGGCGTTGAGCATGCATATGGTGTACTTGTCGGCCGTAAAAGCTGGAATGGAGTCATCCGCGTTGCCTCCTGCTGTGTCGCACATGTATCGGACCGTGACGTGTACGTGGCACAATCTCGTCCCAGGTCTTGTGCGCAGCATCGACATCGAGCACATTACAGGCCGTCTTGTTCAGACACTCCGCGAGGCCAAAGAGTCTGGGGTTCCAGGTAAGCTTCGGCGATGGCATGACTGAAACTCAGAATCTGTTCAGCTGTGCCGTGAATGCCGTTCATCGGTTGGTGATGAGATCCTGCCTGGATTTGCTCTTGGCCGCAAATGTGTCGCTGGACCCATCGCAGTGACCAGGCGACCATCACGTACTGCATTTCCTCGAAAGCAACAATAAATAAAAATACGACATCAAAAGTTATTATATATAGTGCATGGTAAATTGTATAACGTCAGTTGTGGTGGTGGTGCCAAGCATCGCTGTACCATAGTCGTGCAATATGACTTGAAATACGGGAGCGCGTGGCCTCGCGAGCTCTAAGATCCCCATGGCTTCCGCTATGCGCATAGGCGTGCGCACAGGGGGGGGGGGGGAGGGCAGGGGGGGGGCCGCCCCCCTAATCATCTAGGAAGGGGGCGCGCGAAATCTGCCCCGTACAGTGACCCTTCTAGGCACCTAAGAGGGGGGGGGGCGCATAATCTGCCCCATACATGGACTTTGTAGGGTGGAGGGGCGCTGCGATGAACCTTCACCCCCCCCCCCCCTAATGAGGAACCCTGCGCACGCCTATGACTATATGCATAGGTTGGCAAACTCACTCATGAGTCGACTCATTCAGACTGACTCAGACTCAGATCGGCCCGTGAGTCTGAGTTTGAGGGAATCCGGATGAGCAATATTTTGGTGAGATTGAGCCCGAGTGAGTCCGGTTGAGGAAATTTTTAGTGAGTCTGAGTCCGAGTGAGTCCAGTTGAGGAAAATATTGGTGAGTCTGAGTCCGAATGAGCCAGCGCAAAATATGTTTCTTGAGTGAGTCTGAGTGAGCTCCACCTTTTACTGCCGACCTATGGTCCGATCTACTCATCTTCAGCATTACTCAGTCTTATATCGGTTTACGTTTATACTCAAGTCTGTTCACACCAGCTGTGTGGTTCACACTGACGGGGTCCGCTCTATGCACGGCTGGTGCAGAAGCCTAGCTCCGGTCCCAGCCGCAAATAGTCGTACCGTGCACGTGTCAACGTCCCCTTCCCGTAGCGCGAGTCATCGCAGCTATAGACGACGGGTTCGGGCGAATAAGGCAACAGGCTAGAACAACAAACAACACTTTATTGCTATGCTAGCAATAACGCGTAAATGTCGTGTAGAGGGATAGTCCGCTCTAGTAGAAAACAAAGGGTAACACTTGCACCTTCGGTCGATGTTCGGCTCGCGGAACTTGGGGTGGTGAGGTGCTACCTCGCAGGTCAGCAGGGCACGAGAGACCGATTATGTGAGATATTGGCACCAAGGCCTAAAAAGGTAGTTTTACGCTCCTGGACTCATGATCGACTCACTCATGCTCACTCAGACTCAACTGAAGCCGTGTGTCTGAGTCTGAGTGAGTCCGTCTGAGTAATATCTTGGTGAGTTTGAGTCCGAGTGAGTCTGGTTGAACTCTAGTGAGTCTGAGTGAGTCCGGTTGAGGAAAATTTTGGTGAGTCTGAGTGAAGCCTCAGAGCAGAATATATTGAGTGAGTCGAGCTCCAGCTTTTTTGCCGACGTATGACTATATATGCCTCATTTCCAAACCTAAACTATATTCTCTCTCTTGGGAATGATTCAGGGGCGTAGCCAAGGGGGGGGGGGGGGGGTTCAACCCCCCCCCCCGAAATTTTTCAGTTTTGCTTGCGTATATATACACGCACACATACAAACGCACGCACGAACATACATAAAGTATGGTTGAACCCCCCCCCCCCCCCCGAAAAAAATTTCTGGCTACGCCCCTGGAATGATTTTATACAAGAAAATATCATTTAGTTCTGCAAATGATGGGTTGCAGCCCCATCATTTGCGCTATCTTTGAGTCGCCAGGCCACGCGCTCCCGTGTTGCAAATTGAGCGCGACTGTAACATCACTTTCACGGGGTGACATGGAGGCTGATCATTTTTTTTTAATTTGAGCACATACATGTGCCATAATCTGTTTTGCTCCTTTGCTTACGAGAACGGTCGTATCATGAGGTCGTCCTCCTCGATTATTGTTCTTCCCTCATGGATATAACGTATTCCGTGCTGGAAATTATGGCGGGAAAGAGAAGGCAGCCAAGCCATGCGATAACGCGAACACGTTCACAAATTTGCTGACTGCACGGTATGACCGAAGCAAATTCTTACAACAAAGAAACAACAATATGCGGTTAATCATCATGACAAACGGACAACAGCATCGGTTCGGTGTTTATCGTTAATGCCCCATGTCCCCAACTTGGGCATGGCTGTGGTAGCGTGGCTTTGGCGCACAAGCTCCCAGCCGTACCTAAAATCCCTGCATAACCGCCTTGCAAAAAGCGGTTATACAGGTACTTTGGCTATAACAGATGTTCGTTGGCCACACCCTAGCCACAGAACACAATCACATTCTTCCAGCCGCGAAAACAAAACGGCGTTCACGCAGGCTGCGCCATCTACCCGCATGTTAGCGACATCCGGGACTCCTTGTTGATCGCCATTTTGCGAAAAAAAAATGCGCTCTTAAAAAGATTTGTTGCGTGGTCTTCAATTTGTTGACTCTTCTACGGTACGTTTTTCTTATTTTGACACTTACCTGATCGTGTTTTGATGGAACATTGCAAATTTCAGCTTTTGGGCATGTCCTCAGCAGATTTCGCGTGGCGGATGAATGTAGTGTGAAAGATTTCGTTCGGGCGGATTGATACGTTGTTCATGCTAACATGGCGTATCGCGAGTGGGCGCTGTCGCATCGCGAGTTGACTACATTTCGCGCTTAACAGAAGTTCGAAGTAAGCTTCTTGCCCGTTCTACAATACTGGGGCGTATATCTCCAGTAATCGGGAGTATTGCTTCGTGTACACATTTTCATATCTCGCGAGGAGTTGCTTCGTGAAATGACGAATAAAACGATGTTCGGGCTGCTTTTTGCAATAGGTAACCTTACAAATATGACGCTGCTGGCAAATGCTATTTGGTACGCATGCGTAGCCTTTTTCTTTTGCTCATGTCGGAAGTATGCATATACTATTTTTCGCTTAGCTTGCGTTGTGTTTGTCACTGGTCTTTTTTTCTCGCTTTTGCTCCCAAATTTTTATTTGTTTTTTAACGGGGGGAGGTGAGGGATGGGAGGTATTCTCCGTTTGCGCTGTTTGAAGGCTGGTTAACACAACTGCATCGCTCGGTGGACGGGCGTGTTCGAAAGTTTTGTGGTTGAGTGACAACGCTGGTCCAGTAGCGCACAGCGCAAAAGAGAAGGCGATAACTCTGCGTATGTCTGGTTATCCTGACTAGGGCGAAAGCGGTTTTATTATTATTTTCATATTGGTGCTACTGATACTTATTTCAGCTTTCCATTAGTGTCGAAGAGTGTATCTTCTACCCGCCCCACCAGCTCAGTTGGCCGTTTTGCATTTTTCTTTTTTTGTCGTATTTTGCGCAGCACGCTGCTACGTTCCACGGGGAAGTGTGTTGATGTTAACTGTAGTTTTTGTGTTGTGTAGTGTAGGCTTTCTATTTGTGTGTGCTTGGTTCTAGTGCAGTAGGCGGCTGTGATAAAAACGCGACCAATTGTTTGTTATTGTTACCTATGATGAAGCGCACTCTATTACCAATGGTCATCACATAGATATATATTAAACACTATTATGATATGTTCACATATTTAAGCATTAACTACATTTAGGATAGCATAAGTAGCCCTGGAAAAGGTTTGTCAAGCTGTAGTACATGTCATAGTCGAGAGGAAGTATGTATTGTTTCAATATTAATAATATCACCTGACATACAGTACACTTGCCACACTTCCATATTTTAGGCTAATCTTCGCTTAAGTATATGAAGAGAAGTATGTTCGAACTCCTCTGTATGACAAATCGCCTGTGTTTTTGGCTAGCACTCTTTCACATCTGCATTGTTCCTCAGGACTTATCTTTACAGGTTTATATGACTAAACATTGAAAAAAATGCATATAGCTGAAAACACAGCAATACTCTGACCTTTATGTTAATTCCTGTAGGTTGGCGTCAAATTAAAACCGAACAGCGGCAAGCATTCGCAGTGGTATGGTGTGCGCCCTCCAGTTATCACCGTGGACAGGCGCGCATATATGCACAGTGCTGCCGAACCGGTTGCACGCGCCTGTCCATGGTGATGACTGGAGGGCGCGCACTATACCACTGCCATGCTTGCCGCTGTTCGGGTGTCATTTGACGCCGATAGTACAGTCACGTTCAATATGACTTGAAACACAGGAGTGTGTGGCCTCACGAGCTCAAAAGCCCCGCCACGGTGGTCTAGTGGTTATGGCGCTCGACTGTTGACCCGAAGGTCGCGGGATCGAATCCCGGCCACGGCGGCTGCATTTTCGATGGAGGCGAAAATGTTTGAGGCCCGTGTACTTAGATTTAGGTGCACGTTAAAGAAACCCAGGTGGTCGAAATTTCCGGAGTCCTCCACTACGGCGTCTCTCATAATCATATCGTGGTTTTGGGACGTTAAACCCCAGATATTATTATTATATTATCATGAGCTCAAAAGTTGTGCATTTCTTCAACTTGCCTTCATTTTCACAACTAAATAACATACTCTTATTTGGCACAATCCTGAGGTGTGAAAACAGTATTTAGGGGTGGAAATATGGGCTAGTAGAAACCATGGTTGACCTTCGAGCTCGTGAGGCCATGCGCTCCCATGTTGCAAGTCATATTGAGCGCAACTTTACTTTCACCTCGTGCCTGTTTGTAGGTATCATTGTAACATGAAAAGCTATTAGAAGCCCACACACATTGTATAAGTAACAACAGTACCATTCTTGTAATGTAAGCCTGCCATAGTATAAAGTAGCTGTAGCACCTTTGCCCTTGTACTGTAGCTGCTCAAATCTTTGTCACGCTGCATTGTGCACACATATTCTCGGAGGCTTGCTTTTTGTTTTGCTAATAATGTATAGTGTCTAAGGAATCTGAAAGTTAAAGGTCTAAAGATGAACACACATAATTTCTGGCTTGCCTAAACAACTTCTACACCTCTGTTCAGGTGTGTACAGCACTCACGGATTGAGACAGGACAGTTTAGGGCTACGTAATGCACTTACTTTCATTTCCACTGTCTTTAGTTGGGACATATCGGCTTATTTTCGACTCGAATGCGTTGATCAGAGCCAACATTGATCAGAGCAACATGACGTGGTTATCTCAAGCAATTGCGCATACCATTCGTTATACAAAAAAAAAATTTGATGTCACGTTTGAATCTGTGAGTACTGTACATTAATGATGCTTGGTTTTGCATAAGTGAAATTGGATTAATGCTGTAATGATTAGAAAACTGTGCTATACACTTTCCAATCAAGAGATGTTTGCTATAAATTGTTGCAGAGAATAAAATTCTTTATAATGTCACTCTCCTCATGCTCTTAAATACATGTTTGCTCTAGTACAGCTTGCACTGTGGTGATTCACAGTGAGCTCGTACTCCACTTATGCTGTTAATAAGGTGATATAAGGGTGACAAGGAATGTTACCATTGTTGGTACCACTCTCTGTGTTGGAGTGCAAAAGTCCAAAAAGGGGAGTGATGGGGGACATCCCGAGGCTATATGACATGCCAAAATGCAAAAAATGGCAGTCTATAATCCTTTTTAAGAGTTCATTTTGGTTATATGCCTGCAGATTACAGTTCAGCAACTTTGACAGCGAGGAAACTTTTCCTTTTTGCCTTTTTAAACACTCCCCTTGTGTAATTCTGACAAGAATGTTGAAAGTAATTTATTACTTTTCATTGATTACATAGTTACTTTGCTAAGGCTGGACATTTATGAACGAGGTAATTGTATTTACTTGCTTTCATCCTATAAAGTGTACAAAACTGGTATGAACTTACCAATGCCTGAACTGCAGTAGGTGAGCGAGGCCACCTTCCTTTGTGTGTGTGGTGTGAACCACTGCAAAAGTTATGCATGCTATAGACTGCTATGCACGCTATAGATTTGTTGATCTTTAGCAATAGTTGTGTATCGGTGCTTTTTGTGCTGCTGATATAGTTGATTTTGGCTAATATGACCCTGTGTAATGTGTAACAGCCACACTCCAGTATTTCTGTAAACTATTGAAGAAAAAATTGCAACTTTAACAAGAATCTGTACCATAGTAATCTTTTATTCGTGTTGTATGAATGCCCGTCTGTCCCTCTTGTGACGTGACATGCTTTTGTCCTGCAGTGGACCTAAGACATGCTGCTGCTTATGATGATGATGGCGACACTTCCTGTATCTTGAGCAGTCCTTGTCAGTGACATCCTTTATTCAAATCATGAGTAAACTTGCTTGTGCTGAGTCCATGGCAATCGTACAGGTGTTGCAAAAGAACTTGAGATGTCTGCATTTTTTATGTAATTTCAAAATAACAGCGCAGCAATAAAAAAGTAGATATGCTTTAAGAACTTTCTTAATCTAGTACCTGATTAGGTCATGTAAATAACCTACATGAATTGCACATGTTTTGAGTCAGCTACTGCTTTTACACATCTGAGGTTGTTTCAAGACTACTTTTATGGCCGCATGTACATTACCTTTCAGAGTTCTTGTACTTTCTTCTTTTCTTACACCGTTGCGGGTTGCTACTTCAAATTTATTGTGCAGCATCCAGCAGAAAACATGATGCTGCCATAGTACAGTACATTTTGTTTGACCTGCACTTTGTTACAAGTACGTAACTATGTATACTTATGTGGCATTTCAAAGGCCACCTACCCTCCTACCATTCACTTTTCGTGCTATGAAAGCTGCATTTAATTTACATCATGCAAAGTCCTATTCTATATGCAAGAAGAACGGATCATTTCATATATGGTTCATGGTGAATTGGCTAATGGAACATTTTTGATGGCCCAGCATGGGAGCAACATGTAGGCTATGAAATATGCTACAGTGCAGGACCATGAATTATTTTTTACCATCTGTTGTTCTTTGAAAGTGTGCCTAAACCTAATTATGGCAGCCTTTTTGTGTTTGCCCCATTGTGATGCAACTGCTGCCATAGTGAATTAATCCCAAAACGTTTTGTCTTGTCTACATAATGTCACATTCTCAGAGCCTCAACATTGAGAGCTAGTTGCACCCCTTAATTTCGTATAAAAAAGTACCAGTGTTTATTCTGTAGCACTGAGGCTGCTTCTTAATTTATAAACCCAGAAGCCATCATTAATCTTGATGCTCTTTTGGTACTGCAAGCACAGCAGCTTATAAATCAGTGCTAATGGCAAAGCTTGGAACAAAATAATGCAACTCGGTTTGTTGGATTGCAAGGGATAATCTTTGGGAAATTAAAACGCAATCGGAAGGGACTTTTTTTTTTTTCTTCTTATTTCCATCCATAAACTATCAAATTCTCAATGCTTTGCGAATTTTAAACTTTGTCCCAGAGCTTTAGGATAACAGTGCATAAGAGAGACCCAGCAGGTAGCGAATTATGCGTAAAGTATCAGAGTCTGGTGTTGGGCCTGTTGGTGTACATAGCTTGGAAAATCGATGAACCCAGCGTTGAAAGACACGTACACAAGTAAGAGAAGTTTCGACAACCACACACGCTGGGTTACGCTGTTTGGAAGCTGACTTTGTATTTTTTTCTTTGTGTTATGATTTTATATAACAAAAATGAATTAATTTTATATCCATTTACAATATTGTGAAGGTGAATGCTTCACCTTCTTAGAAGAAGAAGGTGAATGCTGGTGGAGGACTATTATTATTGCAAACAATAGCTGGCTATACTGCTATGACCCACAGATGTAGTGTCAAACACTCATGGTTGAAAAGGGGTAGTCTCAACCACTGATGGCTAAAATGCAAAGATTGGCAAACAAGGCAATGTTGATCGCATTTTTCGACCGTAAGGGTATGGTCTTCACCCATTCAATTCCTAAGGGCCAGACAGTAAGCGCCGAGTACTACAGAAGTGTCTTGGAGACACTCATGAGAGAACACGTCTCGGAAAAAGGCCCGAACTTGTGGAAAAGTGGAAATTTCACCATGATAACGCAAGGGCTTGTGTTGAAAACACTGTTGTCCAATTTCTGTCTTGGAAAAACATCTCAACAATCTCTCACCCACCCTATTGTCCTGACCTGGTCCCCTGCCACTTCTTTTTGTGCCCCATGTCAGAAAAGTAAATGAAGGGACGTCATTTTAGTACAGCTCAGATCGCAGCCAAGGCTTTGGAAGCAGTTCTCAAGCGGATGGCGAAAAATGGCTTCGCCCATGTTTCCCAGGAATGGCAGAAACGCTGGGACAAGTGCATTGCGCTCAGTGGAGAATAGGTGGCAGACTGCAAACATTTGGATGAGTTTTGTCAGAAATAAGTGTTGCAGAGAATAAGTATCAGTCATTATTGAACAGCCCTCGTATATAAAGAACATAGCATACTGTCGTTAAATTTTTTAAAAGAATTTAGCACTTGCAAGGTTGCTGCGTGGTGCTGTTACTTAATGATATTGAGCAACATCAAGTACACTGTTAGGCTAAAGCTGCTGTTTTGAATGAAAACAACTGTTTTGTTACTGAACTTTATAAATTATTTACGTTGTGCAAAAAATTTATGATAAACTTCATGTTCTTAATAAAAAAAAAAATTGAAATGAAAGTAAAAGAATAAACAGCTTTGCACTCGTGTGAGCTGAACACAACTTCTGATCGATATGAATGATGGCTCTTGTTTGAGCTGTAGTGATGGCCTACGCATGTGGCATTGAAGTACAGTCACGGACAGCCTAAGCTGAAGCAAAATAATAGAAGACTGCATTTGCTGGTGGCATGACCCAGCTTCGAGAATGGAAAGCTGAGATGAGATAAAACGTGTTCGAAAGTGCCCTTCGCTGCTGCTGTGTGAATCGACCAGTTTCAAACACGTTTTCTCTCGTCGCAGCTTTCCATTCTCATGGCTGGGCCGCACCACCTGTATCCGTTGTCTGCTGTTATTTTGTTTCTGCTTAGGCTGTTCATGACTGTACATTTATGGGAAACCAATTTGAAACACTTATTAAAGGGACACTAAAGAGAAACAATGAATCGGTTTAGATCAATGAATTGTGCTCTGAGAACTCTAATGCCGTTAATTTCGCCATCATAGGTTTATTAAAAGAGGAGAAAATCGAGTTGAAAGTTTCATTCTTAAACTTCGCGCTGAAATCTCCCCACGTGACATGACAGATTTCAAAGTGTATTTATCGTATTTTGGCGCCATTGGCTCAACAAAATTACCCCAAACTTGGTATGTTAAGTCTATGGCCCCCTCAGAGGACAATGTACTTCATTTTTACCGATTAGGAAGCACGTAGTCCCTAGTAGGTGCCGTCAAAACAAGTGACGTCACGGCGAATGGTGTGGGAACTTCAAGGTGGCGTAGCCACCCACATTTTACTTTTGCGCATTTTCTTGCTTGCTAAGCGTCTTCTTGCAGTAAGCGTGGTGTTTTTGGTATCGTGAAAGAGTACTTTACTAATATGAGAAAAATTGTTTTGCTATTTAGTGTCCCATTGAACCACAAGGCTTCAAGAATAGTTAATTTCCCTAACAATTTTGTTAGCTGTATTATGAGTTGGTTTTTACGACTTTAACTAAATGTAGAGCTTATTGGTTTCTTATACTTCGTGTATATGTAATAATGGTTTGGTGGAACATAAGTATTCAGGCGGATCTGTCGTTACTACAGCACCTCTGAGCACTTTCTCTCTGTTGCTCTTTGTACACAGCCACATCACATTGCAAACTTCCACTGCAGACTGTGGGCAGGACACCTCAAACAGTTCATGGCCTCTTCAGATGCTGAACTTTAGGCCCAGATGACAAGGAAAGGGGAGGGCCAACCTAGCCTGAAGTCTCCAGAGAGGAGCGTCCTCCTTCCCTCAAGTGAGATTATGCTGAAGGGGCATACATGCAGGAGGATTGAAGTCTTTATCACATGGTGTATCATGTATATAACACATAGATTACTTGTTTTAGCATGAATGAAATAAAGCAAACAAATTTAACACACATTTACCTGAAATCTGTGTCATCTCTAGTGATGTGATCCATGGGAGCTATAACTCTGGAAATAAATATTGAGTTGTTTCTTCTAGAAATGTGTATGTTAGCAGCTTGTCCTACATTGTGCAGGAATGTTCTTAAACAGGCTTTTTGCCTAATTATTACACTTAAAAGCAGTGCCAAAAAAGAGTGTGGGGTTTGTTTTCTCATAATCACTCTGTTGGGATAACTCGAGCTTCTGGTAATTGGATGAAGCAAGCATTAATTACTTGCTGTATCATAAAGGATTAAGCGTGCAGTTGTGGGTTGTTTTGTGAATGTGAACAGAGCTTGGTTCCATTGCGGCAAAACATATTTTTTGTCGAAATAAAATACGCCATATTCGCAGGCTGTACTGTTAACCCTTTACTGTACAGTTTTTCGTTTCGTCATAGTGTTATTCGTGCAGTAGCACGGAAGCATAAGAATAGCTGTACTACCATCGAAAATAAATTTGGTGGATTTTTACAGTTTTTATAAGCAGAAAAAGGGTATGTTGCAAATATGCAATGAGGAAGTAAAGAACAAGTTGAAGGCAAATATACTCAGTGCGATGTGAACTCAAATATTTATTTGCACATAATAAGTGGGTGCACTCATGTTGTGTGGTACAGAAGAATGCAATTGCTCTTGCCTGTTGAACAACGTTCGTTTCCACACTTCTAACAGTACATCATGGAGATTTATGTAGAGCCAGTTAACTTGCAGCACCTTTCCACATCAGTTTGACCACTTGAAGGAGAGAAAGTAAAACATTTTTATCATTAATATTGGAATTGAGTGAGGAGCATAGGACGAATCTCAACTCCTGAGTCCCTAAGATGATTCCGGCGATGTGTCGAGTCCATTGTATTATGGCGCAGAGGACCTCGGGTGGAGGAAAGAGATCGCAACAAAGCGAATAAAATTTGTGGCAAAATAGAGCGAAACGCAGCCAAAGGTCTTTTTCAGCCAGAGACATGGTACGAATGGTGCGGCATGGTCACGTTTCCACTGAGCGTGTGGTCTTTGTTAATTTGCTGGGCGTTTCTGTTGTCAAGTACGAGACAGGAGAGGCTCAGGTATATAGAATCGCCATTACCTAGATGTAGTAAAAAGGTTGCTGGAATTGGCCTTTAAGAATAAGCTCTTGAAAAAAGAGGAAGGTGCTTTTTTTTTTTTCTTTTTTAAGCTTGTGCTGCCCTCCTAAAGCTTGCACAAAGCGAAAATTCCCATCGAAAGAAGCATGCTGAGGGATCTGACTTGATATCCTCAGCCTGTTATTTGGCCAGTAAAAGATGATTTCATTAAATTTTCAATAAACTATTATTTTGTTTTAAAATACACTTGTAACTGCATGGTCTATAGATGATACAGGAGCATTTTAAAAATGTGCGCATTTAAAAGATTTTTTGTGCTTGGTGCACGCACGCACGCTGCCCCTCCCCCCCACACACACAGGGTGTTTTTTTTTTTAAGACAGTACAGATTTTTTATAAACATTTCGTGACGGTCAGGCTCCTGTCGTTTTCTCACATTAACTCTATGTCGAGGCAGAAATACTTTCCCGCAGTTAAAATGACGTTCACACGACTAATTACAAAAACTCGTTAATTAACTTTTTAATTATTGACTTGAGGGCGGGTGTTTATATTACAAAGTTGTAGTGTGTGCCAATTTATGGGATACCTATTTTTTAGAAATCGCAAAAGTTGCACGTAGTTCGAGATATTCATCATCGAATTTCAAGGGCGAAATCGAAACTGATCACACCTGGCGCGCACGAAGCGCAGCGGAACACTGGAATGACACGTGACAAGGAAGTGATGACGTTTGAATGAAGGGGCGCCAAAGCAGAATCTGGTAAGAAAAATCGGCAAGCATTCTGAAATACACTAGTAGACAGCTTAATGTTTGCGTGCGATGGGTAGTGCCTATCTATTTCTTTCTTAAGCTATATAGAGGGGCGAAAAACTATTTTGCCTGTTTGCAAGAAGTGCCGCAGGGGCTGCCTCGGAGTTTTATGCTTCCTAGACAAAGAAAAGGTTGATATTGCGGTTTCCTTGTGCACAGTTCGAAAGAAACAGATAAACACCAAACACTATGCGCAAACGTGAGGCGATGCGCGTTCACAAGTGAGATGACTTGCAGGTTTTGACGGAAACATACGGCCACGGTGCGCCGTCATTCAAATTTTGTCACTCCCATGTGACGGGTAATTCCGGTCTGACGCAGCAGAACGGTCGCGCTTCGTGTGTGCTGGGCGCGATCAGTTTTGATTTCGACCTTGAAATTCGATTATGAATATCTGGAACTACGTGCAACTTTCGTGATTTCTAAAAAATAGGCATGCCATAAATTCGCACGTACTACAACTTTGTAATATAAACACCTGCCCTCAAGTCAATAATTAAAAATTAATTAACGAGTTTTTGTTAATTAGTCGCAACACTGTCATTTCCACTGCGGCAAAGTATTTCCGCCTCGACATGGAGTTCACTTGCGAAAACGGCAGGAACCTTACTGTCATAGAATTTGTATAAAAAATCTGTATTGTCTGAAAAAAACACCCTGTATATTCTCCTGTGAGAGAAGGTTTTTAGGCGCTAAAGAGCAGTGGATCAGCAGTGGATACAAAAACAAAGGGAATTGTTTTCTCTGTCTTTTTTTGCTTACAGAATGAACCAAACTTACGTGCCGCATAGTGCAATGGAGATTCAAGATGTGCGCAGCCTTACGGAGAATGGCATCTTGGCAGATGCCTCGGCGCTTCTCACAGAGGCAACGTCTGGGGAAGCTGCGGTGGCTGCCTTACCAGTGGTCAACTTGAGCATTCCTTTTCTGAGCAGTACGCAAGGCATCATGATTGGGACCACTCAGGATGGATCTGGAGCATTTGTAGTGGATGCTGCACACCTGTCCCTGCTTAGCTCCAGTGGTGTCTTTGCAGATGGTGTCCTCCAACTCTCTGTCCAGGTGAATGTCACACAATTTGTAACGGTACCATTGGACAGAAAATTCATATTCTATGACGATTGCATTGTGCTGGATGACTGCTGGTGAACTTCTTTTAGTCTATTTTACATTCACGCCAGCTCTTTAGCTTCATGAGCACATCAGTAGTGTGTAGCATCAGTGGCAACGGTTGTGACAGACAGTAGCTTGAATTTGACTTACCATTGGCTATATGCATTCAGACTAAATCATATTGTGAGCGACGAGCAGTAGCCTTGTCATGTTTAGGGGCAATGTGCAGATGTCACAGACGTGGTGGATGCTGTTGAGGACGAGGAGCATTGAATACACTAGCTGCATTGTCAATTGATGGTTGCCAACCAGCTCATTAGTGAAAAAATAATCATGATGTGCACATGGTAGTTAAAAGCTTGTCTCGGATGAAGATGCCGATTTTGTGCTGTGGCTGCACTGCATAGGAAGTTGTGAGCCGTCATGTAATTGTTGAGCTGCCATCTCAAATTTTGAGGCATTCTTGAGAAAGTGGTCCTTTTTTATTCGACTGACTTTGTGGAGACATTGTTGAAACAGAAATACCTTAAAGGGAATTATTCTTTGGGAAGGGACTGTTTTCTTATTATTTTCTGTGTGATTGAAAATTCGTTATAACTGTAGATGTCTGGGGCACTGGCAGGATGACGAAAAGCAGAGCATAGACAAACACAAGTGCACACACAAACATTGTGCTTGTGTTTGTCTGCCCCCTTCGCTGCCCTACTTGTTTGTAAAATACCTACAGTTCTGGAGGAGTGCACCTAACTGGGCTGGTTGGTACATCATTAAGACAGTAACGAACAGCGCTAGACACGGGACGGTGAGAAAGCATCAGTAATGATGTTCTCTGTCATCAGCACCCTGTATGTCATTCTCTCACTGTCCCGTGTCTAGAATAGTTCTGGAATTCTCCCAACTTGCCCAAACCTTGGGTAAGTTGGTAGTAAAAGTTGGTAGAAAAAATTTTTGGTTGTTGCTGAAGTTATTGTAGCAGCGTTCATTGTTGCGGGGCTTGACTGTGCGTTATTTATTAACAGCGGCATATGAAGGGCACTTGTACCTGAATGTATGCCTCATGTTGGGGTGAATATTTTTTTGCTTTTTATGGCACAAGGTGTTATGGGCTCACACCGGCAACTGTTTTTGGTGGCATTGTCTGCCACCACCGGTGTTCATCGCAGCCATCTTCAGTCCTAAGAAGACTAAAACATTTCACAAGAAACATTCTCTCTTCACATCTCACTAAAACATCCTTGCAGAAATCTAAGCGAGGTTCACTCGCATGTGAGTTGACTATCCTGCCACTTCGCCTTATCAGCGCTTGCAAGTTCCTCTGGAAGAGGGCCCTTTAGATTAGTAATAAGTCCTTGTTATTATTGAGGTGTTACTGCTTAGTGGCATGGTAAAGACTGCCTGCTGGTTGTAGAGCGGTGCATGGGGCCAGACTGTCCGAAGCATTTTCAGCTAGCCTGGGCCGGGCCTGTACCTGAATCCATGGGCCCTGGCTGCATTTGGGCCCACTTATATTGAAGGACCTAAGTAAGGCTTTTGAGCACGCACTAACGCCATGCATTACATAGTCCAAAGCATTCTGTGCCAAGCTGAAGTGACACATGCAAAAAGCTGGTTCACGTTAGCACAGAAGATAGAAAAGCAAATGAAGTTCTAAGTTCTTTTCCAAATAAACCAACACGTTTCTGTGTAAGGAAAAATTAATTATACAAAAATTCACTCTTCAGACTATTCCTCTGATGTTTGCATAATATCCAAGAGCGCCAGTTTATTGCACACACAATTTTAGTGCAGCTGGGTACATACTCTAAGAGTGGAGGACCTGCTTAAAGGCCTGTGTAGCCTCCTGCTTTTGCACAAAAACATATGGAATGTTGCGTTTTGATTGCCTTTCGTAAGTCCTACCCTTATGACATTGTTTTCAGGTGCAGTCTTTGTGTCATTGCATGTTGTTTCAAGTGTATTTTCTTCTTTATAAAAAAAGGGAGGAACCTTTTATATGGGATAGCCTGAAGCATTGTATGTGAGAGCTTGACTATATTATTTATATTCTACGGGATGATTGCCTTTTCATGTGGCAGTTAAAATATCAACGATCTACATATCATCTGCTTTTGCTTGGTACTCACTATGTATAACCGTAAGCTTCTTTATCTTTCTTATACAAATTATTAAGAAGCCTCTTTTAAAAATTTGTGGAATCATTAGTCTTTGCAATTTAAAGTGCAGACAAAAGCATTGAAAAGAATGCCCTTGGTTTGCTTCTCTTTACATTTTCATTTCAGTTGCACACATTCTTTAAAACAACCTTTTTTCCCTAAGTTTTATTGTCACTACACTTATAATATAATGACTTTACATGTACCGCATAGGCATTATTTTATTTATATTCTAGGGTATTAGATGCCAAAACCATATGATACGAGGCACACCATAGCGCGGACTGGATTGTGACCACTTGAACTTCTTTATCGTGCATCTAAATCTAAGTACACAGGTGTTCTTTCATTTCACTTCCATCAAAATGCTGCTGGCAGTGCTGGGAACAAAACCCGTGTCCTAGAACTTAGCAGCACAACTGCTTAAAGGGGCGTTGCCATCAAATTTCGAGGCTATAACAAGCCTGTTGTGGGTTTCCCCTGTATGCAAGGACATTCCACACGAAGGGTCGGACACTGCAAGCGTTTAGAACATATTTTAATTCACTTCCAAAGTGTACCTAAATGCCCATCCAATTTGGTGGCACCACCCTTTTAATCACTAAGTTACCACTGTTGATAAAACAACATTTCAGTGCGTGTGCACGCCACATTTTTTGTCTCTTTGCCCGCTACATGGGGCAATTGTCAGGCACGCCTGAAAGTATGTATGCCTATTTGAAAACTAGACTATTGGGATTTCTTTTTTCAAATGTAACCTTTGGAAAAGCAAGTTGAATACATACAGTGCTGGTTTGTCTTTCATGGCTCACTTTGATGCACATATTTTTCCTTTATTTAGGTCTTAAGCAAAGTTCGTTTTTTTTTCTTAGGGCAATGATGACACCGAGCAAGTTGTGGTGCTCCAACCACAAGATATGGCCAGCCTGGAAAGTAGTGGTACAGCACCTCTGATGGAGTTGAGCACAAATGTGCCTGCAGGCATGCCACTGATCACACTGCCTGATGCCGATACTCCTAAAAAATTGCCACTAGCGGTCCATAAAGTTGATGAGATTGGGCCTCCTGTTGGCAAGGTACGTTGTATCTACGGTGAAGCTAGTCTGCTTAATTAAAAAAATGAATGTCTGAACATATTACGCCAGCTAGTCCATATCTCTCAAGCACATTGAGATGGTAACAGAATGGTACATTATAATCTCTGCTTTACTTGATTATTCAATTTGATATGTGCTAGTGGTGTGTGAATTCCAAAATTTCAAATACTAATGGATCGAATGTTATGCTATAGTACTCGATTTAGTCTTCAAGTTGAATACTAGTCAGTATTCCGCAATCCGAACAGTTATCGAATACTTTGCTTCATCAATTGTACGTGGTCATAATCAAACTGAAGCAAAAAGGAAAGCTTAAATCGCATTCACAGTAGTACTTATAACAGTGTATAGCACTGTGTCACTCAGTGTCATATAATTTCTACCAACTAGAGATGGACAGAGAAGGTTGCATGTACAAAATACACACAGCAGAATCGTTTAACCTTGTTGAAAGGGTGCTTGATATATATTATGACACCAGGAGCTACCACTCTGGTGCAGGGCAGGGGGGGGGGGGCTTTGCGAAACACGGATGACACATGTTTGGAGCGGATTAGGTGCTTTTTGTTTATGCTTTAACCCTTTGCTGTCTGAAACCCTTTCCCACCTTCCGTCTGTTCTGATCCGAAATTCAAAGACTCAAAGCACAAGTAAAAGAAGTTTGCTTACTCTTTTACAGATGGCGCATATTATAGTGAGAAAGTGCGCGTGTGTATCAACTGTGAAAGAACTTGTCCAGCAGTGCCCGACCACAAACCACTGCGGCCGTGTTGCGTTGTAGGGCAGGGGCCGACAACGGACTGCAAAGGGTTAAAGCTTGTCAGTATGCTGAATTTTATGACACACACATACACATCCTTAGGACTAAAGAACGTATGCGGGTCATTAAGCCCGGCAGCAATACATCATCATTGGTTGTTTAAACAGCCAAATAAGCAAAAACTGCTTGATGAAATGTGTGACATTCACAGCAGTAATGGTGCATTCAGATGACGGACCGAAACCGGATTTGTCGTGGACGCGGATGGCTAATGCATGGATAATCCGCCTGCAGGCGCATCCACACGATGGACGGTGTCCTAGGAGAGAGAACGGTCAGATTACTCTCGACCGCAAACTCTGCGCTCACCTGCGCCCGCTGGCAGCAGACCAGTTTGAGAGTATTCAACAACATAGAAGCCGACAGATCGCAAAGCTCGCCGAGCTTTGTCAAGTATTGTCGAGGACTGTAATTTGTTTCGGTGAAAAGGAGAATCTGCTTTACAGAGAGCTGCTGGAGACTGACCTCGCTGCCGTCACGCGTGGTGCCCCGCATATGGAGGGAGGATATGGTGATGCGCCGATATCGGCAGTTTTTTTTTTCTTTTGCGGATTACAGGTGCCGACAGTGCACATTGCTCTGCTGCACATTAAGTTTCCTTCTCTCGGTTCGCATCTTGACCTTAAAATCAGTTTTCAAACATGGGCCGTGTTCTGAGACAACCGCTTTCGGCGACAGTGCTACTTTGCCTGCCGATGAATCTTGCATGTGCAATGATTAAAGCGACAACTTACCCGCTACTCTCCAACCTGCCAATCAGCGCGCATTAAAAGAGATATATATCACAAAGGTGCTCATCTTGAATACGGCCTCTGAAGTAGAGTGAACTACGCGCTAGCAGAGCTGAAATCAACTACGAGGACAGCCGTATGGCTCGAGCAGTTGCTGGGGGCCTATTAGTCATAACATGGTGCATCGCTTGCTGCAGCGCGCACCGATAATTAATTACAGTCTGTTTATTACCAACCAGTCTCAGTTTCGGTTTAGGAGAGCTCGGAGAATGACAAGCTGCCGGATGCAAATAACGCCATCTAGCGTGTGAAACGGTGCACACAACGGTGACTTACTTCCGTGCTGCCTCCATCTTCTGCCGGCACTCTTTCGCCTGCCGCATGTGCTGTGCCATCATCATCATCATTATCGTCGTCTGGTGGCAATGACTTTCTTGAAGGGGCCCTCCAACACTTTTTTTGAAGCACCTACATCACTACCGACCGCATCAACGCGTAGTGGCGCTCCCTAGAACTATTGCGGGCGGAAATGACGAAGATGAGCGCTGGCCTCTGATTGGATAAATGTAACTTTATAAGTAATAACGGCGTTGTATCACAAAAGGGGTTATTATTGGGTTTAGGTTTTCTTTAGCATGCTTTTTTCACTGAGCACCAACTAGACGAACGATCTTAGACTTTTTTAGCTTTAAAACTACAGCGCCAGCAAAGAATGCGCCGAACGCCACGGCGCTTGAGGAAACACGCTGGGGACGCTCCCGGCGCCATTGTTTGAAGAAACTGAAGGGAAAAAATGTAAGAGCGTTGATATAGACGCCGTCACAACAAGAAAGATGACTAAAACTACAAAACATGATAGAGGCGTTCGCGATCTGCCTCGTTTCACACGTGAAGTTCACTCTTAGTGCACCACATTGTTTGTTACTATCGCAACGGCGTCGTCATTACGTTGAAAAAACAGGCAACATGCATGCAAGCTTCCCATACGTAGGTTCTTTCACTTCATTTCATTGGGGCGCCATCAAACGTCACAGGGCGAGTGAAACGTGGTCAGGTGACCCCGCGAAAATCGAGTTGAGGGTAGGCCTCCATTTTATTGTATTTTGAGTGTTCTAGGCTGAATAACTTCGGAGTGCGTGCCCCTATCGCTGCCGTTCTTGCTGCACTAATCTCTTCAGCCTTCATTCTACGCAACCCGAAAGGAAAAGTGTAATGAGGTCTGGAAAAGTGTTAGAGGGTCCCTTTGAGGCTTCCACACTTGCCGCACCTTCGCTGTTGACATGGGCTCGTGAGCAGCCACCGAATAGTAGCCTGTTGGCGCATGTGCTGCAAAAGCGCAATGATGACTATGGCATCATCATGCTAGCAGTGCTAGATCAAAGCCCAGCCACAGTGGTGATATCTCGGAAGTTGGGGGTCCCCTTTAGGTCACCTTAGATAACGTCATTGTCACGAGGTGTAGCGTATGGCGCTGGATCGCACAAGCAAACTTCAAAATACATATAATTTGCGTCCCAAGCTATATCTGCTGTTCGCATGTTCTCGGGAATCAATCCCGCAGGCTATCTTGGCTGTGAAATTTTGTGTCAGTACTCCTTTAAAATTTTGCAGCACTCAAATCACTGCAGTAGTTCATATCAACAACCACTTGTCTGTCATGGTGAGAAGAGAAGTTTGGTCACACTTGAGCTTGGTGGCTCAGTTTGACGGTAAACACCACGAGCTAATCTCAGCGCCAGGAGCCAGGGTGTGTTCACTTGGTGCAAGGAATCGGAGCTTGTTCAGATCCATCAGGTCAGCGCCGGGCATGGCTGGCCCAGTGACGAGAATGCATGAAGCGTCTGGACCCTTGCCAGCAACAGCACCAAGGACAGCGCCAGCAACAGCCGCCGGGACAGGTGGGGCGATGCCTGGCCTAGCAAGACCTCGTAGAACCTGGTCGCCGGAGTGAGGCCTGGATTAGCAGGGCAGGATTGTGATGTCAGGGCATCGCCCAATGTTTGATCTGCCGATGTCTTTGATACTCGCCAAGATGTTCCTGTTGCTTGAGCGCTTCTCTTGAGACCCGCACACCAGCCACGCGCACACCCGCATTCTTTTCACCCTGCACACTGAACACAATTAAGCGCCAATGCCGACGCTCACACACTTCATGTTAACCTTCCTACTACAACTTATTAACATTCAAGGATGACAAGACAGCTGAAGTGTTATTTGAATCGGCCATCACAGGGGACTGACAACTGCAAACACACCATAGCCCACTGTTGCCTGCTCCATTTTTGCAGTTCTCAGGCAGCGCTTACACCACACCAGAAAAACATCACTTGCATTCACGTATATCGATTTGCATTTATAAAACCCAGTGGGTCATCAAAAGAACCTTCATTACCAACTGTTGCTGTCATTTGTGTGCTAAAATAGTTGGCTTGTTCTCAGAGGTGATGTGATGGTTTGTAACTGTATATTGGCTAAATATTTTATGGACCACAAGAACTTCCTAATGATTGCAGTTATGAAGGGAGAATAAGGATCAAATTGAACATTATTATTCCTGCCAGTCCCTTTCTCACCACTGACAAAGATTACGATGCTCTGCTTCAGTCAGTAGAATTGCAAATGTTGTTATGGTGAATTTGGATAAATCAAAAGCAATTTAGACATTAAGATTCTTGATAAACCAATTTCGTTTTTGCACAATTTTATTACAATCTGCCTAGTAGGAAAAAACAGAAGACGGCAGGTGAATGTGTATTGCTGTGCTGTTGAATTTGCTGCTGCTTTATCTAGTCGATCACACCCTGCAAGCAAGCAGTGAAGTGCTCCCAACTAGAGTATAATCTTACACCATAACTGGAACATACAGAAGGATGTTTCACAACATGAGATGCATTTTGCTTATTTGAAACATTATAGAAATTTGTGAGCAGCTTTTCTAGTGTTCACTTTCCAGCTTGCTTGTGAGCTTATAAAGTACAAATGCCTCCCATGTAACCTTGCATTTGTTAAGTTAAATGGCTTACACAGAACAAACTTTTGTGTATCCTACAGGGCCCATTCAAGTGCAGTGTGTGCAGCACGGAGTTTACCAAGTGGAGCCAGCTACAGCGGCATGAGCGAGCACATGCTGAAGACAAGCCTTTCAAGTGTTCACGGTGTGAAGCATCCTTCAACCAAGAGTTGAACCTTCGGCTGCATATGGCCACACATCCAGGTCCGGGACAGCCATCTTGCCCAGAGTGTGGAAAATCGTTTGCACGCCTGGCCAGCCTCAAAGCACACCTAATGCTGCACCAGAAGGAGGAGAATCTGATATGTGCTGAGTGTGGTGACGAGTTCAGTACACAGGCAAGCTCAAGTGGACTTTTTTCATATTTTTTGTAGGAATTTTTGTTGGCACGGCATGTTTAGGTTGTCGCTTCCTTGGTGTGTACGGTGCAATTTTACTGTGGCTACATCATAAGCGCTGCGAAGCAGATAGTTGAAAAGGCTCATTGCGATAGGGTAGTCAGCAATTATAGTCATACTGGCATCTTCGTTAATGGGCTTCACATTCCTCCATGCATTCCCAGTGCTTATCTCTATAGGCAACACCGCATTAGCGCTGAAGTTGAAGCCGACCAGTTTATGAACTTACTCAAAAAGTGGTATATATCTTTGGCAGTACATTTCTACAGACACAGTTAGCCTTTATAGGAGAATAAGTGACTGCAGTATGCCCTACCCGCTAGGCATATTATGAGCCACTATAGTTTGAGTGGTCTGCGAATACATTAAGGTCTATGTAGACTGGGTCAAGTATTTGTCACAACCAGGAAGAGCACTCTCACAAGGGCGTCCTCCCTCTTGCGTGCCCTCACCTTCATGTGGTAAGGCGAGGATCGGCTTAGAATAATTGATGATGGTGGAGTGAGGGAGGGCATATTTTGTGAGGTTAGTTTAAAGGAGGTGACTAACAATTAGAGGCTGAATGAACTTTGCTGAAGTGCAGAGAAGTCACTTAAATTGTATTTGCAATGGGTTTGAGTTTTAAAGCGCACTAACAGGAAGCCTTTCAAGGTCCAATGTACTTCAAAAATGCCACATAATTTACACTGACTAATGGGATTCATAGTGACTGGGTGCCCTATATCACCTTCAGGCACTAATTAAGATGAACTGTCTGAAAATGCGTCGAACTCACGCAACATTTTTGATCAACATCACGCAACATTAGATCCCAGGAAAGAAAATGAGATAATATGTTGTTTTGTGCGAGATTCAGTAATTAATTGTAATTAGCATGCAATTAAATATCTAATTATTCTACAATCAGTCAGGTTTAATTCTTGCATAAAAAGAATTAAATGTTAAGCTCAAAATGAATCCCCAGTTTGTTTCTTGGTTGTATTCGTTTCGAGCAAAGAAAAATAATACTCTTGACGTTCGTCCTGGAACGCGGCACGTCGAACAATCGTCGAACATGGCAGTGTCTCCAGCAAAGTGATCCTCTGCAGCAACACACAGCATAATGAAGTTAAATGAGCGCTAGTTGTCCACTCAGGAAGCCTGTACAAATGTGCACACTGTGTTTTGAGCCATTTGAAGAAACACGCAGTGCTCGACGTACCTCCGCAGTCGATGTGTACAATTGTCACAATGCCTCTGAAGGGAATACTATAGCAACACTGCAACTATTCAAGGACAAAGAATTCACTCAAATTCTCTAGATGAACTTGATGTGTGTATAGTTGTGATTCCACAATACGCATTACTACACATGACATTGCATACATACGTACCTTACACTATGGAAAGGAAAGTATATAACAAAGAAGAAAAAGGCAAAACCTATTTATCTAACCTGTGCGATTTTTTGTGTACTATATTTGTTTCTAAAGGGGCCCTACAACACTTTTTCAGCACGGTCAGAAAACGCTGCCGATTAGTAGTCGAGGCTCCTGAAAACACGCGAGCCAAACATTATAGCAAAGCACGCAGCCTGGAATTTACAAGAAATTCTCACAGTCAGCTAAAAACCACTTCCTCTTCTCTCGATAAATGATGCTATTTACTCAAAATCACTGCGTCATTGACTCAAGTTCCACGCCATTGGCTTATTCGAGCATGGTGGGCTCAATAGTTACTGTGGCCACCACGTACCCGCGCGCACGTTCACACTGAAAGTATGTCGTGCGTTCGAATAAAAAAAGAAAAAGCGTTGAAGGTCATGAGGCGTGTGTGATGTACCTTCTCCCGTTTCGTCCCTCCCTGCTTAGCTTCCAGCACTTTCGTCGGGAGAGAGAAGAGAGAAAGCAATTGCAGTGTGCGACAAATCTTTGTAACTCCGCTTGTACTGGACGGATTCTAAAAATTTTTGCCGCGGTCGATTCATGAAGCAATAAGCTCGTTTAGTGAAGCCGTTCCATGGCTACTTAGAAAAGTGTTTCAGGGCCCCTTTTTAATTATAACACTAAAATATAAAATATTTATACTACCGCAGACCTCCCCATAATCAAACCACCCTCTAACTGCTGAGTTCTTGTGCATTACCCTGTAGTAGGTGAATGCACTTACTTGAAAAAAACAGGCAAGCAAAATTCAGGTGATTTTCACTGTTCAGGAATGTGTACTACTGCAGTAGCAAATGAGATCAGAACCTTGGGAATCACTGACCAAATCACTGTCTTTTCTTGCTCCGATTAAAGAGGGACCGAAACTTGGTTTGAGGCTTTTCAGGCATTGAAAGCACTTGTTGAGTTCATAAATTAAGTATCAAAATGAAAAATAAATATGACCTTAAAGGGACACTAAAGGCAAATAACAATTTATATCAGAGTGAAAGCCCAATGTATGACAACTTCTAAAACGGCAATATTATCAACAGCAGTGCCCTACTTACCGAGAAATTAAGCTAGATGTATCACATGATGAGCGCCACGAGTGGGACATTTTCGAAGTGATCCCGATGACGTATGGAAGTCGGCCTACAATAAATCACTAGTAATCAAACTAGCAGCAGTAAAAAAAGAACCTTGCGAGCATCGAAAGACGTAATAAAATGCTGTTTGTTCGTTTCCGCTTGATTCATGGAAAAAAGAACCTCCGTGGCGTTGCCATGGGGAACGGCGTGCGTGGTTCAAAGGTTCCGTTTTCGCCGAACTGCGCCTCGCCTGGCGCCCTGCTTCGCTCACGCGGTCGCAGAAGTAGCGGGTCCCGCTACTTCCGCTCTGCTGCTACTAGTGTTGGCGGCCGCGCAGTAAAAGCGGGCAACGTTGGGCATGGTAGCAGTGACGTATGAAAGTCGTATTTTCAGGCGGGAGATTTGAAGCGCGCTGATGCGATGCGGACCACTAAAAACGTGATTTTATTTCAAAATAAGCACTTCCTTGGCACAAAAGCAGCACTACGAGGTTTCTGGACCGCTATTTCAACAATCAACGTCGACTTAATATTTGACCTTAGTGTCCCTTTAATATAGCTGTTGCTCGAGTACAGTCCAAAACCAAACTTGATTTGTTTATGCTTTGGCTGATGCATGCCAACAGTGATTGAGGGATGTTATTACGGTAAGCCCTCTATAACTGAGTTGGTGCATCAGTTCTCTTGAATAACTACAATAGGGTAATTGATTAATATAACATTTAGATAATTAGTATCTAATCATGAATTTCAACGAGCTCTCTGTTTCCAAACCATGGTAACTGGGGTGATGCTTTCTGTATCAAAATATTGTTGCTAGCAATCAGTGAAGGACATGTCAGCAACCCAGCGTAGAATAAATTCATGCTGAATCTATTTAATCATGCATACATATTGTAAAAAAAAAATCTAGCTCTTCATGCTATTAACAGTCATACTTACAACTGGATAACTAATCATGTTAACGTTTTGATGCATGCCTATGATTGCAGTGGATGATATTTCGTAATCATATTGAAACATATGGGAAATGTGTATTTTCCAGCAAATATTTTTACCAGTTCTATTGTCTAGTTATTTATTGAACGAATCTAATTTCACAGTCGCTTATCCAGGTTTTTCACAGTTGCCCATCTAGCCAGCCTATTGAGATAGTGACTCTTTGCTTTTGGAGTATGCCTAAATGGTCGAGCAGAATCGGGAAGCACAGGCGGCAAGGGGTTATGAGTTGTGGGCGTTGTTCTGGGTGCTATTTTTGCTCAAATTCACAAACCTTTGAGTGCACACCTTGGCCAGCATAATGTAACTTTATTCCATATTGCTTTTTATTCTGAATTCACCATTGGTCTTCCCCAATTGATGGAAAATTGGAAAATTTTCCGACCAATTGGGCAAGGCCAAGTGGAAAAATTTCTGGTCTCACCCATTTTGCATGTCAGTCAAGTGGTGAGTGGAAACTACAGAAATCTGCTACATCAAAATGACGGGTACACCGAGATTATGCTAAATTATGCTGAACAAACTTGACAATGGGTGGAATATCCAGCAAGTGCCACTGTTCCAAAATGGAATAGAAAATGGCACTGAATTTCATTCCGAAAGAAAAGAATTGGCTCAACAGCAGTTATACAGGGCGATTCTTTTAGAACTGACCTATTTCATCGGGCTGTAGGTTTGTTACGAAGTATCCAATTTTAATGCGGTTTGTGCCAAAGCATTCAGGAAGGATGTAAATTTAATGGTCTGTCCCGCATCTTGGTGTGGGAGGCCGAAAAAAAAGTAAATGCCATACAAGGAGGGATGGCTAGTCCAGTGCAGCATTCGCGTCAGCCAGCGGGGGTGGAAGTTGGCAACGCCAGGTTCATCACGTTACGTTGACACGAAAACCAGCACTCTATGCTTGCATGCGTGTGCTACGCTGCATCATCTTTACGCATCGCATTTGCGCGCGCGCGCCATCCCCTTGTAAGGAATTTCGCGGGATGTCATGGTTTTAGTTAATTCTTATTTATTCTTTTTCTTCCGTGCAGCACATAAAAAAAGGACGGGCCATAAAATTTTCATCCTTCCTAAATCTTTTGCCGCAAACCGCATTAAAATTGGATAATTTGTAACATGACTACAGCCCAATAAAATAAGTCAGTTCTAAAAGAATCACCCTGTACAATCAAGCAAAATATAATTAATTATGCATAAACGAGTGCCCAGCGCCAAAACAATCACCGGGCAGCCATCTTGTAATCTGCTCGAAATAGGGCACTCTCCAGTTATTCCATAAATGTTTCAGTTTTGTTCGTTATAGTATTAATGCACTGTTCAGCATAAGAATGAGATGGGGCACTTTCAAAGCTTTTGTTGCATCCCATGACAAACGGGAGCACAGAATAGAACAGCTTTACGTTGTTGCACCCCTTGTCAGATGCCTGAACAGCTACACTGTGTGATAGCGAGGAAGGCCATAATGAAGCAGTAGCCATGGTGTCGTGAGATTGTGAACAACGGTTAGAAAGGTGAACTGTCTTAACATGGATACGATTTCTCTTTCATCAGTAGTGTCACAGAGCAAACATTGTTTTGTTCAGTTTTCTACCGTGCCTTTGATAATGAGTATAGTACTGTTAAAAACAAGTAGCTATCATAATGTATTCTTATCTGCAATTAGCCGCACACTTACCAATTTACCACAGGTAGTGAGCTTGTGTAGGTGCTCCATGTTTTCAGGAGTTAGCTTGTAGCATGATATCCCCATCATACCATACTAAGAATTTGACTCAAATGCCCGCATATGTGTTAGACTGTTTATTCTCCAGTATGCCTGATGATTAAATGGACGATCTAAGGGTGTCGCAGGACTTTGTGGATTACACATGCATGCAGCTAAAAATTCAAATTAAGAGAGCTTTAGTGCCAGGGACCCTAAGCGAATTGCGTACGTACACTGTTGCATTCCTTTGTACCCCCAGCCACACACAAGGAGAATAGAAAGGAACGCAAGGGCTTACGTATGCAAGCCACTTTAGGGCCCTGCCGCTAAAACTTTCTATAGGCAGATCATCTTAGCAACTGCAAAAATGTTGGGCTGTGTGTTGTTCAGTAGGGTGGAAAACTGGGCAAGTTGATAGGGTTGCATAATTGACGGACAGCACGAAAAAACGAGACACAGAAAGAAGAACCTGGGGCGAGTGCTGACTGCCAACAGAAAAATTCACTGTCACAGTTCCCTGGGTAATCACACTACCCCAGATAAAAAAACTAATATGGCTTTGACAAGTAGCTGGCTTCAATTTACCAATTATGATGAATGCCCATCCCATGTTCTTCTTTTTGTGTCTTACTTTTCTTACTCCGTCCGTTAACTATGTGTCTTGTTTTGCCATTGGATTCCTATGTTAAAAAGTGAACTTTCTGTTTGTAACAAAAAATTTTTAAATGTTACAGGTGCAGTGGTTGCTACGTAAGCATTTTGCATGGATTAATGTTTAGGTGCAGCTAGAGCAATCTGGCATGCTACGATAATAGGAATGGCTTGGCAGGCAACGGTATTTATGAAGTAAGCTCATGGGACAAGTATATGATTTATTTGAAGTTGTATTAAACTGAAGGTGAGAGAAGGGTGGTGTGTTTTCAACGTGATGGTGAAGCCGAGGAAGAGCAGGTAAATCTTGCAACATGAGAATGAAGTTGAGGCGAGGACATGATTTCATTTGATGCATTTCCAGTGCTTGAAGGAAATCCGAAAAAAATCGTGAAGAAAGACAAAAGAACGAGGGGGGGACATTATAAGTACGAGAACAGGACTTAGTGTTGTGAGGGTACAGCCTGTTTCACATGCAAGCTACTGTGCGGCGGTGATTGAGCAATCGAGTGGCATAAAAATGCGGCGGCCCTTGTTGTTGTCAGAGTAGGTGACCATTTAACAGAAGACCAAACTCTTCGAATTTGCTGGGTGAGAGTTGTAAACAAGAGGAAATAGCAACATGGTGCTGCAAACAAGTACGGAGTGCCGTATGGTCCCGTCACGATTCAATAAAAATGCAAAAGAACAAGATGGCATGTGCAACCGTTGCTTTGGATGGAAGCTTTGTCAAAACAGCGGAAGGAAAAAAGCGGCACTTCTACACAACCAGTGTACAGCAGGTTATTGAAGACAGTGTGAGATATTGCAACCTGGCAGCAGATGTTGTCTGCTAGGAAAACTTTGCCCGAATGAGAGTTGAATGAGCACGAGTTTCTGCTAGGAAAACTTCATCCGAATGAAAGTGTGAGCGAGCACAAGTTCCTCCAGGTTCGCACGTCCGCACCTCTGCACAACCCGTCATGTGCTCTCCGTGTTACCATTCATGTGTGCTCCTCATTAGTTAGATGCCCTGCCACTAACAAATTTTTCCAACTCCTCCGAGCTCGATCGCAGCAGTTTGTGGTCGCTTGAAAAACGGGTTTCAGGGCTTGAGCATTGGCAGCCGCACTGCTCTTGGAGCAAAATCACTGTCATGTGAAACGGTCGTAAGGTAGGAAAACCAACAAATGAGGGTATTTGCACATTTCTGGTCCCAACTACGTTTTAACCATCAGTGTGTTCAGAACAGGTGCCTATTAGTGAGTTTTTCTGTAATATTTTAAGGTAGCCATTTTGAAATACTAAAAGGACATTTCTGCTTGAGACATGCCAGTGGTGACGACTATGAAGTGATGGATGATACATGGTACATAATGCTGAATAACAAAAATCTGTTAATTATTATTTGAGATATATGTTTAACAGGTTCATCATGATTGGTAAATTGAAGCCAGTTGCTTGTCAAAGCCATATTAGTTTTTTTATCTGGGGTAGTGTGATTACCCAGGGAACTGTGACACGGTGAATTCACTGGTCTCGAAGCACATGAAATCAAAAGTGGCTGCAGAAGCACACATGTGGCCGCATCCCTCAAGATGACATTATGTTTACGTCACGTTCTACTGCAGACTTTCAACTATTAAGTTGCACTATGCTAACGGGGTTGCTGAGCACTGACTGCCCACCATTCGTTGACATAAGCAGCTATGTTCACTAAAGGGGAGGAGCCATGCGTACGCTTCTGCACCCAGTTTGGTTTTTTTAGTGCTCAAGACAGGAATTTGTCATGTTGTAGTTCAGCAAGTATTCAGTGTGGCTATTCTTTCAGTGTGGCTATTTTTTAATATTGCTTAAAGGAGTGGTGACAGAAAATGTGTGAACCTCTGTTTTTTGCTCCTAATCAGTGGCTACTGACTCGTTAATAGTGGCAATGAAACTAATTTGCCCCAGCGCGAGGCGAATGTTTAATTATATGCTCGTATGTTACGGACCGGAGTCAGTTTCGATTTCGAAGAGCACTCGGTGGTCCCGTGGCATAGTCGGCCTACTCGTTAACAAATTCTATCAGGTGACCGCAAGAGCCAGTGACGTCACTGGCCAACTTCTGCCATGTTGTCAGCGCTGCTGTTTCGTCTGCTGTGTTGAGCGTTGTGAGTGCTTGTTTCCTCGATCGTCAAACTACGTTGCTTATCTAGTGCGGTGATGGATGAAAGAGCTGGAAGGAGTATAAAAATCAGGCAGAAAAGCTAGATTCACTTTGCAAATCTCACCGGTGGATGCGATTTCGTTCTTGTCGTCGTCGTCCAACTTAGGCGACGTTTTTCGTGAAGCTTGGAGTAGCCACAGCATTAGATGTGCTGAAAACTTTTTGCTCCGATCATTTGTAAAGTAGCAGGTTGAGAATTGACGAAGGAAGCAGTGAAATCACAACATTGGCGCTCTGTAACAGTGTTTATGTGTACATGTAAGTGACGTGATGTACGGTCTACTCACTCGTATTTAGAACGGCCAACGGTGCGTTCTCAAGGCATACCAATCCCACGTACGCACGTCGGAGCGCCGAAGCAGTTATCTGTCCACTGTGCAATATGATCCCGGCAGTAGAGAGCTTTGGTTTGTCTGTAGACTTCCTAACGTTTGCGGATACCTGGTTACTGGAGCTGTTGACGGCTGCAGCAGTAGCAGCAGCCACGGAGCCGGTAGCGGCATCTTGTGCCGTTTTGTCCAACTACAGTAATTTCTTAACTGTTTTCTCAGTCGCATTGATGTTGTTGTCGAAAAAGAAAAGCAATGAGAATACTGTGAGTTGCTAATTATCTCACTGCCAATGCTTTACACGGAGTCAGTAAGCGGGTAAGTCGCTGCAATGTCATTTTTGTGGATCTCTGGTTAGGCTATGCATCATCAAGTATCGCTACCAGCGTTGTCCGTCTCGTGCACGCCTCCGGTGACCCGGCCAGAACATGTGACGTACGTTGTTTACAATACGGTCCCACTTGATGACATCATCGCTTTTTGCTTCTATTTCCGATTCGGCACGTTCACGAACTTAAAAACTCAACTAAAATACTTTTTAGGCTGTATTTGTGTCTGATATTGCACAGATGGCACCTACATGTACCCATTAGCATGATGCAACTGTCAAATTGTGTCCGAATTTAATTTTTGTGTCACCATTTTAAAGGAGTACTGACACATATTTTAAATATTTTTGGGTTGTTGCTTATAAGAACACAGGTGTTGAGAACCCTAAAAAGGGTGTCATAGGGCATGGGAATGTATCGAGGGGGCGGCTTCGCAGTGATGTGTCAACACAAGTCTGATGTCACGGGAAAGACTGCAACTCGCGACATACTAGCAACAGCTGTCAGTTTGCTGCTAGTCGCACGTATTTCACGTAAACAATGGCGAGTGAATTGTCCAGAGATTCTGACAGCAATTTCTGCAATTTAGGCTGCATGCTGGACGCAGATTTCGCAAACCCAGTGCACTGTGTTGACTTGTCCTGATAATGTCCATTACGGCGGGTCTGGCTTGTAGATGCTGGGTGACGAAAACTTTCAAATCAAAGTAAAGTATTTTATATGTGTTGTCTGGCTCCGATGTGTGAACAACGTTGATAGTGCACACCATGGAAACGAAAAATGTCCCTTTTGGGGTGCCTGAAAATCGTGTCAGTACGCCTTTCAAGTCTTTGTAGTAATGCCCAGTAGAGAAACGAATATAAGACAAGTTATGCACAACATTTTGCCAGGACCTACAAGTGTATAACAGCTCCACACCTACAAAGTTAACAAGCTGCATTCTCTACCAGAATAAAGCCATAAAAACGAAGATACTCTTTATTGACCTGCTGTTTACATTTAAGCTGAATTTGATGGCGTAAAGTACTAAACTTGGCCCACTTTTCTAAAAAAAGTCTGTTTTTTTTTTCTTTTGTGGACTGCAGCCCTGTCTTCTGCATGTACGAAATTTCCTCATTGAGTACTTTGAATGTAATAATCTACCATGTGGCTGGTAAATGATAGAATGACGAAAGCCAGAACGATTTATTCATAGCATTAATAATTGCAGCTGCCTTATGAGTGCAGATAAATCAGGAAAATAGATTGCAGAGGTTATGATTCACTTCAAACAGTTGCTATGAAATTTATGCAACAACCACAAACATTTAACCCAAAACAGGAAGAGTTTGTACTCAATAATTTCTGTGGTTCCCCTAAAATTGCAGTGGAATGCCATGCACTAATCAGAATGTGACGCTTTTCGCATGCATGGAACATTCAGAGCCGCAAGTGTACTTGGAAAGAAAGCCATTTGCAGTTATACACTCACAGGAGGTTCTATAAAGATAGAAGTAAAGTCTCTTTTGGTCAGAAGAATAAAGTCCTGAAGGGATTAAAAGTTTAGTCAGGTAATGTGTAATGGCAGTTGATTGTAATTGTTTCATGTACAAGTTCACGTCGAATGTTCTGTTTGGATTGCCTATTACATAGGGATGGTAAAATCGACGAACAATTAATCGATTAATCGATTAAAGGTCTGCAATTAATCGATTAATCGTCATCGATTTCCGCCTGTCAATTAATCGAATTAATCGATTAAAACTATTCGATTAATCGATTACGGTACCCCCCCCCCCCTCCCGCCCCCAACCTCGCCCCTTGGCCGGAGCGCATGACTGCGAGGCGCACTATCCTGAGACGCAGATGCCATGCACATAGCCTCTCTTTCACTGCTTTCACTGCAGCGCATATTTCTGCGCTAGCAGAACGAGCCCGGAGCTGGTGGCGGCCATACCCCATAGAGAAAGATATGAACACGCCCTGAACTCCATCGCATACGGCGTCCAACCAGTTCAACTCCAAGCACTCCCCAATGCTTCAAGCCCCGCCAGGTGGCGGCTCCACCCCATCGAGGCAGAAATGAACTTGCCCGCTTCTCTCCGGCTCACAGTCTGCTGCTGCTAGTGCCTTCACCTCCTCGCCCTTAAGCCGGTTGAGCCAGGTTGAGCGTCGCCTTGAGTATACGCGGGGCTGGCGTTGCTTGCCTGTTATTACACATCGGTGGCTACACTGATATCTTTGCGATGTCATAATGCCGGGCAATCAGAAGAGGAGAGCGCAGTGTGGTCGTTGTTCGCTGAAGATGGGGAAACGAAGACTGCAAGGTGTAATAAATGTGGCAAGCACTTCTCGAAGCCAGCACTTGAAGCACGGAAGTTGCTGCCAATGACATTAGTAGCGTGGCGGCAGAAGAGGGTGTCCAGGTTAAACTTTTCGCAGACGACTGCTTAATATACGCCACAATTACCAAGCTAGACGACCAACTCTAAGTTCAGAATTGTTTGAAAAATTTAGATAATTGGTGTATAGAAATGGAAAATGTCAATAGATTATTCTAAATCTACATATACACACATGAGCAAAAGGAAAACTATGCGTTCCTTTTCGTACAGCATTGGTGGACACGTGTTGGTGAATGCGCACCAGTTCAAGTATCCTAGCATAACAATTACGTGAAAATTGTCATGGAATGAACATATATAAAACGTCTGCACGACAGCCTATCAAAAGTTATACATATTGAGGAAAAAACTAGAACATGCATCGCGTGATGTAAAACATATTGCATACACCACCTTCATTAGGACGATACTAGAATAGTCGGCCGTTGTTTGGAGTCCCCATCAAGTGACCCTTAAGAAGAAGCTGGAAAGAATACAGAGACTGGCGGCACGTTTTATTTGTTCAACGTACCGAAGGAAGTAATCGGTCACGCTGATGTTACAGAGATGCAACAAAAATATAGGCTGAAGATATTTTTTCAAATAATTCACGATCAACCTAAGATTGATAAGCTCAAATATTTACACGCCCCAGGCAAAAGACACCCCCAAACTAACCAAGATTGCGTCATAAAATCATACCAAACAAATACTGACACGTTTCGATATTCTTTCTTCCCAGATGTCGTAGAAATGTGGAACAAACTAGCAAACGCTGTTGTTTTAAATGACGTCACCGACTTCGAAAATGCTGTAGAAGCGCATTTACAAGATTGTTCAATGTAATTTTTTTCAATGCTAAATGATGTAAGCGACCTCATGTTCATTGTAAATATTTTGAAAATGTGAGTGAATTTTGAATTGTTATTTTGAATTCTGAATTGTTATTTAAGTAAATACCTGTTTTCATTGTGAAGTGCCGAATATTACGCAACTTAATATACCTTGTGCATTTTTTATGTATGTAATTGTATTGTCCTCTCTGTTATGACCCTCTATGAGGGTTGACAGTATTAACAAATAAATAATAAATTAGTTGAGAGAAAATGTAGCGCAGGAATGCGCAGTCGCGAATTGTGAAAAGGGGCTTATAGACCCTTTATGTAATCCGCAACTTTACGCGTCGGTTTACCGAACGTCTAGCATCCGGTGCATTACTATTGAAGAAGTGACCTTGTAGCATTTAGCAATACTGTAGGGTCGCATACTTAGGGAGAAATACAGCTTTCAGCTAGAGGCCCCCGTCTTCTGCTGCGTCAAAAAAGAAGGACAGCTCGCGAAATTTATGTTGTAATGACTGATACACTAGATAGCGCTCACAGTTCAAGCTGCACGCACGATTGAAAAGGTGCGAGTGGCGCTGCGTTAAGGCAACGATCAGGTGAAACCTGTGGAGTATACTGGCGCAGCTCCTGTTTATTCTAGCCGGGAGGCAGAAAATCATGTCACTCTATTTCCCGCAGTACTGATGGTCTGTTTGAGGCCAGTATGTTTGTGTGTAATCTCTGCATGGGTGACCTCAAGGAAAAGATCGCGTCAGTCCGCAATTATAGTATTATGTAGGGCTTGCAAAATATCTAACCGACAAACCGAGAAAAGATGCCATGCTTACGAGAGCGAGCGTCTTACTTAATTCCTCTTCCTCCTCGTCTCTCTTTTACCTTTCTCGGAATTTCCTCACCCTCCGCCACACTGCATGTTTCAGCTGCGACTTTCCAACCAGTGTGGTCCCCGAACGCGCCTCCGGTTTCGATGAGCTCGAGTAGGCAGGCTTTGAGAAAATACGACCTGCTGCCGAATAGTCCAGGGATGATGGCCACAAGTGCTTGAATCCGGGACATCAACCAACGACGATGGGCCCCTTGTGTCCATTGTGCGAAAGTGGGAATTTTCGCACACTGGGCACAAGGGGCCCGTCGTCGACACTTTCGAAAGTGGGAATTTTCGATCATCAGCGTGTCTGATAAAAAATTGGGGGAACGCTTAAGCTTCGCCTTTAAGAGTTGAACGCGATAAGGATATCCTGCCCCTAGTGCGCACTTCGAACAATACGAGTGTTTAACAGAATGTGCGCACTAAGGTGTGTGCCTTATGTAATGGGTAGCATGCTTTAAACCAGGGGCAATTATGCGCGAGAAACTTTTTCGAAGTTGCGATGCACCCACTAGGTGGTCTTAAAGGAATACGTGCAGTAATGTGCCTTCTGTAATGGGTGGCTGTCTTTAAACCACCAAGTCGTTATGATATTGACATGGTGTGACGCCCGATGGCAATGTACGCTTGTACCACGCAATATTACTGCGATATTGCATCTCGTACTGTGACACCTGTATACAGGACGCGTATTTTTGGGAAGCATGAAAGTTACTTTCAGTGCAGCTCTAAGCAGAGGCGTGGCTGTGTAGTAGAACAGTTGCTTGCCACGCAGACGGCCTGGGTTCGATTCTCACCCGGACCTAATATTTTTATTATTTATTTTATTTGCAGCTTTTTCGATTTTTCGGTCACGGACAAGATGATGATTTTTCGCTCACAACCAACGGTGCCGACGCCGACGGCGGAATTTCTGCGATACGAGCTCTTTAACGCTATCGCGTTAAAAGATTTGGGTCCATATCAAACGTGAACGATGACTCTCAAACGAAGAGACATCGGTTTTAAAGCACCCATAAAAAATGTCGATTAATCGATTAAAACATTCCACCGAAAGCAATTAATCGATTAAAGGCTAAATCGATTAACAATTAACGATTAACCGATTAAAAATTTTAATTGACCATCCCTACTATTACATACTGGCACTAGAATAGCTGCTTTGGAGGTTACTGGACAGTTGTGCACCATGGACCATGCAGGCACGCCTTGACCGCCATGCTCAGGAGCACAAGGATGAGCTGTCCAAGGTTAAGTACTACTTCTGCCGCCAATGTCCCCAGAGGTTCTGCAAGCAGCCCCTTCTTAAGGAGCACATGAAAATGCACTACAAAATTAAGTAAGAATACTAAACACTCATTTTGATTAGTGTATGGAAGTCAAGCGGATTCCTGATTAATTTTTTTTATTTTCAGGGCATCCCTTTCCCATCGCACCTACAAGAAAAATATTGATCGGTCATCATTCTCTCATAAATGTACAACATGCAAAAAGCAGTTTCAGAAGCCCAGTCAGCTGTTGAGGCACATCAGGATACACACAGGTATGTCTCCAGAATCCTGTTTAAAGTTTTATGGTAAGCTTGCTGCTGCTAAGACGACATCAGCAATAGCTTGCCCACCATCTATCAGCAACTGCAGAAAGAAGCTGTTCCATAAGGCTTGCTGCATGCTGCTTGCTCTTCTAAACACGCGGCAAACCTTCTGGAACACTTGCTTACTTTTTTGTAGCTGCCAGCAGACAGTGGCACAAGTGTATGCTAACGCCATCTTGACAGCAGCCAACTTCTCCATAAACATAATCGTCTTCTTATTACTATTATTATTATTTTAAAACAAGGTGCATAGTGACAAGTGTTACATTAACGATCAGAACAATAAAATTTGATCATTTTGCAAAATTTGAGCAACAGAGCATGGATAAGTGTAAAAGCTTTCTTGTGAAATGTGCATCTTCCTGTAGTCTTGTACTATGTATACTACTAGTATACTACTATAAAAAGGGTCATCCAATTATAGTATGCAGCCCTGATAACTCAATTCGTATACATCTGGAATATATTTTTTAGTGATACAATATTTGTTGAATAGAATTGAGTGTTTTTTCCACCTAAAGAAATAGTCATAGGCATGTGCACGGGGGGGGGGGTCAAAATCTGCCCCATACATTGACCCCCCTAGTCACCTAAGAGAGGGGTGGGGGCGCAAAATCTGCCTCGTACATTGACATAGTAGGGGGGGTGGGGCCGCTGCGATGAACCTTCGCACCCCCCCCCCCTGATGGGGAACCCTGTGCACGTCTATGGAAATAGTAAAGTCATTATGTCTGTAATACTAATGAGGTTTTTAGTCGAATAAAGTTTTTAGTCTAGAACTACCATTAAGTGTTGTTATCCTGTGTACATTTGGAACAAACAAATATTCGGCAGCTTTGAATAGTGAATTATCAAACTATATAGAGCAGACTATTCGAGTTGTATTTGAAATTTCTAATGTTTGTACACCTCTAAGCTACTTGTTAGATATAGTGAAACCAAAGTAAGAGAGCACTATTGGCTGTGCATGCATTATAACCCAAATGAATGTGAAATAATCTAACCAAAGTTTACATCAAAAGTCTCCTTTTACATTATTTTGTAATTGATTTGTGCAAACATGGTATGTGAAGGCACCATGGTTAGTCAGCAAAAACATTTGATACATTGCAACAACAACAACAACAACAAAAATTCCTGGGCACAACAAAGACATCTTTGAGCTGTATTGGTGCTAGTAGGGTGTGATGATGCGTTGTGATGAACTGAGTATCTTTTTGTGCAGGAGAGCGGCCCTTTGAGTGCAAAATTTGCCACAAGACGTTCAATCAGAAAGGTGCTCTACAAATTCACTTGAGTAAACACAGTGGGTTAAGGCCCCATCGCTGTGAATTTTGCTCAGCTGCCTTCTCTCAAAGGGGCAACCTGCGTGCCCACATACAGAGGGTTCACTCTGCACCACCCAGTGACCAAAACACACCCATGTTCAGGTGGGTGCTGTCGTAATGACTTTCTTTGCTATTTATTTGGGCTGTTTCTTAGGCTGCAAGGCACCCAGTTTCAAGTTACTGGTACACTGTGCTTAAACATATTTCATACACTCGCGAGTAATTTCAATAAAGAGAATAATTGTTCTCCACCCATCCAGCTGTGATAGATGTGGCGAGCCACTTACAGTGCTGCACATACTGCTACAATGCACAATAACTAAAGTCTTACAGGAAAAAGCATTTTCCATTACTATACCAGCAACAAATGCCACTTCATCCTTCAATATTCATAGGTACGGAACCTCTTTTTTGAATATGAATTACTATTAGCATATTTAAAAAAAGGCAGTAGTTCAGAGGCAGGTGGTAGCTTGAAGGGATGAAAAATTCGTCAACACAGGGTGTCGCCGGAGCCAATATTTTGACAAGTGGACTTGTCTTTTCAAGGCTGCAGCTGAGTTGCAGACTATTAGCATATTTAAAAGACGTACGTACATTTAATGTTATATGCCCAGGCAATCTGTAGCATGGCAATCTGTAGAGGTTGCTGCTGCGGTAGTTAAATTACAAATTACAAAGTGCCTGCCTCCCGGCCCTTGGACTCAAGGGCGTTGACGAGGCATTTGTGGTACTCCCTCATTCCCATAGTTTATTACAATGACCACTTGTCATTCATTCTCAACACACATTTCATGTCACTCTCATGATTTTAATATATGTTTTTACGCATCTTTAGTGCATAGAATTTTAGGCTTGTGTTTGTCCTGTACTTCTTTGTCCTCGTGTGTTTCCATGCTATGCTACAAGAATTTTAGGCCCCCATACAGCCACTTAAAATTTTGATCACATGCTATATCATGACCTGCCGCTCTTTTGGCCATCACTGGCCCTTGCACTATAAAGCACCATATATCATCATCATGTTCTCTACCCATTTGCCACGCAGAACTGCAAAGGAAGTCTGAGTGGATTTTTCAGAAAGAAAGCTTCTTGGCGAAAAATTTGTCCTACTCCAGGATTCAAACCTGAGGACAACGACTTTTTTGGGTCATTCTGCCATTTGTGCTAATGAGAAGCCTAGCAGATCACTAATTGCGAAATGGCTAAAGGCTTGTCTCTTAGGCATGAGGTCCCTGGTATGATGCATGGCAATGCCAGACTGCGGGATAATTACAGGTAGCTGTTTCACTTGAGGCAAGACCATGCCAGGAACAACTTCGATGGTGCGAGTTGGCAAAGAAATGCTCGGTATATAAAATTGGAAGGAAAGTAACGTAAAAGTAATTGATTGCACTTTAGTAATTCATGAGTTACTTGTGTGAGGGAGTAATTGGCAACTGAAATCAATGACATCTTTTAGTGAAGTAATTGTAATTGTTAACTTTTTTTATCTGTGAGGTGTACATGTCTGATAAGTTTTGTGGTAATATGTCAGTTATTGAATGAGAAAACTCTAGTCAGGACTACATTAATAAATTTTGTGTCACAGTTTCAATGCTGGTACATCAATGTGACATTATATATATATTTCAAAGTATTTTTTTGTATTTGGGCAAAAAAAGAAAGACCCCTATACTTGCTGCACGCAGTTCTTGGCTTCTTTGGAACATAATGCAGTTCATTCTTACCAACAAAGGACCAACTAGTCTTTAGCAGATAAAATCGATGACGTCATGTCGAACTAGTGCAGGAACTTCAAGCCGTTGTTGCCACCGGTCCCCCTTTTTTTCTTTTTTTTTCTTTCCTTTTCTAGCTTACTATGTCTCTTCTCATAGCAAGAGAGGTGTTTCTTTGAGCATTGTAAGGTAATATCCTCATGGTGCTCAAACCGTTTTCCTCTTTAGTGTCCCTTTAAAGCCTAGAGCGCAAAATGCTTATGCATAAATTATTGTCTCATTTGCAATGCTTGCTTTGTGCGTAAAAAGATATTTGAATCTACTTTAAAGTGTTATTACTATACCTATGCTTTTCTTTTAGGCAAGTGTTGCAGTTGTGGGGTCTCTGTTTATTTCTGAAATCATAAATAGAAAGTTTGAGCTTATGCCGCTGTTCAACATAGTGATGCTATAATTTTGCACAAATCTGAGGCGATTGTTTATCTACTTCATCACTGCAAGTGAATCTCTGGTGTCATGCATGTAACAGCAGTTCCTCACCGTGCTGCTTTTTATCTGATTGGCTGATTTCACTCATCACCATAAAATGTAAATCTATTGCTTTGTAAATGTAAATGTAAATGAATAATCTTAGTACATTTTCCTGTCATTTGTAGCAAATTTCCAGGAATGTGATTTCTTGCATCCCTCTCCTCTTCTCTGCGTCATTTATTTGCCACACTTGAGAGTGATGTAGGACTAGGCAGTATCGAAGATACATCTTAGATAGTACCTTCAGGCTATGCAAACAAACAAGTTCCAAACTGAGACCCTGACTCTTGTTCTCTTGGACCACGAAGCGGTGTATTGTACTGATCATAAAGGGCACAAGTTCAGGGGAAGATAGAAGCTTGAAGAGGTGCAATGCAATCATAATGCATCTTTACCTAGCTCTGCTTGTACGTAACTTGAATGCACAGCTTTGGTGATTGGTTGGCATGCAGGTGTCAAGAGTGTGCATGCACTTTTCGGCGACTGGGGAGCCTGAATGCACACATGAGCCGAGTGCATTCTGGCCAGATGAACCTGTCAACCAGCTTGTCAAAAAAGGATGCATTGGAGTCGCTATCCAAGAGTCTGCACCAGCAGGTGAGCAACAAGTGTCTGTTAGCATGTTAGCCTGTTTTTCCTCCAGAAGTGATCCAACTGTGCAACTCTGTTTTATTCTCTGGCCAACTTAATGCATTTGTACACTGTAGTCCACTCTTAAAGGGGCCCTGCGACACTTTTGCGACTGCCTTATTTAGCACCGCAAATGTGTGTAGTAATGAATGCCGAGACGAACGCAAAAAGAATTATACGAATTGGTGCAAGAAAAGTGAAGTTATTAGTCCTCAAAGTTCAAAACACAAGCAGACGACGACGAGAAACGTTCCCTTTCGCATTTCACTCTCCCGCTGACGTCAAAGGCCAGTTCCAATCACCGCGCGAGTCTTATAAAGACATACCGGAAATGTCACCTCATGGTGGCCTTCACACAGTACATTGCTACCCCTCTTTTTGACGGCGTTGTTACCATGCTTACGACAAACCACGTGTGTCAGCTAGCAGACGCTCCCATGATTTGTCGTGCACAAAATCAGTCTGGAAGACATAACAGACCTCGAGCGAGAGCTCTTGCGATGCAGCGATTGCTTGCATGTCGTGCACGCCATTGCAAATTGAAAGTGCGTCTCTGAGCCACGCGCAACGCGAGAATGGCTCCATGAGCCCAGACGAAATGCTAACGCCCGATGTCGCGGAAGGCGTCGGCCGGTAAGCGTTTAGAATTTTTTTTTCGTTGACAGCATCGTGCCGAGCCGAGCGTTGCGTGTTTCGCAGGTGCCGGTGTGGCCGGTGTCGCTCGATGCCGCAAAAGGCAAAACGCGGAAGAGTATCGTTTGATTACCATTCCACAGCGCACCTAGCGTCGTGTTCGTTGTTTTGAAAATATATCAGTTAGAAACAGGAATCATTTGTTTCTGAGAAAGCATAAAAAGGGGTTTTGTTACTTTTAGGGCTCCGTAATATGGCCTAGCTACCACCATATGAATATTGAACGTCACGTGTCACGTCAAGCCAATCAAAAATGAACGGTCTTTGTCGTCACTGTCACATGACATCACGTCACTTCCTGTAACAGAAATAGCTGATGTGTGTCGCCATAGTCCGAAATCAAGGTACAGTAGACTCTCAGTAAACGGAAATCTCTTATTAAACGGAACTGCTGCTTAAATGGAACAATTGCTTCTGAAAAGATTGGTTTCGTACTTGTAGTGTGCACCCCTGTTCATATCTCAGTAAATGGAACTCCTGTTAAACAGAACATATTTTCCTGGTCCCTTCAGGTTCCATTTAACGAGAGTCTACTGTAGTTTATCCCATGAATTAAACCGCTTCAATTTCGGCATTGCCACTTGCGCAACAATATCGGTGCATTCCACAGTACCAGAAGAACCGATGAAAAAGACATGCTCAAATTGTGTCGCAGGGCCCCTTTAAAAGGTAAAAGAAGCATGAAGTTATTGTTGCAAGATGGATTGCAACGGAAGTATGACACAAAGGCCTGGCAGCATGGTATTATGCATATAGTTACCTAGCTAACACCCCACACCAGCATTTAAAAAATAAAGGTCTATGTTGCAGTTATATTGTCTTTCTTACTAGTTAGCTCCTCCGTTTTATAATGTTTCTGCACTGTACATACTGACTTTAGCGAAGTATTTTGGGACTGTTGCCTTTCATTCTTCATTGTAGTGATCACGGTAGTAAAATTTCGTAGTGATTGTACCAACAGCAGCTTCATCTGTAAGTTCTTTAATGAAGTTTTTAGTAGTTCAGCATCATCATCTTGGGTCATAGTGATCTGTAAGTTTGTTGAGCTGGCAGTTTTGTCTTTCATGTTTGCCATGTCTTTCATGTCTGTGTGGCACTTAGGCAATAATCTGGTTTGCACCTCTCATCTCTATCTAGGCTTCAGTTGTTGTGGACCCTCGTCGTGAAGGCTTAAACGAAAAAGACCTGTTGAATCGGAGCAATGCGGACCTTTTACAACAGGTACGTCATTTTTCATATTGATAGAACCTTGTTAGAATAATTATATAGACATAAAGACAGGATAATGTCAAACTGAATGCACAGTAAGCAACTGTGTGCTGAACCGTTTGTAGCTTTCTTCTTTCTGTGGTTACTTACTGACATGTTCCTTATGGAAGCATAAATTAAGTCAAAGTAAATTGGATGTTACTAAATATCCTAAAATGACAAATCTGCTGATATTTTGAAAATCGCATTTCACATGCAAAAAACAGGCATAAATGTGAAAGTATTACACTTGAACCCACTTATAACGATACAGGTATTAACAATATATCGGTTATAACAATGAAAAGCTGCTGCATCGTCAACTTTTGTACGTTTTCTATAGTAAAATAACCCACTTGTTACAATGCCCCCATGCCGCATTATCGGTTATAACAATGAAGTCTGGCTGCTAGGTGTCCGGGCCGAAAGGTAATGGAACACGAAATTTTTGAAAAGAAAGAAAGCGAAAAGTTCGAGCCGCTACACCCCCACCAACGGCCACTGTGCACTCGTACGATAGCAGCCCCGCTGCAGCCTTCTCAGAACTGACAGCCTTGCGTGCCACTCCCCTCGCCCTTCCACCGCTCCGAACATGAATGGGCTACTCCGCGCCACCCTTCAAAACACAAATGGGTTGCCCCAAGTGCGCTTTCCGCACTGCCCGCGATCACAGTCGGTTTCACAGTTCAGCGAACTTCATGTAAAACAAGCAAGGCTGTCGGACACGAGGTTTTCTCGTGCCAGCCAGTGAGAACGTGGGTTAACACTTGTGGTGATCTGATAGGCTGCCGCAGCAACCTGTGTGCAGCACGCCGCCTACGAAGGTCACGCCATCACAGCCGGGTTGCTTGCTGTATCGTACACACGCGTTTGCTGTGAAAGCGTTCATTATACAGTAAAACCTCGGTGATACGAATCCCGCGGGGTTACTAAAAATATTCGTATCATCCGAAATTCGTATCACCAGCAAACATGGAAAATTAGTATGCGACAAAAGAAAGTTGGCATACGTTTTGATTTAGTGCTTCCCAGAGCCGCACCGACGTCATGAACAGCTCTAAATGATTGCCAGTACAGTTTTTAGACATCAACGATCATACTTGTACTCGTAAATATACGGTGCGTGCGCGCTTTTGTAATCAATGAACCAGATGTGTTCTGACCCGTGACTGCGAGTAGCCCCTTCCTAATATTACTACGCTTTTCTGCATCAAATCAGAGTACTTTGCATGCGATAGATGAAGGCCAGGAAATTTTAAAATCACTGCCCTTTGTTGCTGTTACCTTCTTATCGCGATGGTGTTGGGGGGTGTTTTTGGGAGATTTACGGCAGTGCCCGCACAATCGGGAGGTTTGCTCAAAATCCGGGAGTCTCCCGTGCAAATCGGAGAGTTGGCATGTGTGCGCGTATGTTGCTCCTTTCGCCAAGACCGTCCGCTTCGTCTCTTGGGATCTTCGTCCACATTTCGTTGGACTTCATGATGAACCCGTAGCCCAAGTTTGAGTCTTGTTTCATAGAAGGTCTGATTGCGAGGACATGGCTTGCATCGCCGAGGCGGGGATGTGGTAATACAGTACAAATAGGCTGCTGCCTCGAGCACGGCAGCACGCGTCAATGCATTGGGGAAAAAAGAAAGAAACGCGACGTCAACGCCATCTGTAATCTAAACGCGAAGCCGCATAAAGACCTACAAGGTTCACGCGCACAATCTCGGAGGCAACGACGCAACGTTGATGGTCGCGCATGCCCGCACCCGCGACGACTGCCGCGTCTTCGGAACAGCGCGGGCAGCACCTGTTCGTACCTGTGCGATAGCGTACATTCGTATCAAACGTCGCGGGGTGAAAATCTGTTCGCAATAACCGTACTTCAACACATTGCAGGCTAATGGGTCCTGGCTGGGACGACAGAAAAATTCGTATCACCCCGAAATTCGTAAGAGCCGTGATCGTATCACCGAGGTTTTACTGTAGCATGTCCACTCCGTTCCTGACCGCACAGGGGCGTAATGATGGCGAGCTGCTTTCGTTCGTGAAGGCAATGTGCCTGTGCAGCACGCTTAGCAGTTTCGCCGAAAGAGGCAGCATGAATGATGCTGTGGCACATTTTGGTTATTGCCTATTAAATGCGTGCGGTACGCATACAACTGCGCTAGGGCACATACACTACCGAGCAGTTAGCTGGAGATGCTTATCATAAGTGTTGTCAGCGATTAAGCTGTATTGGTGAGTTTGCCACCTGCCACTACCACGCCTCCTCACATTTCTGGTGCTTATCCGTAAAGACATCACTGCACGGCGCCGTGAGAGTGGCCCCTTCAGATTTTTGATTAACTTCACCCCATTACAATTCGCCGTTGTGGCAAACTATCTTTCAAACTCTACTACGGCCACAAATGGATCGGCTCGTGAAAGTGCTGGTTCAAACCTACAGACGCGGCAGAGGTGAGGGCTTCAATTAATGCCGTTTCGGACCTGCAGTTTGCGCAGAAAGTCCGAAAAATTGGACGCCGAAGAATTTCAGTGTCCGAAATTTCGGACGTTCTTATACTTTGACGCTTATGGCATTTGACAGGGCCTATGACAGAGCTTATGACAGGGCCGCAAAAGCGTTAAAATTTTCAAGCTTGTCCGAAAGATCGGCAGTTGACTGTGTGTTGCTTTTTTTTTTCATGCAACCCGTTTATAACAATTATTGGTTGTAACAATGGAATTTTCGTGGCACTTGAATATTGTTATAAGTGGGTTCGACTGTATAGTGACAACCTGGCTCACCATTTAGTGAAAGTATACATTAGTTGTTAACCGTTGACCAATAGTTCACGCTAGCATCATTGATTATGATCAACTTTAGGTTCACTTCGAGACACAGGCCGAAAATCATAAGGAGCTAGTGCCACAATGCAGTGGTCGTAACTAACCGGACTTCACATGTGCTCAAATTCCAGTAATGTTGCAGAGCGTGCGTACGCTTATTGAGCAGGGGTCCTCCTTGTGGGAAGGAATGAAATATTATGTCTGTTGCGGTGCTCTCTTGTCACTTTGATGGGCGTTGTTTTACTGTGCACTGATGCTCTGTCATGGCAGTGTGTTCAGACACAGTAAGACACAGCTGTGCATGAGCAGCCTAACAGTAAGCTAGGCTAAAAGGATGCTCTCCACAACAATATCATGCGCTTCGCGAGCATTTCTATTTGAGACATCGATAGTATTCGTCGAATTGCCAAAACATTACACAGAGCTCGAGAAGCCACCAAAGACATCATACTGATGACAATGGTAGCGAGGAGATTAGCACTTCCTGTTTGTTTAAAGCATATTAAATATTTTCAAGGCAAGAATCGCTACTAATACTTGGTCAGAGGTTCATGTGTATGCTGGCGAAGTGAACAACCTAAACATCTAGAGTTTGGTGTTCATGGTCCATTAACAACGATAAGAATTATCAAAGGGTGGGTTCTGAATAAATTTTTCTTTAAGACTGCATTTGTTATATTGACACAAGTGGATTCCTTCAGGTGTTGTTTCATAAGGCGTGTTGTTTTCCAAATATAGTGAGCTGCATTAAACTTGTCCTCAAAACTTGTTTGCACAAACTTGGTGTCACACATTAAGGTGAAGTGGTGAAAGAGAATCTGATGAGACCCCAGTTCAAACTATGAATGAGGATGTAGGTGTTATATTGCTCACGGCGGCGGCTTAGATGCCGTCCGACGAAACAAAGGGCACGCTCACGCCGGAGCTTGTGTAGAGGCAACTGATAAGGCAGAGAGCTGGCCAGGAAGTGAGTAATAGACAGAGTTGGTGAGTACACAGAGAGCTTATGACGTCACGGTTTATAACCTGGCCGATAGAGGCGCACTGCATCATCCCCCCCAAAGACCCACAACATTGACTCTGAGATATGCAAAATCGCAGAAATACGTAACACCATAGTAGGCTATATCTTTATCTTAAATGTCAGTAGCAGCAAAGATTGAGTAATAAACACCATGCTTTTTGATATCGTGTTCAAATTCTGATATATGGTAAAAATGGCATATGACTATCTACAATCATCAGCTGCTACGTCAAGCAGATGAAAGTGGTTCTTCCAAAGCCAATAGATGGCAATTGACTTAACACTGAAATACTTAAACTGGTACTGACACAGAAATTGTGGTTTGGCGTTTTCTTGCTGCAATATGTTGCTTGGGGAGTATTAGTCATAACACGGCTCGTCGCTTGCTGCAACATGCGACAGATAATTAATTACATTCTGTTTATTACTGACCAGTCTCAGTTTCGACATGGTCTAGAAAAGTAATAAAGGACCCTCGTTTCGGTTTAGGCGAGCTTTGAGAACGACCAGCCACCAGGCACAACTAATGCCACTTCCGCGCTGCCTGCTGCGTTGTCTGCTGGCATTCTTTTGCCTGCCGCATGTGCTGCACCGTCATCGTTGGTCATCGTTATCATCGTTGTCTGGTGATAGCGACTTTCTTGAGGCTTCCACACTTTCCGCACATTTGCCGCGGGCATGGACTCATGAGCAGCCGTCGGATAGTAGTCTGCTGGCGCAATGGCAACTATGACGTCATCATACTAGCTGTGCCAGCTAGGAGCTCATCCACAGTGGTGACGTCTCGGAAGTTAGGGGCTCACCTTCAGGTCACTTTTCATGATGTCAGTGTCGCGAGGTGTGGCATATAGCATTACATCTTGCACGGGAACTTCAAAATTCATATAAATTACCTCCCAAGCAATATTCGCTGCAGAGTTTTGGTATACGATATACATATATTCATTGCATCGATTCCACTGGCTATCTCGGCTGCGAAATTTTGTGTCAGTACCTCTTTAAGCACTGCAGTTTGTTGTTTTTAGTTGACATTTCATGTCAGATTTGCTTTTAGCTATTGCATCACTACAACCACATTGTATAGCATAACTCTAGTATGCTTCAATAGACACAAACTTTCACGCCCACGTTTTAATTTCTCTAGTATACACTAATGGACCATATTGACTTCAGTGGCCCTGTCTGCTGGAGCACTCTTTATTGTAGTCAAGTCTGACGACAATATAGGTTTGCTTTATTGCACAAGCTGCTGAAAGAACCCAGCAATGCTTGAGAAATTTATGTCCCGGTCAGGCTTGATTACGGTTTGAAACTCGGATGAATTTGAATCTGTGGGCTAACTTTAAGCCATCATTAGATAATTTTCAACATTTTGCATACAACCATTTTGTACATTGGCTAGCTTTCTTTGTTCCCTGCGGTAGGGTTGATTAGAAAATAAAGATTGTTCAGACTAAACATGGCATGGGCGACTTTTGATTTTGTCCCTCTATGAAAAAGTTTCATTGTGTTTCCCAATTTTTTATAGGTTCTTGTCAACAGTGGACTCACTCATAGCCCTTCCACAAGCAATGCTGAAGCAAAGAAAGTACCGTCACCTTTGCCACTACCACCACCGCCACCACCACCTCCACCCCCACCACCACCACTACAGGAAGAAGCAGTGCCACCTGGTGCAAAGGACAACTTATTGCCGCCTTCCAATCCAATTGAGACGGCAGTGGAAAAGGTGGCTTCTACAACTGAGCGTGCAATGGTGATGTCTGTTGCTGACACCGCGACAGGCCAGATCAAGATGCACATCTATAGAATGGCAAGTACTTTTGTTCTTTTCCTCAGCTTTGAACAAGGTATATTCTTACAGTGGGCTGTGGGAAAATGCTGCCCACTGCTCCAGTTTACCACCCACTACATTTTTGTGGTGACTCAGTAAATTGATTGTGGTTAATAATGAAATAATGCAAGTTTTGTCAAAGCAATATTGTCTTATTTGCTATGCTTGTGTTCTTATGTTTTTCTTCATACTGCAAATTTTGATAGTTCTGAAATAGTATAGATGAAGATTGCTAAAAAGTCATTTGTAGTTATGAAACAAGAGCCAATCACGAGTAAATAATTGCTTGAGCTCTTGCTAGATTTAAAAGCACAGCCTATAATTTGCCTGTATGGCATAATATTAAATGCTTTGCCCTGACCTGACTGAAAATTGTAGCTAGGCAGCTTAATGGTGATGCTTGATGCATTGAACTAACCTCAGATGTCTTCTGCAGGTTGGAAATGTGCGCTGGCACCAGTGCATGTATTGCACAAAGGAATTCAAAAAACCAAGTGATCTTGTGCGGCATATCCGGATACACACACAAGAGAAACCCTACAAATGCAGTAATTGTTTTCGTGCCTTTGCTGTCAAGAGCACCCTGACGGCACACACTCGGGCCACCCACCTGGGTGTCAAGCAATTTCAGTGCTCCACCTGTCAGCACCTGTTCTCTACACGAGGCTCCCTGAAAGTCCACATGCGAATTCACACAGGTTAGTTGCGCCTGATTAATTTTTTATGTTTCACTTTATTTACTCCTGGTTGTCCATATGTGTTTCAGGGGACAAACCATATACATGTGGAATTTGCAACAAGAGCTTCAGCTCATCTGGGCGCTGCAAGATGCATGTGGCCTCTCACTGTCGAGATGGCGAGAATTCACGTTTTACCGCAAACCTTCATGGTGGCACAGGGGTTCTTTCAGAGGATCTCTCATCATTCATTCCTATTCAAGAGCCCATCTTCATCTCTGAAGCCACTGGTGATGCAGCCGTTGACGACGTAGATCTAAAGAGACCGCCAGTTATTCAGGAGCGCCCCTACAAGTGCAGCATTTGCCCATTGGGGTTCAAGAAGTCCAGCCACCTAAAGCAGCACATCCGCTCACACACAGGCGAAAAACCCTTCCAGTGCAATGAATGTCAACGGAACTTTGTATCCAACGGTGTGCTCAAGGCTCATGTAAAGACCCACTCCGGCATCAGGGAGCACAAGTGTAATGTACGTATATACAGTTAAACCTGCCTATAACGAACCTCCATACAATGAATTCCTTGACATTATGAAGCTTTTTTATTCCCCGCCGTTACTCCATAGAAGCACATGTATTTGCGACCTCTATCTAACAAAGTGGCAGTGGGAGAAACCCTTGATATAATGAATTTTCGCCGCTGACAACCTAGGAATTTTGCCCCGAATTTTGTCATTTTGGCACGAGCAGGAGCCGCATGCATCATCTGCGGTTGCCCCACCGGTGATGGAGTGCAAAGCCGCGGTGTCGCACATGGCGCCCTCAAAGTCCCAGTGACTGCGAGGAGAGAGCGAGCGCTTGTTTGTGCATGTGGGTGCGCGCGAGACGGGACTGCGCCCCTCGAGCCTATGTTCTTGCCGCCGCGGGCGCATGGGTGGGCGCGCCCTTTCCCCCTCCTTTTAAACCTTATCCAGACACTTGCGGGTGCTACCACGCTAACTGCGCTGGCTTTCTTAAAAAAAAAAAGAAAGCACCACTCTTTGGTTGTTGCAGAAGTCTCTGAATTGCACTTCGTTAACGTGACATCAGGTGACGGCACCTGAAAAAAAATCCTTGCTCCGTGTCGTTGCGCTTCGAGTTTGTGCCACATATGTGGGGCCATGCCACGCCGCATATGGAGAAGGCTTTTCTGAATATTTCACGGTATCCAAGTCATTCGCTCATCATTTTCGATGCCGTGCGCGCATGTGTGGTTTCACTGCGTGTGCATGGAGCAGCCCCTAATGACGTGCAGCGTTGCGATTTTTTTTTTATGCGGACAACTGTGTTGTCACTACCGAGAAGATGTCAGATTAGGTGCTGGTGGAAACTGTCTGAGACCGCGGTGACAACGACGGATCTTCGGAGATCGATTTATCACGCAGTTTGCCGTCTTGCGCTGCGCTGCCGGTTCGCTAGACCGTGGCCTTCGCGATTAACTCCAGCAATGCGGCGTCGCTTTGCCGGAGCCAACCTCGGAGGCCATGGCTAGACGATGATAGAGCAGCGTGCTATTGATATCCTACGAACGTTCAGTGTTGCCATCCCTCACGAACAAGCAGTAGAGCAAAATGACGCAGTTTCTTGCAACTAAATAAATGTTTTGGGTGAGCTCTGCCTTCAGTTCTTCTTTTGTTTAACTAGTGCCTTTCTTTTCCGAATTTTTGCGCTGAAACTGCATGTTTGTAACGAATTTTTTCGGGATTTTGTCAATTTTGTTATATCCAGGTTTAACTGCATTAGTATTTCATGAGCAAGCACAAACATTGCCACTGCTCAATTTTATCATTTTTTTTACACTTTGGGAAATGTTCGTTAAAATCTTGCTATCTTTAAGCATTATAGCAAGAATAGTAAAATCTTAACCCTCTATTGCATAGCGTCCCATATGTGGCACATACCGATTAACATTTTTTATTGAGGGCGCAAGACACCCAGTTGAGAATGTGACACTGCCAGAGTAATTCCCATAGTTATGCGCACTTAAAGGGACACTAAAGAGCAAAACGATTTTTCTCGCATTGGTAAAGTAGTCTTCCACGATACCAAAAACACCACGCTTTCTGCGCGAAGACGCTTAATCAGCGAGAAAACGCGCAAAAAAAAAATACAGGTGGCGACGCCACCTTGGAATTCCTGCACCATTTGCCGTGACGTCACATATTTTTGACGGCGCCTGCTTAGGCCTACGTAGTTGCTAATCAGTTAAATCGAAGTACATTGTCCTCTGAGGGGGCCAGAGACTTGACATAACGAGTTTGCGGAAATTTCGTCGAGCCAGTGGCGCCAAAACACGTTAAATGCTCTTTGAAATCTTTTACGTCACGAATTACAAAGTTCAGCGCGAAATTTAAAAATGAAACTTTGAACTTGGTTTTCTCCTCTAATAATAAACCTATGGTGGTGAAATAAACTACACAAGAGTTCTCCGAGCACACTTTATCAATCTAAACCAATTCATTGTTTCTCTTTGGTGTCCCTTTAAGATAAAAAAAGTGCTGCCATCCATGGAGCAGTAAGAAAAACAGGCGTGAAATAGATTTTGCAATGCACGTGCAAGTTCAGCATGCGAACAACAGCGATTGTGATTTTTTTATCGCAACCTTTTTTTCGCTGCAGAAACATGAAAAAATTATTCTGGGATATCTCGTGACCTTAAAAATTCATGCTCTTTATTACTTTTCTCAATTTTGTTTGCCACTACTGTACACAGCCAGAAATCGGTATGTGTCATATTTGGCACAGTAATGAATATCAATGACGAGATGCGCAATATGCTGCCATCTATGTTGTGCTCCACAATACAAATGTAAATAAAGCAGAGCCTCTGAGATCATGCAGCACAGCTCTGTTGTGCAGGATTTAGGTTGTGGTGGTAGGTTCTTAGCTCCTTCACGAAAGTCTGAGGTGCCAGCAAGAGTACCTGGCAATTTTTTTGTTACAATACTGGTGTGGGTACATGAAAAAATTATCTGAGCTCCGACCAGTTCAAATCGATATTTAGCTTTTTCGATTTCCTCGGCAACTGACGCTCCCAACCACAAATCAGTGGCAAATCAATTACACATTACACTTGTCTACAGAATCCATTTTATGAAAAAAAAAATCACAGACATGGTAAACTGCCTGAAATACCTGGACATATTCACTGGGGATAATAAAACATCACAGTAACCTCGCTGTCAATATGTTCGCACTCTGTTTACAGTATCGGCAGTTGAGAACAAGGTTAGACCTGTGGGCTGTATTGGCAACCATAACAGCAATACTATTTGCATCCATATGTGGGCCCCATGGTGTGCGAAAAGTCTGCCACTGGTGGCTCAGCTTGGTTGGACTGTAGTCATCAAGCCAGTGGCGACATGCTGTTGCCAGAAGCTCGCTGTCTGAATGTTCATACTTGTAGATCTTATCCGTGATCGATTGTAGGACTATACACGCAGGCTGTACTAATGGTCATAGCAGAAAAGTATGGATCCATGTGGCAGTCCCCTCCTTGTGAAAAAGTTCGGGGTGTATCGACTTGGCTTGGTCAGACCGCAGTGCCAGACTCTGCATGCCGCTGTATTAATCCTGCACAATAACATCAGTCACACAGTTGTGTCTTCACGATGGGGCAGAGTACATAATTTTTTGCTTCAGTGTATTGTATTGGCGCAGGAAAATGCCAGTACGTCATCACAGTGTCCAGTGGACCTTCTGCTGACCTGCCGAGAGCACCCCACTTGCGTTTTTTTTGCGTACATCAAACTCATGCATTGTGAATACATGAATAGCACATTCGTGTGTTGTGTGCTACACCAATGCCAGTTCAAAGACTAGCTCCTTGCTGCTCCATGATTTCTAGTGTTCTCTGTAATCATGGACGCTGATGCAGTCTGGCTGCTACTAGGTTACTGCTATATGTGTTCCCATTGGATTGGCACTGTAAGGGTTGCAAAGCAAAGTTATATTCTTTCATTTTCAACTGCATCATTTCAGATTTGTGAGGCAACATTTACTACTAATGGCTCCTTGAAGCGGCACATGTGCACCCACACAAGTGCCAGGCCATTTATGTGCCCATACTGTCAAAAGACCTTCAAGACGTCAGTGAGCTGCAAGAAACATATGAAGATTCACCGTGGAGAGCTGGTAAGTTAATCATGCGTCCTGATTTAAAAATTCATTTAAGAGAGAAAGAGTGAAAGCATGAAGGCAGAAAGATTTTTCACAAAGCTGGAATCTCAGTTCTTCATGGAATATTTTTATCCATTGCTAGCCTAATTGTAAGTTACCTGTGCTCTTATCCTAAAAACTATCCTAAAAACTTAAAAGAAAAATCTTGCAGGCACTGCAACTTTGTTTCCTTTGAAATTGACTTTCTCAGTCTAAATCATTCAATACAACACTTATTATTATTTGCTTGATATGACCACAAAAAGAATAAAAAACCATTGTAAATGTGCCTTGTCATCAGAGAAGGTTAGAACCGGAATAAAGGCCTCAGACAGGATGGTCAGCATGTCAATAGGTGTATCTATCTTTATTAAAGCCACCTCATTATCCTTGGAATGTTAGTTTTGAAAGGGTTAGTTGTTGATGTCACATCACATGGTGTTGCTGTCAGCACTTTTCATTTGCAAAGGAATAAACTAGAGAGGCAATCAGTATGGTCATTTCACACCTGTGAAGATATTAGTAGAGGAACAAGGGCCTTAAACATTTAAAAAAGGAAAAAAAGGGCTGGCTAAAAGGTGACTGGGGCTTCAATGAGAATATAGTGGGAAGATAGAAAAAAATGTGGTTGATCCCGCTGTCATAGGAATCGGTATTACACGAAAGTGAAATATGCCTTCACAGAAGCAGTTGAATGCTTATTGTACATCGCGAAGAACTTGCACATTGATGTCGGCATTTGGCCTGTCTGGTACCGTTTCACATGGATGCACCCACGTCGACGCCTGGTGGCACATCTCCATCCCGACGACCGTGACAAACCTCTACGGCATGGTCATTTATCATCTCCTCAGCGTAATTAAATAAATTTGGGTCGATGGCTACCTCGTATTTCTCTCGCGGCATCGTGTTGGTGAACGGCACCCTGCTAACGGGTTGCTTCAGTGAAAGTACGACCATTTCAGTCTTGCTTCATTGTGTGCATGATAGCCAGTTGACTTTCAACGTGCTCAATTTCAGGAATGCAAGAGGCAGAGCTCTTAGCTTGAGCCATGAACACGCGAAGGCGTTCCGCTTCCCATTGGTGTGTCTCTTGCTGCACCAAAGCACTCACTTGCGCGACATTTGCCTTTCGACATCATTGCCTTTCGGCGGCGCTTAATGCAGCAGTTTTCTTAGTTGGTGGCATTGCACTGGGAGCAGTAGGCAGTGGAGAAACACCTTTGGTGCCTGTGGAAGCTGCACTATGCTGGCGACGAGGCATCACACACTAATACGTTGTGAAAGGCAAAGCGTGTACACAGCATTCCACCGATAGCCTCTGCTAGTCTCCGCAGCACTGAGACTACTGAAACGCTTGCTGTCGGCGCCGAATCTCAGAGGCCATGAACCTGGACCTGCTGCAGTCATTCGCTTCTCTGCTACCAGATGGTGGCACTGCTCCCAACCAAGAGAGCAGAGGGAGAAGGTGTGAGAGATATAAGGCAGATTTGTGAAGCTTCGTGCATATGAGCCAGTAGCGCAGTGGGTAATGTACCCGTCATATCAGCGCAGTGTAAGTAGGGTTTAATTTGATTCCCATGTTAACCACGTCAGCTTAACTTTTTCTTCTAGTTTTTCTTTGTCATCTCCTCGTATGCATTTTACCGACGTCATTTCCGTAACGGAAATGATCTCAATGAAGTCTTGGTGGACCCTGACATAAAACACTTTCATGTTCAAAAAGATAGAATGAGAAATGAGGGAAAAGAATTCTACAAGAATGTAGAACGAGAGAAGAGTGGGAATGGTTGGGAGGAGGTGGTTGGCTTTGCATTGGAGGAACCAGTGTCGCCCCCCGGTTGGCTTCGAAGCAAATCACGAGAGTTTTCCCAAGCCTCGTAGCATTATGGAAGCCAAAGGGAGGATACCAAGTCTATGGAAATTTAGAATGGGGGCACTTGCCTCTTGAAGATGTATTCTTGATATCCATTGTGCATGAAAGCTGCTAAAAGTCTACTCTGGAAATGAGCACACACTTTGATAGCAACTTCATGACATCATCTAAGACAGTCACTTCATTTAATTAACCTTTCTGTACATAGAAAATTGCTTTTAAATAGAGTGTTTTTATGATTAAAAGTAATAAATATACGAAGCAAAGATGCTTTAAGGGGCTCTTGAGCATGGTCAGAATAAAAGGTGCATTGAAATTTATTTGTTTGTTTGTGTAAATCTACATGCATATGCACACTGGGGCATTGCAGGAGGCAAAATGGGGGACTGTGATTACACACACACACACACACACACACACACACACACAAAAAAAGGCTAACATTGAATGTAGTTAATGGTTGGCAAATAATTTACAAATATTTCATACTACATTTGCCAAATTGCTACTGAATGAGCAGAGATGTTGCATTATAGGTCTCTGCAATTGCTGTCGTTGCAGATCCTGCAGAGGAGTAGTTCACAGACTCAAGGGGCACAAGTAGACAGCACAGCAGCTGCTGTCCTTTCTGACTCGCTTGTGGAAGCCTTGGTGCCTGTTAACCCCGACGAAGTTATGGGCCAGAACCATGGAAACCTGGATGCAGCAGTCTCTGTCGGTGATGAGCTGGTACAGGGCAGTGCCATTGAACCAAGTGATCCCGGCAGCTTTGTTGCACAAGAGGTTTTAGTGCAGGTGAGGCCATAGAGAGTCCTACATGCACGAAGGGTGAAAACTGGTTTTGGTCTTTCTGACAATGCGGGCATTGCACTGACCCCTGTGCTAGCTAGGTTTGCAGAAAGTATCGCTATAGTTCTCTTCTTTTTGAGTACCACATTACAGAGTGGGCAGCAAATGAAAATTACAATAATTTCATTGTTTTTCTCTTTAGTGCTTCTTTCAAGGGACACAAAAGAGATGCTAAATGATTATATATTGAAACACAGTTAAACCTTGATGTAACGAAGTCGATAAAATCGGCAACTTACATTTTTGTATCGAAACTTCATTCAATTGAAATTTGACTGTTTAAGCACAGTATAGTTGCGAAAGGCTTCTTTTTTGCACGGGAAATTCAGGGAGAATGTTCGAACAATACAGCAGTACGAATAACTAATTTCAACGATGTGACAAAAATTAATTTTCTTGATCCTGATCTAGTGACCGCAGCTTGATGCTGCGCTGGCGAAGACCTTGTCACAGTAGCCAAACGTCACGCGTGAAACCGAAATAAATGCAGGCCAAACGCCCTGTGGTAATATGACATAAGCGAAGCTATCGTGCCTGTTCTGCCGCTGCTGCCTGTCATCGAAACCTTGGGTATTTCCCAGAGTAGTGTGACGCCAATGCTGTCATGTTCAGTGAACCGAACCACTTGCTTTCCACTTGCTTCAATGAACACGCTGCATCGATAACTGTCGCCAATAACCTTCACAAAACCAAAAGAAGTGTGGTCTAAATCGCATGAAAGCAAGGCGACAAGCTAAATCACTCAGCCATTTTATCACAGCCCCCAGCAGAAGTTTCAATTTAGCACTTGTGTCTTCCTCCACGGCAGCTCTGAAACTTCATTATATAGAAATCACAAATAAACACTCTTTGTTATATTGAGGTTCGAAATACATGGTGTTTTATAGACATGAAGTTTTGAAACGCAAAATGCTTCGTTATTTCATTATATTGGCACATTCTCAAGAGGGAGCTGGTGTGGAAATCTTAAGTTTTTGTCACAACCTATCTTTCTTTTTGTTTTCCGACTCCTGCTCCTGCTCAAAATTAGAATGAAATATCTATGTTTAATAAATGTCTTCACTTCTGGCTTATCCTGATATAATGCATTATATAATGTAATGCACATCCTTGTTGTAACTGCTGTTCATTCTCTGCTGGTTTTTACACATTGCCTTTACTTGTATTGGCTTAATTTCTTACAACATTTGTTTTACATTTGGTCTGCAGGGATATGGTTTTCTCTCCTTTTTTAATTTCCACGGTAATAGTATTTATACGGAGAACATAACTCGAGCCTAGCACCTTTTTTTATTTGTATTATAATGAAACATTGATTTCAATGTGTTTACAAGAACATTGCAAAAAATTCCCACAATTTTTGTACTTTTGTTTGTTCTTTTACTAATGCTGATTGAAAAGGCACTCAAAAGTTGTAATTTACAAATGTTAGTTCACTATAACAACACTTGGCTGAGAGCTGGTTGGTTTACGTTCATTGTAAGCGGAAACTGTGTACAGAACAAAGCACACACAATGGGACCACTGCTTGACATGTGGTGTGTGTTTTCTGCAGTGCTCTTGTTTCAGGGGCCCTATTTCAGATTATAGCATTTTATTTCACCGGTTTTCTGTTAAGATAATTGTAGGTTAAAGTTATATTTAGGTAGATTTTGAATACCTGTATCATTTTGTAACTTAGAAAAGTGTGTAAATAAATCATGGTAATCTGTCTTACTTTCCAGGAATTATGGGAATTTATTCACGTAAGGCTAGCTCAGTCTATGGGCTTTCTTTGAAATTGTCACTTGACTCTCTTGTATATCTGGATTCTTTTACCTGGTAACTTGAGAGAGACACCTTTCTGGGCTATTTGCAGTCTACAACACTATGCTATGCAAAGTTTCATTGATATTTACTCATTTTAGGCAGAAGTTGAATTTCGCTTAGAGCTGCACCTTAATATGTGTTGGATACATTTTATTTGTGTTGTGTGTCTACAAGCTTTTCATGGCTAGGACTGTTTTCTCTTTGCAATATTGCTGACAACATCGCAAGAAGCAGAGTCATAAAGATGGAACTGTTTGTGAACACTCATCATGGTTTGTGGGTAATGCACTGTGAAGCTACTGCCCAAGCCAGAAAGGAAGGCTCCTCTGTAGTTGTGAAACATTTCAGTTTCATTTATGACTTTGGCCTGTGGGTAAGGTAAAATCTCTGGGATGAATCCAGTCGTAGTGGGCAGCACTGCTACTTCACTATGACGGCTCTTTCTGCGAGATTTAAGATCCTCTTCCACTTCTCTTCAATTACTGAAAAAGGCTACAGGACCAAGTATGATGTAGGCCACAGCTGTAGCTATTTTGCACTTGTCATGCTTCCAACTTTCTGCATTGGTTTTAGGGGGTAATGTACGCTGCATACCTGAAGACTGCAAACGCAGATCACTTCTTATTATTTCACGAGTAACTTGCCGGTAACATCACTTTGTTAGTAGAGTTTACCAGAAAAAAAGTCACAGTTTCACTGCAAGGGCGAAACGATGAATGCGATAGCAGCAAATTGCGATGTTATTTGAAGGGAGGCTGGCAGCTAACTCTTTTGGATCCAATCTCGCATATCTCTACAACACGCTGGTGTAAAAGAATACGGCCACTCCAGGGAGAGATGCTCTTTCCTCACTGTCTCTTCGCGTTGAGAGCGCAGCACCTAAAAGGGTATAAAAGCCGCCCGCTTATGGCTGCCGAGATGGAGTGCATGCCAGTGATTGCAACCGCGCCCTTAGAATCAAAGTTCAAAGTTGCTGCTCAAGCGACACCCCCCCCACCCCCCGCATCTTTTGAGGCTCGTTCAAGACAGGTGGGGTGTTTCCTCTCTGCTTCGGCAGTAGGCCTCCCGAGCGGGGTGATGTTATTGCATGCGCCCTTCGAGTGACGGAGATGGGCCGGCTCGTTTGTTCTCTGCTTCAGCTGCGTTCGTCGCCCCCGCCACTTTTACCCGCGGTAGAACATACAATGTGCGGGGGAATGTTATCAATTTGGACTTTATACGGGACATAATGGCGACAACAAAAACCCGTCGAGAGTGTCCATATAATTGCTATCGCAATAAAAGTAAATAATTTAGAGTACAAACTATTACAAAGGTAGCTGGAAGTTGCAAAGTATTGAAGGTATGCGCAAGCTTGCCTGTCATTCATTGAGTGCTTTGTTATGTACCATTCAGCACTCGCGAACTTTTCCTGAAAGAGGCATGACACATTTCACAGTAACAGTAGTTCAACTAAGTCCGTGGGACAGACTTATGGTGTGTAGTTGGTAATCCGTGCTTCTTGTGTGAACCAGGACAACTTGCAGCAGTTACAAGGGACCTTGTTTGGTGGCCAGAATGACCAAGTGGACCTTGGACAGGCAACACAGGTGTTCTCACAAAATGGCTTCTTTTCACAAACATTACCACAGCTCACATTGCAGGTGAGTGATCTTTGCATTATGTAATCTTTTAATTACTGATTTTTAAACCTGTGCCGTACCGTCACATATGTGTGTGTTAAGATGCATATGTGTCAAAGTTATTACTTTTTATTATGTTTTTGCTTCATTTGCACTTGCAGTGATCATAATATATCTAATTTGCAATATATCTAATTCAACTTTTTGATACTTGGAACCAGGATACTTGGATTCTTGGCACTGCAACAAGAATGGAATAAGGCTAGTATTGCTAACATTGCACTGGTGAAGCAAAGGTGGAGAGTATGGAGTAAAAATATATGGAAGGTGGAACTCTAAACTAACACAAACACAAGCTCGAGTGGAGAAAACGTTGGCACATGAACTTTTTTTTTTTTCAGTGTGACTGGATTTTCCTTACTAAAGCTATTACAGATGTTATCACTCAGCACAAGTTGTGCCTGAATGCATTGGAACGTTCTGGAATGGTTTAGATTGTTCTGATCACATTATGTGCATTGCACAAACAGTGAAGTATAATCTGGAATGCACACAGGCACCAGCAATTGTGCTGAAATCTACCGTAACTCATGTATAAATAGCCAACGTGTTAGTTCTGCAGATCAAATTGCTAACGACGTATGACTGCTCACCACCGTTGTTGTATCATGAATATTGTTTGCATTGCTGGGCACATGTTCACTTCAACCAATAAAGATTTCCTTCCTTAAATGAGTAACGACACAAAAATTATGCATCTTCTTTTTTTTTTTGCAATAAGTGGCTAATGACCCACTTATCACGACTTAAATCCGTTTTGCTTGAGCTTACGATAGTTCATTATGTGTAGATGCTTTTATAGCGCCCAGTTGCTGTTTCGATTTCAGAGAGCACTGAGAGAGGTGGTGTTTTTGTAAACACAGCTGGCCACTGAGCCTACAAAACAGTGACGCACGTAGCACGCATGCCATGTGTGGCATTGGCGTGTGGCAGCCAACACAAACTCGTGACATAGATTGTTGTTATTTTACTTAAAGGGACACTGTCACGAACTAAGCCTAAATCACACACACACACACCGATCCGAACAACCACACCGAACTGCCCTTTATTTCCAACCTGTCCCTAACCCCTCACACTCTACTCCCTCCTCTCTTCTCCCAGTCCCGATGATGATGATGGTGCCATCACGTAGCGCCCTCTCTTGGCCACCCTCACAGGTCTCCCCCCCCTCAAAGCGTGAAGCCCCCACTACACATCATCTGCAGCGTCATGGTAGAGTGTCAGTTGATCTGCGTGTCCCACACCGCGGCGACGCCCCATTTTGGGGTCCACTAGGACGAAGTCATTCTGTCCTACACGTTTGACTGCGCGCAAGGGGCCGGAACGCTGGGGTGCGAGCTTCGAGGAGAAACCTTTGGCGGCATCGCTGAGGGAGTGACTTTCGAGCAGAACGAGATCACCCTCCTGTATTGTCAGTGGACGCCTGTGCCGGTCGTAGCGGGTCTTCTGGGCGCGCCACATGTGGTCCTGGTGTGCCCTGGAGAAGTCAAGCACCTCCTGTAGACACTTGGAGACCTCAGTAGCAAATGCATGGTACGCTGTCGCAGGAGGCTCCGCGTCGTCTTTGGCTTCCGCCTGCGTCCATGGAGTTCTCAGCTCCCGGCCATAACAAAGGAAGGCAGGCGTGTAGCCCGTGACCACGCTTTCAGCTGTGCGCATGGCCAGGGCAATTTCTGGGATGTGCTGGTCCCAGTCTTTATGGTTGGAACAATAGGCCCTAAGGCACTGTTTGATAGTGCCATTGTGGCGCTCCACCATTTGCCCGGCAGGGCGGTACGGAACTGTGTGCCGGTCTTGGATGCCCCAGTGTTCAAGGAGGCCCTTCCACAACCTGCTTACAAAGGGCTTTCCATTGTCACTCGAAATGGAGACAGGTGTGCCATGCCTGCAAAAAACCTGGATCATGCAGTCCACCACACTCTTGCTGGTTGCTGCCCGTAATGGGAAGAGTTCGATGAACTTGGTGAACTTGTCAATCACCACGAGAAGGTACTTGTGGCGTCGAGGTGTCATAGGCAAGGGTCCAATTATGTCCACGCTGAGCTGTTCCATGGGAGCAGTGGCCCATTGGCTGCTCATCAGCCCTTGTGGCTTCCGGCGGTGGGCTTTGGTGCGCTGACAAACCTGGCAGCATCGCACATACTTGGATATGTCCGAGCGCATACCCAGCCACACGAAATTCTGAGAAATTCGTTTGAGGGTCTTAAAAAAGCCGGAGTGGCCGCTAGTCGGGTGGTCATGCGACAGTCGCAGGACCAAATTGCGGAGATGGTTTGGTAGCCAAGGTACTTTCCTGTTCCCTCGGTGCTGTACAAGCAACCCACTGTCTTCCATCTGTGTCGTCTCCGCCAGGTCTTTGATCAAAGGTTGATCACTGTCAGTGGGCAGAAGCTTCCCGCCCTTCATCACAGTTCGTAGTTTTGACAGTATGGGGTCCTGCTCTTGTTCCTGGGCGAGGAGCCCTGCGTCGTTCAAGACAGTAGTGTCGTCCATTTCAGATGCTGCAGCAGCTGCCTCAAAGCTGATTTGTGGGCTGGGCTCTGGAACAGCCATAGGGAACAGCGTCTCGTGTAGACTCGGGCCTGGGACTTCCTGGTGCTGAAGGGGAGCTCTGCTCAAAGCATCGGCTGGCACATTTGCAAGACCCCGCCTGTGCTTGATCCTGCAGTGGAAACCTTGCAGCCGCAAAACCCAACGCTTGACACGTGGTGAGGTCTGGTCTGTGGTGAACATCCAGGACAGTGAGGAGTGATCGCAATGGATCTCAAACTTGGTGAACTCAAGGTATGGTCGGAACTTGTCCACTGCCCACACCACAGCCAGACACTCCCATTCTTGCACTGTATAGCGCTGCTCTGCCTCAGTGAGGACCCTGCTAATGAAGCTAATTGGTCGCAGTTGAGCATCATTCTCGGCTGCCTGCAGAAGCACCGCTGCGATACCGACTCCACTGGCGTCCGTTTCCACAACAAATGGTCTGTTGAGGTCCGGCAGGTTTACAACGACATCGTGGGCCAGGGACTGCTTAAGTGCCTTAAAGGCTTCCTCTTGCTGCGGCTCCCACCGCCAACGTTGCTTTTTCTTAAGGAGTTCTGTGAGTGGACGTGCAGTGATGGAAAACTGAGGTATGAACCCTCTGTAATAGCCGGCTAGTCCCAGGAAGGCCTGCAGCTGTTTAACTGTTGTTGGTTGAGGATAGTCCAGCACCGCACGCACTTTTTCCTTGTCCGGCCTACACTGCCCTGGCGATATTTCATGGCCAAGGAACTTCAGGGTTTGACAGCACACGTGCACCTTCTCTGGGTTGATGGTCAGCTGTGCCGAACTTATCCGCTTCAACACCTCCCGAACATGCTCGAGATGGTCCTCCAGGGTCTCCGAATACACCAGGACATCATCGAGAAACGCCATGGCAAACTTGTGGTTGATTCCCTCCAGTACTCGGTCCATCAGGGTCTGGAACGTGGCAGGACCTCCGGCAACTCCAAAGGGCATCCTCATGAACTCGAAGGTTCCCTGATGGCAAATGAATGCTGTCTTTGGAATATCCTGCTCTTGAACAGGGATTTGAAAAAAACCCTGTGAAAGGTCAAAACTTGGGAACCACCTGGCTCGTCCCAGCTGTGCCAGCAACCAATCAGTTCTGGGCATGGGGTAGACTGGCACCTTAGTGCGTGCATTCAGCTGGCGGTAATCCACAGCCATGCGGTAGCCCCCAGACTTCTTCTCAACCAGAACTGGAGCACTGGCATGCTGACTTTGGCTAGGGCGGATGAGGTTCTGTGCCAGCAGGTCGTGAATGCAGTTGTCCATGATGGCCTGCTTCTTGGCATTCACTGGTCGCAGCTTGCATCGAACAGGTGGGTTGTCTCCCGTGTCTATACGATGCTCTGCCAGGGTTGTGCAGCCCGGAGTGGTGGTGAAGATTTCACTAAACTCTTCTAAAACGTGTTTCATGCGTGGGTCTAGGTCCGGTGAGTGGCCGGGAATGACCACATTGCAAGCTGCAGTCGCGTCCGGCACACTGGCACACACGCTGGCATTGCCCTCAGCAAAAATGCAGCGCAAACTGTCTGCCAAATCATCCACTGCCTCTGGCTGTTCCCTAACGGCCTTGACAAAGGGCACAATTCTCTGTGGTTCTGTGCCGACAGTCCAACCACCCAGTGACACGTGCAGAGAGATGCCGCTCACCGTCAGGAAATCCCTACCAAGGACAACGTCGCGGCACAGGTCGGGAACGCACAAAAACTGCTGTCTGCGGCAACCGGCAGCCCACTCGATCTGACACTTTAGAGACGTGGTTGACCGCGACCAGCCTGATGCCAAGCGCAGCACGCGTACGTCCGCCTTGGGTTTGGCCCCAGAAGCCTGGGCCGCCGCCGCGGCGGGCGGTCCGAAGAAGCTTACACTTGAGCCTGTGTCTAGCAGGGCCTTGAACGTCGACGACCCGATACGAACGTCCATAAGGGGCTCTTTGCCGCCGGCTGTGGTCGCTACTTGGTGCGCACTGCCGTAGGTGCCCGCCGGGGCAGCACCTACCGCCTCTGGTTTCCCGGGCACTGTGCTTGCAGGTGACCCGGTTGCCGGCACCGGAAGCAAACGGGCGGCCCCATTCGTCGACCCGTGGCACAGTTACGAGAAATGTGGCCGAATCCACCACAGCGATGGCACTGCACACGCATTGCTCCACTTGCAGGCTCCTGCCGCGGCGTCGGTCCTGGCCCGTAGGGTGAGAACGGAGGCACTGTGTCGCACGAGTACTGCCGGTCCCGGCAGTACGACGGGTCCAGCGCAGCTGGATGCAGTGGCCAGTGATAAGTCGGCGGCGCCGGTGGGGCAGCAGCGAACGAGGCGAACGACGCCGTCGCCATAGTGGTCGGCTGCGGCAGTGAGCGATGGTCGAGGACAGGGCTAGGGCTAAACGCCAGATCTCTGGCTACTTGGTTACTCGGAAGTGGCGGTGGTTTGTACTGGAGGCGACGCCAAGCCCGCTCCATTAAGCCGTCGGCTGCCTTCACCAACTCGGCGAGGTCGTTGTATACATGCCCCTCCGCCAAATCCTGCAGCTGAGGGTGCATCTGCCGCAGCACGCGCTGCACCTTCTCGGCTTCGGTGACATCTTCCCCAATGCGGTCGTAAAATGTAGCGATCGCATAAATAAATTCTTTCAGATTCTCTTCTGGGTGCTGCGTGCGCTGCTCGAGCTCCGCCTTCAGGCGACGCTTCGCGTCAATCGATGAGAACTCGGAGCGGAAGGCGGCGGTGAATTGCTCCCACGAGTCGAACCCGCGCACGAACCGCCACCACAACTTCGCGCCGCCCTCGAGGGCGGCCGGTACCACGTGGGTCAGTCGCTTATCGGCGGCGACCCCCGTCACGAGGCAGAAGTTTTCCAGGCGTTCCAGAAACTCCTCCGGCGACTGTAAGTCTCTAACACCTGAGTAGCGGGGGAGGTGCGTAGCGGCGAGCCGAGGCGCAGAGTCGTTGGTGGCCCGAGGAACCGCGCCAGTGTTCGCTGTCACAGCCCATGCTCCCACGTGCGGAGCTGTGGGCAGCGGCGTCGCCATCACTCGATCGCGCACGACCGCCGCGACTCGTTCGCGCTCCATCGCGGAGCCGTCGGTGTGCAGCAACAGCTCCTCAACGACACCTTGGAGCCCAGGCGTGTCTTCCGCTGCTGTTGTCGAGCCTGAAGCCATCCCGGACGAGCCCCCACTTGTCACGAACTAAGCCTAAATCACACACACACACACCGATCCGAACAACCACACCGAACTGCCCTTTATTTCCAACCTGTCCCTAACCCCTCACACTCTACTCCCTCCTCTCTTCTCCCAGTCCCGATGATGATGATGGTGCCATCACGTAGCGCCCTCTCTTGGCCACCCTCACAACACTAAAGAGCAAAACAATTTTTCTCGCATTAGTAAAGTAGTCTTCCATGATACCATAAACACCACGTTTTTTGCGCGAAGACGCTTAATAAGCAAGAAAATGCGCAAAAAGAAAACACAGGTGGCGACGCCACCTTGGAATTCCCGCACCATTTGCCGTGACGTCACATATTTTTGATGGCGCCTGCTTGGGCCTACATAGTTCCTAATCGGTTAAATCGAAGTACATTGTCCTCTAAGGGGGCCAGAGACTTGACATAATGAGTTTGTGGAAATTTCGTCAAGCCAGTGGCGTCAAAATACGTTAAATGCTCTTTGAAGTCTTTTACGTCACGAATTACAAAGTTCAGCGCGAAATTTAAAAATGAAACTTTGAACTTTGTTTTCTTCTCTAATAATAAACCTATGGTGGTGAAATAAACCACACAAGAGTTCTCCGAGCACACTTTATCAATCTAAGCCAATTCATTGTTTCTCTTTAGTGTCCCTTTAAAACCAAGTGATGTCAATGTTGCGAGCCGCTCCGTTTCGCGCTCAGTTGTACAATAAATGGTTTAAAATTGATTTTAAATGTGTTCTAAGGTATGTTAGGCATTGATATTTTGTAGATGATGTGTGTGTCCACGTAAGTCTGTCTCACAAGTTATCTCACCTTCAAAATTTTGTGCCAGTGCTCCTTTAACTGACGCTTTGGGCTGCCATGTGCTTCACTGTCACAGCAACGTGACAATATCATGCTCGGTGACAAGGAACCAGGCAGCCTTATACAAGATATTTGGGGGTTCAGTTGAGCTAGTTAATGAATGCGTGGTGCTACAAGGAGCTACTTTTTCTTCTTTTCCCTTGTGGTCATAGTGGAGCACACACAGCTGCTATCTCTAACAGCACCCATTGGTATCTGATGCTGGCTGTTTTCTCTGGTTTTTGGATGCTGGCACAAAAGGTTTGCTCCACTGTAGTTTGAACTCAAGAAATAAAAAGTGTAGGGATGGGCAAATAAAGTAGAACCCCGCTGTTACATTCCTCACTGCTGCGTTTTCCCGGCTGTTACGTCGTTTTCCGCCGGTCCCGGCATAGCTCCCATAGGATTCAATGTATTGGGAACCCCGCTGTTACGTCGTAACTGTCGGACCGTTCCCGTATGATACGTCGCGAAGTGCGCTCGGAGCCGACCGAGTGACTACCAAAGAGAGCCGCCATGGTGCATTTTCACGCAGCTTGGCCTCGTTTGACCGTAATATTAGCCGCATGAGAGGCGCAAGCAACAGAATCCTTTAATTGATGCAAACTAAAGCATGGCCTTCGAGATTCAAATTGCAAAGATGGCGTCTATGACGTAACTGCCCGCGAAAGCAAAGCCTTCGAGATTGGCATTTACTATTGAAAAAAGCATAGCCTTTGAGATTTGTATTGCACAAACATGGCGTGTATGACGTAATTGCTTGCGAAAGCAAGGCCTTCGAGATGGCATTCACTTCTGCCATCGCGTCGGCGTAGACTCATCATCATCGTTATTTGTCGGAGAGCGGGAGGAGTTCGAGCTGGTTGGAGCTCGCACGGTCGTGCGTGCGGTTCGCGGTCGGACTCGCCGCGCCGGTCGTGATTGCGTGTGCTTAGTTCTTTCATGCCTACAGCTGTTGGTGTTAAAAAAATCACATACGTTGATTACATTTCTGTGGATGAGGCCGTCCTAAGCTCCGCGTTTCTATCCATCGACCAGATCGCGGCTGAGCGCGCCAATTTTCGTGCTGCTCGTAAGAATTGAAATAAAATTCTGTACCACTAAATATTTTGCCGTTTTTCCTGTTTTTCGGCTCTTACGTTTCCCGTCTCTTACGTTTATTTCCTGCGGTCCCTTCAAAAACGTATCAGCGGGGTTCTACTGTAGTAAATTTGAGGTTCGAAGCGAATCCGAAGCAAGTAGTGATTGTGATGAATAATTTCGAATCGAATAGTTCGAATGTATTTAGCATATATTATTAAGAAAAATGAGCGTTTTTGTCATGACCCTTGCACAATATTTTTAAGAATTGGAACTAGGTATGAGTGAATGTCACTTTTTTGGTTTGAAATGAAGTGGAAGAAACCTTGAACAGTATAAAAATTTGAATAGCAGTAGGGTGCAAGTTATAAGTGGTACAATACGTTACAATTTAAAAATTACTAGACTTCGCGCATGTAAGCCCATATAACACGCTTTTAAACTTAAGGGGGGACGTGGCACTTAGGGAATGAAAATCAACCAAAAAATCTAGTTTTCGCTGGCCATCTCTGCACATTCCTGACATCATTGTGCACCTAATTACAAATTTTCATTGCTGCATACCATCGTCTTCTATCCACATCTTACTTTAAAAAAGCAAAACAATGCATCCTGCCGTTTAAATTGAGGGCAAACGGCAAACAATTTTTCGTGCTCTTCCTGTAATGGAGGAGCAATATCTTTTGTTCTGTCTGGGTTATCATTATGATTTCTTTTTCGCTTCTAAGATAAATAGATGCAATGCGTCGTAAGGCAAATTTTGTTATACTACTTTCTTAAGAAAATGTTCTAAATCAAGGTTTTGTTTTGAGTATTAATTGGGGTGTTTTTTAAATTGGGTGCAACAGCCCACAACTCTGCTTGGAAATGTCCTAAAGCAATGATTTATGCTTTACGACACACTACAAACATTCTAAATGTATTCTGTGGATTGTACACTGGTGTGTAGGTTGTGGTTAATTATCTAATTAGGCCTTAGACAAAGAAGTAGGTGTTTGTAATATCCAGGAAACTACTTATCATATGAAAAAAGCAATTGCATATTTGAAATCAGCACACAAACATTCTTAAACTCTGCAAGTTCCATCAAAATTGGTCAAGAATTTAAAAAAAGGTTTTAAAGTGCCACGTCTCCCCTTAAAAAAAAAATGTATGTACTTTAACCTTGAAGTGTGGCTTCGCGGCAGTGCAGATTTCTCCTGGATGGGTGGTTTCACGGCACTGCAACCAGACGCTGCAGTGAAACGACCTTTACAGGAATTTATGTGTGGTCAAATATATACATATATTCGTTCATTTCGAATACTTCAAAATTTCGAATAATCAAAACTTGTGTCGAAGTGAATTCGAATATTCGAAATGCCCGAATATTCACCCATCCCTAAAGAACTGTTTACCTGTAGACCGTTTTAGTACCAACATTTTTTAATGGTTTAAATTTAAGATGAGGTGCTTTTTATGTTACTATGAGAATAAGAAACTAACACTATTGAAGGAGAACATGATGTGCAACCACAGCCTGGCACGCATAGAAACTGCAGCTGGTGCTTTTCAAATTTTTCAGTGTAATGAAAAGTTAGAATTTATTCTAATGTAATAACATGCTACATATAAATGTTGATTGCAGCATGCAATACATATAGCTGCTGTGCAGGGTATTGAAATACAGTTACATATCTGCAGCATGTTTGGTCATATGAAACAGGAAAGCAAAGCAGCATCTGCTGCTCACTTTGAGTAGCCAGAAAAAGCATCATTAAGATCTGCAGTTCATGTTATGCTCAACAATGACAAATGCTTCAGCATTTGTTCAAGCTCCTGAAATATCAGGGTACTGCTTACATTTTGGCAAGCATTTTCTACATTGTGGGGTGCCATGGGGTGCATGTTGTGCATGCCACTGGCTGCTGACTGCACAGCCACTGCTGCTCTGCTGCAGAAAATTTAAATGTACTACACTCACAGAAAAGATCGAGTGAAAAAGGCGTGTTTTTGTCCCACAACAATAATCGTCATTTATTTTGCCTTCCTTTCTTTGCATTATTGCCACGTGCCCGGTACTTTCTTGTCACGAACGGCATGTGCGCTTTCAGCGTGACATAGCATTCTTGGTAGGAAAGTGGCCAGCGCCGAGTTTTCAAGAAAGGAAACGCAAGCAAGCCAGATTAGAGCACTGCACGGGCCCGGGCCAGGCCAAAAGCCCGGGCCGGGTAAGGGATTGTTGGATCGAGCCCGGGCCGGGCTCGGGCCCGTGATCTTCGGGCTCGGGTCGGGCTCGGGCCGTAGCCAGGCCCGTATTAGGCCCGGGTCTCATACGTATCTGTATAATTGCATGTGTACATCGTTCGGCTTTGTTTTTGTTGTTTTGCGGGGTTTAACTTTCCGAAGCGACCCAGGCTATATGAGATGCCGTCGTTGAGGGCTCCGGGTAATTTCTGTGCACGCCAAAGCACCTGGAGTGTTTTGTACCATGTAAGGAAAGCAACGGTAAACTGCCTAGATTAGTGTATATAAGATGTGCGCGTTTGTATCTACGGAAACATTCTGAGTGTGCAGTTACGCTCGCATGCCCGCGCCGAGCCTGTTTCCGCGTGCGTGACTCCGTAGACTGGTCAACGGGACTTGTGAGTCATTAATGTCTCAGGAGCTGTTTTTCGTGCAGTTTAAGTTCAAGATGCGGATCAACTCTTATCACAGGGCGAACGCCGTTGTTGATTTTCCCATTACTAGTGGTGAGGCGCCAGGCCATAGCGACACTCGTTTCGCCGAGTGTGGCTCACAACTGGAGTGATGAGGCTAGAGAAGCGATCCGGGATTCTGGGAATAACTAACACACACACAGACTGATTAGTTTTATTTAAACCACCCTTTATTCAACACACCGTTATGTCACACACGTCTGACACGAGTGTTTCGTTTTAAATAACTTCGCAATGAAAACAAATTTTCACGTAAAAAATGGCGGGGACCTCGTTTCGCTTAAGCACTCTATGCACAAATGAAAGCGCTTCTATCTGAGAAATCGCTTCAAAATTTGCAAAATATTTTGCGTGCCGCAGGTATCTTCACAATAACCGAAGGTTGGACAGTGCCTCCTTTATGCTCAAGGCATAACTAGCGGAAACGGACCGGTCCGGGCCGGGCCGGGCCCAAACCTTTCGGGCCCGGGCCGGGTACGGGCCACATTGAAGAACACCGGGCCGGGCTCGGGCGGGCCGGAGCATGGCGTTTTCGGGCCGGGCCGGGCTCGGGCCGGAAAAATCGGCCCGTGCAGTGCTCTAAGCCAGATGACGGTTATTGTTGTGGGACAAAAAGTCGCCCTTTTTACTCGATCTTTTCTGTGAGTGTAGTGATGTTCACTAATAATTAACTATGAGGCAGAGGCTTCATGGCCTTTCTGTTTTTTTTTTTGTTTTTTTTTTTTCATTAGTGTATAATGTATACATATATGTATGTGTATATGTATGTAGTATATAATGTATTAGTGTATAATGTATAATGCATGAGTCATTAGCGTATAATGTATGCCATTTTCCCACAAATTTGACAGAAGACTTCTGTCCTACCATACCCAGGGTAAAACTTGAAAGCAAACCACCCCAGCAATTGAAGATCACAGTTGTGATGAACTATCACATGACCAGACGATCAGATGTCCGATGCAGCATAGATTGGTTGTTGTGCTGTAGACTCCGCTGTCATGGTGTCAGCCGCCATGCTCCTGGATGACATTATGAGTAGTGGGAAGGAGCTGACTTACGCATCTATATTTTTCTCATTTTGTTCTAGAGAGTGAGCAAATGAGTGTTGATGAAACTGAAAAATGTTTTCTATGTAGTCTTGTTTAGAAGTTCCTGGAATATGAGACACAGAGCTACGCTTGAATTCTTCTTTGAAGATGGCAATTCCTGAGAACTTATGCTTGCAGCTCATTGATTGATTTTCAAAAGTGCTTAAAAGTTCTTGTGCAGGGGCACAATTTTCAGGTGAAGTAAATTTTGTGGATTATTTTTGTCTCTGCTTCAGGGTGATGCCTTGGACGTGGGCACTCTAGCTAGCAGTTTTGTGACGTCATCATTGGGAACACCGACTGAACTTGCTTCAGGAACAACTGAAAATGATGATCTGGTTGGTGATCTCCCAGTAGCCCATGAAGATGCTAATCCAACCTTGTCCCAAGAGTCGACATTGCAGCAGGTAGCACAGGATGCTCTGCGTGGCACAGAAGTGGATGTAGGAGATGATGAAAAGCCTTTTGTGTGAGTGGGCAACTTCTCTATATTTGCTGCAACTTTCTGTAGTGGCAAATGCAGCGTTGCTCCTGACTGCTGTCTTGTATCTGTGAAGCTAGGACACTTCTCTGTCAAATGTACTGATGTAATACTTGTTTTATTGTAGCATTTAGGGACATGTAAGCACAAACAAATATACCATATAGCTTCAAGGGATACTATATGAGCAAGCTCATTGCAATAATGAGCAATCAAAGACAGTTTCCAAGTGTGGTAGAAATGTTGGCTTGTAATGTTTCAGTGTATAATGATGCAGTCATTACAGTGAAAACTTCCATTTCCTTCATCATGTTCGAAGTATAGTGCCCACTAAAGTGACGTCATATGCTCTTGCCTTGTGGTAGTTGTTCACTTATGGGTTTCTAGTGCTCAGGTATGTACAGCCACTCAATTTTTTAGCCTGAACGCACGAGCGTCGACCATAGAGTTGATAAGCGCTATATGACGGAGCACAGTGGCGAAATGAGCAAGAATATGCGCATGCATGCAGTGAATTGTCTGGTGCAGCTTTCGTCTGCCAGGCTGCTATGCGAGAGGGACCCAACCCTGCCTGCTTTTTTGTCCCTGCTTTCTTGCCTTGTTTCTTGCTTCCAGTGGCAGATATCTTTTTTGCCTCAAGAAAGTGCTACGTGAACCACAGGAAAAAAAAAACACACACACATATCCCGTAAAGGGAACCCTGAGTAGCATGCGAAGCAGCTCATGGGTCGACTTAAAATTCCGTAAAGAGTTGCCGTTAAAGTTGCTCTTTATTTACTCATCATCACCGTAGATGACTTTAAGTTCAAGGTTGCGTTTCCCCTTGAGTATGACGGCCTTGTGGTTCGTAAAGTGTAGAATCGGAGTCTGCTCCAGGTGTTTCAGCCACGTGTGAACGGCGCTCTTCTTGATGAGACCGTGCCTGTACGAGGCCTTGCTGACGAGTCTACGTTTGATGTGAACGTCAATCGCCGCGTCTTCCGGAACATTTCGGAGCAGGCACCGCACGAGATCCTGAACTTCGATGGTCACGTTGATGGGCACGTGCGTTAGCCGTCTGATGCTCATGAACGGTAGACGTGGCGCGTTCAGCCGTTCCTCCACCGGCTTGAGCTTGGGCAGCTGCTTGGGTTTCGGCTTATAGTGGTAGCTGTTCAGGCCCGTAACTAGGGGGGGGGGGGTTGAGGGGGTTCTGACCCCCATGCGCCGCCGGGAAATGATGGTGGCCGCAGTGCAACTCCAAGTGACCTTTGTTCTACAGTCAACGCTGGGCAAAGTGATGCCTTTACCACTGGGCAATGCCCAAAGAAGGTGAGTGGCATGGCACCTACACATTCTGGTTCGCCTCCCCTCTGTGCGACGAGTGCGAATATTTCGACTTGGGACTGTTTGTCTCGAAAAGCAATAATGTAAATGATCCAGAGACGACGGAGAAGCTGCTGCTCAATCCGTGGACCCCTCCGGCTAACTATGATTATCCAGCCACAGGGAAAAGGAATCTGAAGTTCCAACCTCACTGGGTAGATCGTTACCCATGGCTTGTTTATTCAGAAAAGCTTCAAGGAGCATTATGCAAATATTGCGTAGTCTTCGCAAGCGAGTGTGCAGGAAAAGGGGAGCACCAGCGCTTGGGCTGTTTTGTAACTAAGGAGTTCACCAATTACAAGAAAGCCATGGACGCCTTTAAGAGCCACGCATCCAGCAGTTATCACGCCATGTCAACAACGCTATCGGAGAACTTTTTAGCAGTCCGGTCCCGCTCACAGCATGACATCTTAACACAACTTGAACACGGCCTTAAAGAGCAGGCGGAAGAAAACCGCAAGAACTTGCTGCCAATAATAGAAACAATCCTTTTCTGTGGCAGGCAAGAAGTACCGCTTCGCGGCACAGACGACTCTGGTCCGATAAATATGTCTGAAGTGCTGCCATTCAAAAATGATGGAAATTTCCGCGCACTGCTTAGGATGAGAGCAAAATGTGGAGATGCCGCCTTGAGAGCTCACATGGAAACATCTCCGGCGAATGCGCTGTACACGAGCCCAAAAATTCAAAATGAGTTGATCACCCTCTGTGGTAAAATCATACAAAGAAAGATAGTTGAAAACTTCAACTCAGGTTCGTGTTTTTCAGTTCTAGCTGACGAGGCCACTGATATATCTCGCACCACCCACATTTCCCTATGTGTAAGGTACGTTGGACACGACACGTCGGGAGTGCCCATACTTAAAGAAGATTTTGTAGATTTCGTTCCCGTGTACGATCTCACTGGCAAGGCGCTGGCGAGCACAATCCTGAACAGCCTTAGAGGTCATGGCTTTGACCTGAACCTACTTTGCGGGCAAGGATACGACGGCGCGGCATCAGTGAGCAGCCACTTTAACGGTGTTCAAGTCTTCATTCGTCAAACAGCGCCCAAAGCGTTGTACGTGCATTGTAGCGCCCACTCGTTGAACCTTGCTCTGCTTCACGCATGCAAACTCCCCAGCATCCGCAACTGTTTGGGAACTGTATCCTCAACCTGTACGTTTGTGAGAGCTTCGCCACAGAGGACGAACCAACTGCGAGACAAAGTAGAAGATTTAACACAAGAAAAAAGAAAATCAGTTCTCTTCTTTTGCCAAACAAGGTGGGTAGAGAGTCACGATGCACTTCAGTGTTTCCTTGAACTGTACGTGGCTATTCTACAATTCCTCGAATATTTGGAAGAAGAGGCCGCGTCATCTGATACTTCATCAAAAGCTTCTCAACTGCTCAATGCCATTACGAAGCCCGAGTTTGTCGTTTCGCTTCAGATCTGTAGCGACTTCTTCTCTTTGACACTGCCACTTTGCAAGTTTCTTCAAAAAATTGACTGTGACTTGGCTCAAGCGTGCGGTCACGTAAAGAATGTTATAGACGTTCTTTCCACAAAAAGGGCTAGTGCGGAAACGGAATTTAATAAGATTTTTCTGAAGTCGCTCTCTTTGCTGAAGATCACAAATGTTGAGATGGCCCTACCACGCATCACTGGAAGGCAGATGCAAAGAAGCAACGTACCTTCTGCTACTCCCGAAGAGTACTACCGGAGGAATGTGTATTTGCCTTTGCTGGCTGACTTCGAAAATCAATTAAGAGACCGGTTCGATGCCCATAAGAAGGTCGTGGTTGGCCTTAACATGCTGCTGCCGAAATTCTGCGCATCGGCTAGCCTTTTTGATATTGATGATGCAGTGCAGTTTTACCTTGGCGACATTCCTTCAGCTAATGTCATCGAAGCAGAGTTCACACAGTGGGTGAACAAATGCTGCCAGATCGAAGAAAAGAATCGCCCAGCTTGTGCTTTACAGGCCTTAGAGATGTGCAACCGCGACTTTTTTCCGAACATCCACAGCCTACTTTCTATCCTGGCGACTTTACCCGTGTCGACGTCGACCCCGGAACGGACTTTTTCCACACTGAGAAGGCTGAAGAGCTACCTTCGAAATCACATGAACAACGACAGATTGACCGGACTAGCACTGCTCAGCATCCATCGAGAACTTCAAGTGACCCCAGAACAAGTCCTCACAGAATTTTGCAAGTTGCCGAGAAGGAAAAACTTCCTCGTTTAAACTTCCCTCTATGTTTCAAGAGTCGATTAAAAGCTAAACCCAGCTAGCCCAAGCTTCAACCCTTCTATTCTTTCGCAATTACGAGGAAACTATCCAGCAAGCAGAATGTGCGAACGGTAACAAGAAGATCGGAATGTCGGGCGACTTGTTTGTTTGCTTGCATGCATGCTGTCACGGACTGCCATTTTTGCGACCCGGCGTAACGGCAAATTAACGGGCGCCGCACTCCCCCGCTGACCGGTGGAACCGTTCGCTCATGAAAAGACTGGCCTTTAGTGCAGGGAAGTACTGAATGGGGTGTTCTTCAAACGTTAGTCGCCGATGTTTGATCCTTTGTACCTACGGCGGCGTCGGCAGGGTCGTCAAAGGCCGCGATGCACCCCGAACCAGCTGTGGACTGCAAGACGCACCGGCTGAAACCAAGGAAACTGACCATTCCCAAGGGGAAAACTGCTTGTGGACAAGCCGTATGAGAGAACCCCAACAGGTTGTCACTCTCGCTCTGTTGAGGACCCTCTCCTAATTAAAAAGGGACGTGGTCAATATATTTTTAGGGTGGAGTTTCTAACAATGAAACGTGCATGATTGGACCCATGTAGAGGTCTCTTTTCCACCAGGACGAGAATCAGGGGACACGGAGGTCGATTTAAGCGCAGGATTTCGTCTTGCTAAGCAGTCTAGTTGCTGACCAACATGGTGTAGAAGGAGATCAAGAAGTATCCCTTAAGTGGTTGTGGCTCCGTATTGGCTGGCCACCTAAACTTAGCCATTCGTCTAGTTGTGACGCGAAATTAACGTCTGTAACGTAGGCATCGGTACTTGAATCTCGAGTAAGCTCAACCTGCCCGAGATCGGCTTCAAGCACTAGCCTCCCGGAAACACCAGCGCTGCAACACCACCGACATCGCAGTTGTGCCAGAACTCTCTCTGACTTCTCGCATCCGATCGTCGTGGACTCAACGCTGCCGGTCATCACACGTATGCCTACCCCTGTTTATACCTTCGGACTTTCTCATCTGTAGTTTTATTGTTGGTTAGTTTTGTGTAGTTTGTAATACTTCTCTCTTGTAAACTGATTTATTGATTTTATATGTATTTTGTTAGTTGGTATTAAGTGTTGTACTAGATTCCTCTGCAATATTCCTAGATTCCTCCGCAGTGCTGCAATGTCACTAGAGTTTTGTTTTTCCCCACACACGTCTCTGATCTCTTCACTGTCTCTGCTTACGTACGGAACGACCTAACCTGCTGCCATTCCCGTCGCCGACTTCGCGCTGGCGACGCTAGAGTGGCAGCTTGTAACACATACATACCGTTTTTGTACCACGGTTACATTGTGTTACTTCATCAGGAGCCGTTGGTCGCGGTGTCCCCGGCTTTGGTGGTGCTATTGTCCAAACTTATTTCTTGCTTTAACCAGAATTTGAGGTTGACATACCAATTTCTTTATTTGGGTACAAATAATTGAAAAGTACCATCGAATTATTACAAGTAAGCGATGTACTTGTTTTATTCACGAAAATAAGCCAGTATAAATCTTAAAAAATGGCAGCCGTTCTACACGCAAACCCCCCCCCCGAAAAAAATTCCTGGCTACGGCCCTGGCTGTTAGTCATGCTCATTGCAGGGACTTTGCCTGCCACCAATGAATCTTTGCACGTAGAGCAGACCAAGTACTCACCGTGATTATCGGCGGCGGCAAACTGTCGCTGCAACACGGCAATGGCATTGGCGCGAGACTGCTTGTTCTTGATGCTGGCGATCTTGGTCAAATTGTTATCGAACCACAAGTGGTCGCAAACCTTGCAGCTGTGCCCGAAGCTCCGGTCCAAGAACTCGCGCTTGAACCGCGCGTCCGCGCCATCCGTGCCGGGTTGCAGCAGTTTCTTCAAGCTTTTCGATGCCTTCACCGCCGACTCATGTTGCCGCAGCGCTTCGGGATCCGCTGCTCGGCGTTTACGCTTCGCTTCGGCTGCGCGAGCCCTCGTTGCTTCCATAGATTCTTGCAGGCGGCGTTTACGGTGCACTTTCGCTTCTCTCACTCGAAGTTCTGGGTCAGCTTGCCGCTGCTGTCGTTTCGCGGCAGCAGCTCGAGCCCTCTTCTCCGCAGCAGTAGCAGCAGCATTGCTGCCGGTGGCACTTATCATGGGGTTGACGGTGGCGTTGCCGGGAGGAGAATGAGTGGAGCATGCGCGGGTCATTTTCATCTAGCGGAGCTGCCGTGGCGCCTCTAGCGGTCTCCTCCGGGAGCTTGGGCCAGCTGTTGCGCATGTGCAGTGGGGGTGTGGACGGCGGAGTGAGGGAACAGGCTCGACCATAAGCTGCTTCGCATCTAAAATGTTGATATGCACATAGTATAATCAGCAGGTGTATATCACATCCCATCCACCTCAAGTGCGACCACTTGACCTTTTCTTTATAACTTGGTGGCAGCATTCAGAAAAGAAAAAAGGGTGCTCAAAAGAAGTGAGGATGGTGTCCGGTTCCTGGAACAGCCTAGCAGAAGATAGCTGCTCAGGATTGGTCTTCACGGGCACGCACATATTCTTGTTCATTTTGTCACTGCGCTGTGTTATACGGCGCTTATTGACTCAGTGTTTAGTGCCAGGGTTCCCACACACTATAGATCAGCTGCATGCTCTCCCTCTCCTCTGCTCCAAAGGCTAGGAGAGCATTGAGTTGCGCTCTTTAGCCCCAAGCTGCTGCCTGAAAGTGTGCTGCTCTCCGCTTTGTCTACCACTCTGTCATGTGGGGCGAAAGTTAAAAAATCTGTTCGAAGAAACCGTGTGCAACTCAACCATATGACCACTGTCCCCAGCAGAAGTTTCAATTTATCGCCTTGGTCTTCATCTGTGGCAGCAGTGACACTTTGTTATATTGAAATCACTAATTAATGTGCTTTATTATATTGTGGTTCAAGGTACGTAGTGTTCTATGAGCATGAAGTTGTGAAAGTGAAATACTTCGTTATATTGAGAATGTTATTAGTATATTGAAGTTCATTATATCGAGGTTTAACTTACATGTGTTGATTCAAAGAGAAACCCTTCCTGCTTTAGGGTGTAAAATTGGGCAAGTTGTGTGATGCTCATTATAATGGCAGTGCACAGAAAGCAGAGAAGCATACAGAACAAGCATTGAACTAACAATTCACAGAGTTATGATCTGAAAGGAATAAATGTAAAAAGCTTGTCTATTCACAGACCCACATACTACTGGCATTGATCAGATCTTTCAAGTAGGCTGATTTGCATGTGATGGGTGTATCTGCATGCCTGGTACTCCCCTCACTTGTTGCAGGCTGCAACGATAAGGCAGTATCCACTGCGGCTGTCGACAGTTTGTCCACCAGTGCCCTTCCTTCTATTGTCCCTTTCTTACTTTGTTTCTTCACTTGCCTGCATGATGTGTTCCTGCAAGAGCTTCCAAGTACACATCTATTGGTGGAATGCTTAGACACCTTTGCACAGACATTCTGCAACTTTAGGGACCCAGTCCAGACCGTCATATTGTCTTTCAACACAACACATGGCAGCAGTGAAAGGTCAAGCTTGCTCAAATAAATCAAGAATCCTATGTTGCAGGATGGCTTCTAATTTTCAATTATGCAGTTAAACCTCGATATAACAATGTCGGTAAAATAAGCACCTTACTTTGTTATATCGAAACTTCGTTAAATTGAAATTCAAGCTCATTTATTGTTAATATGCCTGTAACTAAGTTCAGATTCCTTTCACTGGGAATTTGTTCTATTCTTAACAATGCCACAATAGCTTCTTTTGAATTTGGGATCACTCTGTGATATCTCCAAACAAGAGGTAGCGTCATTTTTCTCACAGATCGATATCGCTTGCAAGATACCAACCTTGTCGACGACATCAGTTTCCTGAATGATTACCATCCCTTGCAAGAGAACTCGGAGCTTGTGTTTACTGCTACCGCATCTACAGCTACTCATGCTTGTAACATGATACATGGTGATAACAAAAACCCCAAAGGCGTTGACGCACGGCACACGTGGTGCAGAATATAACTACGCCCGACTGCGCTTATGGGGACGTTTCAATAGTGTGTAATGCGATGTGCCAAGATTCCCGCAAGCCACGCATTTACCACCTTCTCACCATTCGGGCCACTCCGAAGGTGGGGAGAACATCGAAATGCACCTTTTGCCTGCTGTCACTGCTGGTAAACAAGCTGTGGCCGCTCTCCGTTATGTGGCTCACGATTTGGAAAATTCACGTACAAAATCTGTATGCAAGTCATCCATATGACCACTGGCACCATCAGAAGTTTAAATTTATTGCTTTGCATTCCTCTGCGGTGGCAGCGAAACTTCCTTATATTGAAATTACGGATAAATGCGCTTCGTTATATTGAGGCAAAAATACATGGTGCTCTATGGACTTTAGGTTATGTAAACTAAAATACTTCATTATATCAAGAATTTCGTGAAGTTTGTTACATCGAGGTTTAACTGTATATCTCAAGCACCTCATGTAAGGCACTCACCATAGTGCCCTTTGCTGCTCCATCATGCCTGATCCGGCCATTGCTACCAATATAGCTACTGGGACATCACACACCACATTGGCTTCGACACAATATTTAATAGCACTAATCACCATATTTTCACCCTTTGTTCTCCCGTTCTGCTTCTTGACTCTCTCAAATATCTTCTTCCTAGTGCCGTTCCCAGTTTAACTTTAAGTAGAAGTTGTATAAACTGGAACAGGGACCCTCAGGCTGGCTTTCACCTTATCCCTGTTTTTACAGCTTCTGTTTCACATTGTGTTTCCATCTGTTGGCTTCCATCTTTACCGTGGATTACCAGTTCGACTATAGCCATGGCAGTTCAATAACTATCACTACTAAATTAAGTTCAACACGAAGAGATGCCTTCTTGATTGTGGTTTTATTCCCCATACTGTTTTTTGTAATCCTGCAATTGCTTCATTACCTCTTCCTCCGACTTGTGAACCTGTTGACCTCTTCATCTGTTACTGTATCATCTATCTGACACAAGCTTCTTCAAAGCCCACAATTTTGTTGCAGTTTGTATTTCACTTTTTTCTAGTGTACAGTTAATAGCCATAGTAAAGCGTGCTTGTTAATGTAAAACACTGCAGCATAGAACATTGCAGCTACTCAACTTAAACTAGTGGATTGTTTAATGGTGCCATGAAATGTAGATGGGGAAAGGGATTTACAAGAGTTCTGTGTTTCAGTCAGTTTTCTCATCAGTGTTTCTTCTGTGCTGGCAAGAAGTTGCTTAGGAATTGTTAGCAAGCCTACTTTGATGTTCCAGACTGGCAGTTTTCCACACAAGGTGCTTTAGTAGGATCTTATGGTTTTCACAGGTGTACAGTATGTGACAAGCGATTCAAGCGGTCTACGTACCTCAAGTCTCATATGAGGTGCCACTTCGCACGCATGGCTTCTCAGAAGAATTATGTCTGCCAGCAATGTGGTGCGTGCTTCACAACAGCTTTTTCACTGAAGCGACATGCTGTTAGTCACACGCACGAGTTGCAGTGTGACAGTTATATCTGTCCAGTTTGCTCCTTTGCTGTGCCAACTGTCGATCAGCTTCGACGACATGCTTGCAAGCATCGTGAGTAACCTTCTTGTGCTTTATGTATGTACATTTGCTTTGTATCACATGATCAGAGTAAACTTGCCCAGTAGTACTAGCAGCAAACTGTCATGGTGCCCCTGTGACTATGGCACCCTGCTGCTGAATATGAGGTTGCTGCTCTTATTCTTGGCTGCCAGAACTAGACATCAGTTAGAACAAAATGCCAGAAAATATTCCCATGTTTTTTGGCTTATGTGTGGCTTATAACAAACCCAGTGAAAAATCCTTGGAACAGGGGGTGCCGCTGGATCATGCCTTTCGCTGAATCATGGTTGTCAAAAGTAATCACCACCTAAATATGATAATTTCATGGTGATCAGAGCATATGGAACTTCATAGAAGCAAGGCTCACTGGTTTTCATTGTGTATGTACCGTATTGGATGGATTCAAGTGCCTCCTTTGATATGTTTATACCTATTGGCTGGAGTATACTGAACTTGTTAATAAGATATGACCTTATATTTTCTGTCTCTTGGGGACTTGAAATTTGACTGAAGTTTGAGCTCATCGTAGTTGTCAACTGCTACATAAATGCTGTGTCACTGCTTTCAGTAAATTCTTTATCGTGTCTGTGCAATGCCTGTTTAATCTAATATTAATAGGCTGTCCTGTTTCGCCAAAGTACTGTTTGCATTACATAAATGTTTGCTCTAGCTTCCCTCCTGCAGTTTAAAACATTCCCATGTTAAATCTCCAACTTTCATGCTTCTCTGGGTGTGATTTTTTTTCTTTTTTCAGAGAAGATGTAAGACACTCTAACTTTCATTCATTCAAAAGAATTTGAAGTGGTCATCAAGCCACCTAGTGCACTTGAGATGGAGCAATTCTAACAATATGTGTAGCCAACTAGCCTTTCTGTAATGTCTGGCACTGTGCTGTTCATGACCATGCAAAAATAGGAAAACATTGCGAGTTGTTTTTAAGAAAAGTGGTGGAGGTAGTAATCCATGTATGTAAATAGTGTAATTAACATAAGTAATGTGTAAAAATAATAACATTGTAGAAATGATTGTGCACAACCTATAAGCCATGCAGTACAGTTTCTACAATATTTCTACATTGTTCTATTTGTAATAACGTAATAAGTAAGATGGTATACAAAGAGGTATGGCAGCTTTCTTGAGGCATCAAAAAAGCCATCCTAGAATTGCATCTGACAAGAATTTGTTTTGCTTCATATTTAGGTATTTTTGCATTTGTTCAGAATGTGTTTTTTCAAATATTCTCTCTTCTCCCTCTCTTTGTTAGATGCTGCTACTGAGAAAGAAAAGGCAGCTCAAAAGACAGCTGAAGAATTACCAGCTAATAATACAGAACCAGCTGTGGCTGTTGATGAATCTCAAAGGGTGTCAAGACGTCTGGCTGAGAAAGTGAATTCTTCTGGCACACAGCGCAAATTTGTCAAATTTACAGAGGAGCAGTCAAGAGAACTGGCCCAGAAGGATCCAAAAGAATCTACTTTATCTGTTTCGGAAAGAGCCCTGATTGCTACTGCTGCTGAGAAGGATCGGGTGAGAACATAAATTTCAAATGTTAAATATTTGAGCGAGAAAAACTGGTTGGTGGCGTTATGGATGGCATGTTGCACTTTTTTAATTGTATTGACCTTTTGTCACACAAAATCATCATATAATGTCTCTAGCAGTGAGTAGTTGACAGCAGTGATAGCATGGATGGTAGCGTTTTCTGCATTTCCCTGTAAGTCTGCCTTGTATGTCTTAATCATGTGACGACCTTAATGATATTGTGCAGGAGACACAAGAATGGGAAAAGCCACCTGTTTCTGAGCACCCCAACCGATGTGAAATGTGTCCTAAAAGTTTTCGGAAGCCAAGTGACTTGGCTCGGCACATACGCATCCACACTGGTGAGCGGCCATTCTCATGTGAGATATGCCAGAAGTCCTTTACCGTCAAGTCAACTCTTGACACACACCGCCGCACCCATCGAGGCGAACGCAACTATCCTTGCCATATCTGCTCCTCCTTCTTCTCCACCATGGGAAGCCTCAAAGTGCACATGCGCCTTCATACAGGTTAGTCACATTGGACTGTTCAGGTCTAAGAAACCTGTTTCATTTCCTATAGGTGTGATCATTCCTTATTCGCAGTGTTTGCTTTCATCTGCTTGTGATGCTGCCCTTTAGCATGGAACAAGGTTAATGGGAGTGGAAAAAGCACCTTGACACATTCAGACAATTTCATGAGTGCATTTAATGTCAGAATCCTTTCTATGCCACGATAATCTGACAGCTATAAAGGTATAATGCAATAACAAAGAGAGTTGAGCTAGTTGGTGTTGGTGCACATCCAGGTACCTTATCTCTGCCTTATTTAACGCAAGGGAAGGCTTTGCCACACAGGATGCGCACATCTGAGGTTTTTGGTTCTGTTCGTGGTGAACGTGTGGTTTGGGCTTCCTATATATTTTCGTTCTTTCTAATAAAAGTTCTGTTGTTAGTATGCGCTTGTGCTGTAGCCTTCTTCATCACCTCCTACTTTTTTCGTGCTATTTTCATTCATCAAGATTGAGTACACTGAATGCGTATCTAATGTTGTTTATGAAATTCCGTCGTCATGTTGCTGGTCAAACCAGTCGCTGCTTCAATGGTTTGACAGTGACAAGGGGGAATAAAAACAGCAAATATATAAAGCATTTCATTATAAACATAGATGGGCATTTTTTATTTTTAGCGGCTCTCCCGCCGCCATCTTGAATTTCGGTCCGGGACCGAGCAAGCGCCCCCCCTCCATATCTGATCGGATTATCCTTCACCGTAGGGGGGGCACTTGCTCGGCATTTTACGGTATACAGGGCTCTTTTTTGTGGTGCTACTTGTTCAATTACGAATTCATAAAAACTCGCCCGAATTTCAGTTCTTGTAAGGAAGTCTTATGTGCGGTTAGGCCACCTCACTTCAATTCTGAAAGCTTCCTTACTGAGGCACCCTTAGTGGAGGCTTTCTTGGGATATTCCATACCATAATGTAGCCCTTAAGGTACCTTCAAGTTTCCTTTCTTGGTTTTTTTTCACTAAATGAGGGCTTCTCAGCAATGGCATTCCCCTCTTCTCTCACTGAACTGAGGCTTCTCACAGTTCTGCATTAGGGGGAGCGGGGTGAACCAAGTTTCACTGCAGTTCATAAACTTTTATGTCTGTGAACTGTGAAATGGCATTGCAGTGCACATTGTTAGCTGTAGACACCAAATCTCAAGGTCATGCTCAGCTAATACAGCCAGTCTTACTAAGCCTTGAGCAGCAAGGAATTGGGAACCATTCTTAGGGATAAGGCATCCATCTGTCAGTGATACCTTGGTGGTGAAGCATGATGAGAGAAATTTCATTCAAATGCGACTGTCAATACAGAATGGAAAGGTTAAACAGTGCAGCAGTCCAGTGTATCCTTTGATGAGTGTTGTCCCGTTACCTTCTGCAAGGTTTCCTTGTGTCCTTACAGGTGATAGTATAAAGTAATTCAGAGAAAAAGCATAAGAATTTATTCATGACTATTTATTATAAAGTGTGTTTGATGAACAAACTTTATTTTGCTGAATAAAGACAGCAGAAGACTTATGCAGAATGCCCACGAACCTAGATGCATAGCGTACAGTTCTTACTTAAGGACGAGCGAAAGGACCTTTTAGAATACACTTGCATCTTCCTGGCATATTTTGGCAAAAGAAAGTATGAAGGACTCTTCATATAATGTTATAAAGTGGCCCAAGGAAAGGAACGTCTCATAATTTGCCCCTTAGAGTATACTGTAGGGTTACTGTCTCAAAATGTGCTTCTTGCGTCTCCTTCTTTACTCGCAGGGTCCCGTCCTTTCAAGTGCCCCCACTGTGATCTTCGTTTTCGGACATCTGGTCATCGCAAAAGCCATATTCTGACACATTTTAAGAGTGGAGGTGTACGGCGCCGAAGTCGCCTACTACCACGAGAGGAAAAGGCTCCACAGGTGGCCATCCTAGAAGAGCCCACTGATGCAGAGGGAATCATGGAGGAGATCCAGCTGCAGCTAGCTCCAGGAATCCAGATTACAGGACTCAACCCTTCGACACAGACAGTGCAGATAGATGCTACCTTCCTGCAGCATTTGCAACAACTGCAACAACAGGGCAACATCAACATCTCCATCACGCCATCAGGAGACTCCAGTGGTGTAGATGTGGAGCAGCAACTAGATGCTGCTTCATTCCTTATTCAGCAGGATGGTTCTGGAGGTAGCTCAGTAGTACTTGACCAGTCACTACCTCTGGTTGCATCAGAGGGCAAAAATGGAGCAGTGACATTTACAGTGATGGAGGATGACCCTACTGGCCCTAACCAAGAGCCTGCTTCACAGGTGGCCACTGCTGAGCTGGGTCTTGATGAGTTGGCTGCTGCAGAAGGCAGTCTCATGGAGAATGCTGTTATGGACACAGCTGACCTGGTGGCACCTGCAGTTATTACAGAGGCTGCTGTGGAGAAATACAAGAAAACGGTGGATGATGGAGATGGAGCGCGAATTCATGTGTGTGATCAGTGTGGAAAATCCTACAAGAGGGCCAGCCATCTCAAAGAGCATCTTGATTCACACAAAAGCAAGGAGGATAAAGGGAAGAAAGCTCCACACCAGTGTCAAGAGTGCCCTAAAGCATTTGCAAAGCCTAGTCAGCTAAAAAGACACGAACGAATTCATACAGGAGAGCGACCTTTCCAGTGCAACCTGTGTAACAAATCATTTACTCAGAACAATGCCCTGCTCGTGCACCTCATCAAGCACACTGGTGCAAAACCTTTCAAATGTGATGCATGTGGGAGCCAATTTACTCAGAAATGCAACCTTATGGTACATATCAAAAGGGTACACAAAGCGGATGAAACCTCTTCCAAAGAGCCAGAAACTTGATGTGTGCATTGACATTACGCATGTCTCTTTGCATGAAAGTGTTAACATAGTGAAAGTATTTATTTGGAATGTTAAAACTTGTGTGATGTCCCTGCCAATTCCTTCTTTATGACTGTTGAAGTTTTGTTTTGTCAGAATCGTGCAGTGCTTCAGAAGCCAGCAATTGCTTCAGAAGCCACTGTTGTTTGTGGTTCCTTTTCTCTTGTGCTCCGCCTGTTGCACTGTTTTCTTTCCAGCAATGTAAAATTATAGAATTGCTTTTTGTAATCAACAGCCTTATGGCATAGCCTTTTCACTGTGCACTAACTCTGCAGTGCCTATCAGTGCCTAATGTATTGTTGTAAATCCAGGATTTTCCTCAGCCCCACATTGCAGTATTTTTTCTGCATATTTCGGCATCTCCTCTTGCTTTCTTTACGTTCTCACCTTCTCTTTTTCACAATGAGAAATTTGAAGGGTGTCTAGTGACTTGGAAACTCTGAAAAAAAAAAAAAAAAGATGGAATGATCAGGAAATTATTTAGTTTAAAGGACTGCTGGCAGTTAAAATTTTCTTTTTGACTTTTATGCTTTAATGAGTAGGTCTGTTTGACATACTGACGTATAAGCTAGCATTCATCAATCATGATCAATTCTTCTGTCCCTCCAAAGTGTGTGCCTAAAATCATAAGAAACTGGCACCCCACTGTGACAGGTGCAAGTGTTCAGACATATGAGTGCATTCAAACTACAATGGCATTGGGGAGTGTGCTTTTTGAAGTGGGGCTCCTGTGCGGGAAGCAAAGAAACAATGTAGCTGCTGCGATAGCAGCCAGGGGATAGCACACAAGGCATGTGGCGCCTTGAAATTCTGCCCACCACAGGACACTTAGCATAAAACACCTGCCTAATCCCGCAATTAGGCACCTGCTACACACCTGCCTAATCGAGCTGCATGCTCTGTTACTTGGGGGGGAAAGGCACCCAACATCCGCCTGCCCAGCTCCTACTTAAAGGGGGCTGGGTGGGTGCGTTTGAAAGGGTGATTTATGATGATGGTTACACAGATGCTTTCGACCAATATTAATCAATTTATTCTCGCCCCAGTGAGTGTTCTAATGACACAGTAACGACTGCAAAGAAGCACTTCATTAGTTTGTCAAGTGATGTACGCTGGGGCTGCATGCACAAATTTAAAGAGGTGGGTCAAGATATCCAGACATCACCCACTGAATCCGCACACAGGAATTCATTTCATGTAGCACAATCCAAAGACTGTCGCATTTGATGTAATACAATTACAGAAACAGAACACAAGTACTATCTATATTCAGCACCTGGCTGACCATGGCTGACTCATGATTAAATATTGTGCAGCGCTCGCGAGAAAGGCAAGGACAGAAGAAATGATGAGAACAGGGGCCCTTCTCGTCATTTCTTCTGTCCTTGTCCTTCTCGCGAGCGCTGCACGAAATTTCTTCATGAACACCAACCAACTAGCTGTGCTATGGCATACACACACTCTATTAAGGTGCATGTTTTGGGTCCATGTGAACAAGGTATGCATGAAAAGGCTGGTTGAAGGGTTTGTATCGTTCAGTCCATGGGGTATAATGGGAAAGAGATGTAGGTAGTACACATTTCGTCTAAAGCATGTGCCCGAGGTATAAAATGAAGAGTGAGTGACGTACTTCATTTGAAGTTGCCATGAGTCTGTCACTTTTTTGAGTGGATATCATTCTGAACTGCAAGACAAAGAGCAAAAAACTATTCAGACTTTTCTTGGTGGTCGTGTAAGTTACAAATGTTGCTTTTTTTTATTGTCTGGTAGTTTTTGGAACCAAAAATTTGTCTTTTCCTGAAGGCATATGGAAAACGGATATGAAATGCGTCCGTAAAAGTTGGGGCCTCGCAGACTTGCAGTACAAAACATGTGGCGGCATCATGGGCATCATTATTTGAAGAATCATGCTTTCATAACCAAGCACATCTCTTTTTTTTTTTTTTTCATTATCTCCTTTGCCTCGCTTGTTCCTTTCATGTCTGTGGGCTTGTGTTATGAGCACGGCGTGACCAGATACCTTCAGAGGTGAAGCAAAGACTGATGTTGTAGGATAATGCACATGTTAGGCAGGTCATGCAGTGACTGAAATATCTATTTGAATTAGTGATTGTTACATTGGAAAATTTTCACCATAATTTGGTACTAGCTTATTCTTTCAAATAACTGGCATTTTTGTATGCTAAATGAAATGTTGTAGTAAATGCTTTTACTTATTCAATCCATGTTTGAAGGTAAGTATTCATATTTTAAAGATGTGACAGTTACGCACCTGCACGTAAGCTGCATATGTACGTATGTTGTCTACCACACAAGGCCCTTTTAATTTATTGCACGATTATACATTTATACTCAATAATTTTACAGTTAAATAACTATGCTATGTACTGAAACCTGCTTTAGTAATGTACTTGTTTAAGGTCTTTGAGAAGCGCAGGAACTGTGACCCTGTTCAAGAGATGGGGTGTTGATACCAAGATGTTGACAGGTCGCTGGTAAAATGTTGGTTGGGCCCCTTGACTGGCACTGTAGAGTCAAAGCTCATGCATGGTGATCTTGAGAAGTACTATAGTATCAACTATGAAAGGCAGCGCATAAACATGTGGTCCATGTTCCGTGCAGCACTAAAGGATGGTGCATGTGCAACAACCACATCTGCATCTTGTTTGCTATTGTGTTCGATTTGGCTCGTATGCATTTACCGTGCAGTTTAAACTTTTCACATCTGAATGCGACAAAAGATAGTATGCCACCTCTATTTTTTGTGCAGTGGTTGGTAGAAAGACGAAGTTGGAATTATTTGTGCAGCATCACTTTGTGCAGTTGTGAGTGTGGACAAAATGGGTTGTGACATGTTCCTTCTGATAGCATACTGCACCCCACATGAAGCCTCAGAGGTGCCAAGAGCTCAACAACAGGTGGCTTGTGGACCTTGCCAAGACATTAGAAATGCCTTCCATAAACTCTAGAATGTGCCTGTATATATATATATATATATATATATATATATATATATATATATAATCAGTATAAATGCTGTAAATACTCTAAAAATATTGTAATATGTAAATATTTTCGTATGATATTGGTATTGTTATAGGTGAAACCTGTATATCATGTATCTAGATATATTGCACTAATCATGTTATATGTCTGTGTGTGCCTGTACAGTCACTCCCAAATATATAAAATTTGGACATATTGAGTTATTGTTTGCGTCGGAACAGCCATGACGTCCTCTTGGCAACCATGCAAAAGTGAACCTCTGTACTGTGTCTGTATAAATTCCATTCATCGCCACTGTACCACATCCCTGTAGCTGTGTTTATCCCAGCAAGGCTGCCATAACTTCTTCATTATGAAATGTTCAATGCCAACAAAACAGCGCTCTTTTGGCAGATATTGATGGAATCCGGAGGGCAGTGTATGACTTTGAGTAAAAAATAGTAGTGTGCATTTTTCAGGTGTGTCAGCTGCACCTATAAATGGCTTGCATAAGCTTCATTATTGGCAAGAGGAGATCACCACTCTGTTTAAAGAACATGAAAGACCCCCAACTGAATACACATTTCACAAGAAAGTGTTAAAAGACATCTCGTTTCACAGAGTGGCTTCTGGCAAGGGATGATGAAATAGAGATGTCGGTGCTGCAGGGTTTGTCTTGTAGACCAGGCGTTTCTGTAAACTACATTTTAGGGTTTCACAAGGGGCCAATATTATTTCAACCCCAACACCCACCTGGACAAATTTTTACATAACGGTTGGGATTTAACAAGGCTCATCGCTGTGAGCAATTTGTGGGCCCACACATGGCCCACAGTCTGTACTGAATAAATTTCCTTAACGTTCATGGGGTTATGCTTGAGTTTAAATGGACTCTTGTGTTCTGCAGGCTGAAAACCACATTCAAATCTAACAGCATTTGGGTGCTTGAATATTGTCAATGTACTGATGGGAGCACAGTCTACATGCATAATGAGGCAGGTTTGATTCTATGCTGTGTTGATTTCCACATCCTGAAAAAAACTGTCTGCAAGCGTTCCACCTCACGCAAGGCACACCACAATCTCGCAGCCAGGACACCTGGGCTATTTAGGGTTACATTGTGACAGTAGGTATATTAACTAGGGGTGTGTGAATAGTGAAATTTTATCGCAAATTGAATAGTGCCAGGTAATGGCCAAAAATATTGAATCAAATATCGAAGACAAAAGATGTTATTGAAATTTGAAAGAAAGAACAAAGAAATGAAATCTGTTCATACCCTCGAGCACATAACGCGGTGAGTGACTGCTACCAGAAGACTACAAATTGTCATGCAGAGACAAGCTGTTCCACATGACGTGGCTTCAGACTCTCTTGCCATGATGTTATGGTGTTTACGGCTCATCTGACAACGGTAATGTTGTGCTCCATCGTCATGAGAGGCCCAAAAATCTTTGACTGCGCGCTGGAACCCTGACCAAGTTGCACCATTGGCCTTTGTTGTTGAGTTGAGTTGAATAAACTTTATTTGCCCAACGGTTGATATTGTGCCCGGGGCTAGGCTGCCAGGGATCCGCCATTCGAGGAACATCTTTCGAGGTCCTCAGCGACGGCCCTGGCCCGCTGGACGGCCCACTCCTGGTCTTCGGGGGCCTCGCTGAGAAGGGCGGTTCGCCATCGCTCAGCAAGGCGCCCCGCTTCAGAGGGTCCTTCAGGTGTCCTCATCCTTCCTCGTAGTGTATCTTCATTTCTTCCGCATTCCCAAAGTACATGGGCCATATCGGCCCGTCCGTGCTCGCACCACGGGCAGCCAGGCGATGGGTGCAGCGCGGGCCACAGGAGGTGCAGGTGGTAGGGGTTGGTGAAAGTACCCGTCTGCAGCCGCCTCAGGTCAACCGCCTGCGACCTGTCCAGACGCACGTGAGGTTCCGGATATATCTTGCGGTCTTTCCTATAGTGCCCAAGCACCTCGTGGTACGTGGCCGGGAACTCTTCGGCATAGCAGTCGGCGTACATCTGGTCCCTTGCTCCTTGCGGCACGACTTCGGTTGCCGCAACAACGGAGGTGGTGGTGGTGTCAATAGCGGCGGCGCCGGAGCCGGTGGCCTCCACCGCCGTTCCTCCATCGGAGTCCCTCACAACAATGGCGGTGCCTGCTCCCTGGGTAACCGCGTCGCGGCGGGTAAGTTGCCTCGCGACGAGGTGGGCGCGCTCATTGTGGTTGGGCAGGGTGCCGGTGGGTCTTTGGCCGTTGGCATTGCTGCTGTTGCTTTTACGGCTGCTGGTGTAGATAGCTGCAGTGTCCCCCATGTGCGCGGGGAACCACTTGAGGGCTTTGTCCGTAATCTTGCCTGACCTGAAGTCCCCAGCCCTGGCGTTTAGCATGCGAGCCACCTCCTCGGACCTCGGACCTCGGACCAATGGCCTTTGTCACGTTTTAGATATTCGTCCTGTCGAATTATTCGAAACTTCGAGTACTAGCTATTCGAAAGTCGAATCGAATTATTCGATTAAGTATTACTCGATTCGAATTCGAAAGTCCAATATTCGCACACCCCTAACATTAACCCTTTCCCTACCCCTACCATCAATGAGCTGGGCTCATTCACATTCTTTGTACTGCTCCTCTCAAAGGTGAGCTGGGTTAATCTGTGCAGAAACAAACACTCCTGTGGTGCTGCAGTGAACCTGCATTGCACCTTTCTGTTCCTGCCTATCCACGTCTTTTATTGAAACGGTGACACCGAGAACTGCTGAGAGAGACTTGGAGGAGAGCTGCACCTTTGTCACTGCCAGAATATGGCAAAACTTCAAAAACAAATGTTCCTTCTTCTTCTCTTCTTTTTGGAGCCATTTCTAAAATGCACCTGTACAGAGGAGGGCACTATTTTTAAATTCATATTGCATATTGTTATTTTTCTCTTGTTATCTACTGTTGTCACAGAAAATTGGAACAGGATGGTGCAAGGCAGGTTGACTGCAGCACCACAGGAGTGTTTGTTTCTGCACAGATTAACTCAGCTCATCTTCGAGAGGACAGTACAATGTGGAGGAGCTCAGCTCGTTGATGGTAGGGAAACGGTTAATATATTTACTGGCATGAACCTCAATAGGCATGAACCGTAAACCCCGCCTCCTCTGGAGCCTCCATCATTTGTTTGCACTGCCATGCGTGGCATTAAAGTACCCGTAACAGTGATTGCGTTTGAACATTTGCAGAGCAATTTTCCGCACATAGAATTGCAGAGACTTGGAACAGTTTCCATCATGCCGTGCACTGAGGCTGATCATCTGTGCCAATATTACAAAAAATACTTTAGAGCACAATTGTTACGCACCCACTCTGCCTGTTTCATGGTGCTCTTGGCGTAACCATCGGTGTAACTGAGTGAACAATCTATTGGCACAGGGGAAGATGAAAGAAAAGTGAACACGGAGCGCAGTGTAAAATGAAAGTGACAGAGAAGAAAGAAGAGGAAAGCAGAGGAGTAGAGTAGTGGCCGAGGAAGCAGCACAGCATGAATGCACATCCGCTGTCACAGCTAAGAGGTGGTGCCAGAGTAGTGCGCCATTGCCTGTTTGCCAATCGTCTGCACTAGCCAAGCTACTCGCAGCGTTCTCTTCACAGTAAGTGATGCAACTAGTGGAAGTGCTTCATCTGCTGCTGCTGTTAAACAAGCTGCTTGAGCAAACACTCAATGACATCAACATCAGGTTCCACAGGTTCATGCTAATGAAGCAGCAGCTGCCAAAAGGACCCTGCCATCCGTGCCGCTGAAGCAGAAAGTCATAGCTGCAGCCAAGACATACATGCACATCGATCAAATTCTTTGCCTCATGTATAGCGAAACTGCAACACCTAAACATCTTTGCTTAAATGTTGCATTATGGAGTATTGTAATTGTCAATGATTTTTGTTTTGCTTACAATGGAAATAGCTTTTAGGAAATTTTGTTCATTTTAAAGCGTGTGGAATGGATTAGTAATATAAAAAAAGTAAAATTTTTTATTATTTCTCTCCTGAAAACTCAGTAGTGATAAACCGTTCTGCAGCAGGTGGCACTTGTGGCGCTTTTGTGTGCAAAATATCCTAATCAGATGTATGCCAATCTGAGCAACCCATTCATAAAAGACGGCAAAGCTACGTAATGTTATCCCATCCTTCCAAAGTTCTAGGGGTCTGTTTTGCGTCTGCTGAAACCTTCCTGATACTTCGCATGTGCTTCACTGTATCCAATGCAGTTCCTTCACCAGGGCCCCTTCAAATCTGCGTTATATCCAAGCTTAGAACTTTTTTTTATCACTTATTCTCAACACGCATTCCTTTACGCTGCACGAGCTTTACTGACAGTGGCGTCTGGCTGCGCATTCTGGCAGCCTGTCTTGATGGTCGTTATTGGCGATTGCTCACCGTCAATTCCAGTGTCCAGTTGCACATTTTCTAAGACACCCTGTCACACAACCACTTGATTAAGAAAACGGTATGACACGAATATGCTCATTGAACAGATCCTATTTATAAATTGTTTATTTCATTGATTATCACGATGTTTTAACGGCCCAATGCACTCTATAATATTTTCACAACATTACAATGCCTATCCAGTGCACTGTAGTTTCACAAGAATTGCAATACGGTAGTCAACAAGCTTGACACAGATTTACGTGGTCAATGATACAGATGTTGCAGAACTTGAAAATGATGTCACGAACAAACACATGCATGCAATAGATATGTAAAAAATGAGCATACAGATTTACATTGCATGTTCTAGTGCTAAACACAGAAATATGGTATGAATATATGCATACATTAATTGTATATATACCTGTCATTGCTGCCAGTAACAAGCAGTGCATCTACCTATCAAAATCACATAAACACTCCCAGGTTTACATGCACAGAAATACTCGATAAAGTGAACGGGAAGACGACCGTTGCTGTAGCTCAATCAGTAGAGCTACAGCATCGGTCCCTACCGGCAGCAAGTTGTCTTTTCGTCCACTTTAATTTCTTCACATTTATATCATAATTACTACAAAACTGTTAAAATGCTACAAGTAACATCCCCTATACCTTCCTTGGCTTCATTGTTGTTTTTCATTAAAGCTGTGTCTAACAAAGAAAAACGAGACCTTGATTAATTCCCCTTCTTTTGTTCATAAGCTGAAATAGCTTCCAAGGAGAAGGTTAGAGGATGAACTGTTCTCATAAAACAGATACTAAAAGCTCAGAATGCAGCTCTTTTTTGGGATGAGGAAGAGAGCACTGCAGCTGCCTCCAGCACCCATGTCACATCATTTGTGCCATAAGCAGAAGGTGCTGTAATGAGGAGCTGTGCAAGGTAGCCCTGCTCGACTGTTGTGTTATCCTTCTGTCAGACACAACATAGACTGGTGAGGAGTGGAATGGTGCTAGCAAGGGACAAGTTCCTGCCTGAGAGCAACGGAATTCATCTGCTTACAGATAATGTACAATCAAGAAGCAGCCAAGTGGGACCGAGGTAATCGCACGTTTGCAGAAGTCGGACATTTTAAAAATTCTGCAAGTGATTGAACTAGCTATGAAGAGGGGGTTCAGGTGTACGTACCTTTGAGCCAATGCACAGCGACAGGGTCGTAGCCAGAAATTTTTTTCAGGGGGGTTCAACTATGCTTGTTCGTGTGTGCGTTTGTATGTGTGAGTGTATATATATGCAAGCAAAATTGAAAATTTTCGAGGGATTTTGTATGTATGTAAACGTATGTAATGCATAAAGGCAGGCTGGCGCCCTTCGCCCCTCAAAATAAATTTCTGGCTACGCCCCTGCCGCTTCAGATAATTAAGCCATCCATTCTTGAAGTAACTGGAGGGCTTATGCGAACTGTGTCGTGGACATTTGGCCCCAGAACATTCAGTCACAGGCAAGCGAGCAAAGTTGCACTGTCAGGCAGTGGCGTAGCCAGGGGGTGCCCCCCACCCCCCCAAATTGTTTTTTTGCCGTGGCATACACAGCATAAAATGACACTCGACCACATCTGCCTGCCCGGCCCCCGCTTCAGATCAAGGGGGTGCCCACCCCCCCTGAAAAAAATTTCTGCCTACACCCCTGCTGTCAGGGGAAGAAGGAACATCGAACAACATCGCATATGCGTACCATAGCGGAGCTGTGGGCACTGACGCAATTACGAGAGTTTAGTTCATTTCTCAACAAGTCGCTTTAAGACAGATTTGTGTGCAGTTTGCTAAAAAGAAAAAAATTCAACCAGCTCCGCTTCGCGGACACCGATGAAACAGCGAAGCTGGTGGCGTTCCCTTTGTCAGGCTAACGCATTTCTATGTTTTGCAAGTCTTTCAGATACGTTGTATCACTGCTCTTTAGGAAACTCTTTGTTAACCTTTGAGGTGGTAGTATAGTTTTATTGCATCTTGACCATACCACACACGTTTACAAAGAAGCCTTTGCTTAAGGTGCTCTGATATGTTATTGTATCACTGCTCTTTATTAAGCACTTTTTGTTACCACAAAGTATCACATGACAGTGGTGTGACTGTGGTAACACGCACGCCATTTGTTGGGCTAACTTAACTGTTTCCTTCTTCCTTTTTTGTGGAAGTTGTGTGTAGTGGAATTTACCCAATTTCTGTGGCACATACGTATTTATGATGATAGTTTTCTGATAGGCCACACAGATTTCTGTGGCACATACCCCTTTGATGGGCTAACTAGTCGCACTCGTTGTTGGGCTAGTTGGTGCATTGCATCAAGGAAATATATCCAGCCAAGAACGGACGAACACAGTTCCGTTCTTGGCTGGATATATTTTCTTGGGCTAACTATTGCCTTCATTTTTAGTGGACCAGTGGTGAGTAGTGGGATTTACTCAATGTCTGTGGCACATACCCGTTTATGATGCCCACAAGCGTTTCCACGTATCCTGGACATGAAAGGCTCAACCAAGAACAGGTTCGCTGTTAAAAACTTTTCAGAAGCAAGAATATAGCATTTCAACAAGCCGTCAACTGTGCAACAGCATTGAAAGCTGCGCTTGTTAATGCTACAGTTGCTTATTTATTCAAGCCTGAAAGCGAGTTCAGGGTGCATCACTTGCCCACCAGGGGAACGCCTCATCCTTTCGCACGGAGAAAGAGAACTTTCCTTCCTCCGTGCAATGCACTTTCGCCATACTCTCCTCCTTCCTTGCCGTGCTTCGGCTGCGTCCTCATCCTCCGCTTTCCTTCTCGCACTCTCTTCGCCATCATTCTCCGCGCTCGACCTCGGTGACCTCGGCACACTGTAAATTACACTAAATTTTTGTGCCACTGAACGATTATCGTCATCAGGTTTGCTTGCGTTTACTATCTCGAAAACTATGGGCTTTCAACTTTTCCATCAAGAATGCGTAATGTCACGTTGAATGCGCGCACGCTGGAAGTGCCGGGCGTGCGGCAACAATGCAAGGTGCAGATTCATCAAAACAGCAAAAATAAACAAACATTGAAAAGTTTCATTTTGCAGAAGAAAACAACAAGGCACAGAAAAAAATATAATGGATGCGCGCGATGCGCGCACACGCTCGCCAGGCTTGGGGTGACGCGCGCACACACAACTAGCCATAGAGTTTCCTCCGGATACATATTAACTCTCATGCCCGACTAGCCTCGTTTACCCTGAGAACCAGTTGTGGATCTCAAAGGCTACGCTTTTTTATATGCTATATATGCCACAAAATACGTCATGACCGCCATGTTTTTAGCCTAGTGGCCTGGCCAGCCTGGCTCGCCGTGCTCTGGCTGTTCCTTCTAAAGCCCCTCCATCGCGTCTACTGCCCTTCAACGCTTCAACGCTTCAACTCAACTACTTTCTCTATGAAACTATGCATGCTATGCACTTATGCAGCCACTGTACTTATGCACCGTACGCCGGTTGTCTGCGTCCGGATGCACAGAAGTTGCGCATCGTGTAGATATTACATCGTCTGAAGGCACTGTAGCGCTGCTTCATTATACGCAGTTGCAAAAACTGCTAACTCCATGCTAGTTATCGCTGTTCGGGGGACCACTTTCTCGAGAATATATCATCTTTCCGCAGTCATGAGCACTGCAGTGAAAGAGTCTTTTCTCGTCGAGGAAAGTGATGCTGGTTGTGGAGTGAAAAGAAAAGCCGAAGAACCTGTCACTGGCTTGGACATAAAAAAGGCAAGCTCACAGATCAATAGTTTAGTGCGTGTTTACGTATGCCAGTGGCCGATGGGCCTCTTTGTTGACGCTTATGTTCGCCAATCCGCGTGGTGCCGGCGCTGCACAGGTGCGCGCATCATTCGAAAAAAACTGTTAACTCTGTGCTAGGTATTGCTCTTTTGAGGACCACTTTCTTGATCGTTCTGCTGTAATGAGCGCTGCACTGAAAGAGTTTTCCTGCGACATAGTCAAGAAAAGCCTGAAAACAAAAGCCAATCCCGTCACTGGTCTGGACGTAAAAAAGCCAAGCTCGCAGATTTGTATTTCAGTGCATGTTTACAGCTGCCAATGGTCAATGGACCTTTTAGTCGACGTTGACGTTCGCCTGAGTGTATGGCCCGTTCATCAAGATTTGATCGTTATGCATGGTTATCTCTCTCTCTTTCGTTTGTTTCTCTTGTCAAAGCTTGGTACGCGAAGTTTTGAACTGCTGTATCCACTTAGATGGCATCGACTGGAACGAAAACTTGCAGTACCAATTTATAAACGATTACTACTAGAATGTGCCTGGCCGTTTGCATTTTAACATATTTTGATTTGTGCTTTCAGATTAGGCAAGGGCAAAAAGAGTTGCGGCCCGGCTTTGGCAGCGATAGATTTGACGAGACAGAATACTACTTTCAACATGGTAAGTAGCAGTATGTAATATGTTTGCTATGTTCATTGTAATGCGACGTACAATTTCTTTTTTTCCTCTGGTGTCTTTCTAGGTCTGCGGAAAGTGTACCCTTACTATTTCACCTACACAACATTCTGCAAGGGGCGCTGGGTAGGACACCTTCTTGTCGATGTTTTTACCAGGGAGTTCAGAGCTCATTCAAGAGAAGTCTATGTAAGTAGTGGCGACTGCTTAACAACTAAATGTGAAGGAAAATATTTGTGTGTCATTGAAACCAAACAATAGGAGACTTTTCGTGTCCATTGCCGTAAATGACAATAATGACGACCCACAAATGTGCTCATAAACTGAACATAAGCAGCAGTACTAGTGACAGCGGATACCAGTAGACAATTGCATGTTGTGCGTAAATTAATAGATAAATTATATAGGGAAAGGCTAGCATTTGTTTCTGTGGTGTTTGGCAGTTGCATAGGATTATGGCAGATTTCGTAATCCTAGCCGAGAAAGTTGCACCAAATATCACAGTCCCATGTAGGACCACACCTTGTAAAATTAACGAAAATATTGTGGCCCTTACATGAGTCTATATGTAACACATTTGGATCTGCTCATCATGTTGCCTTGTTGAAATCATGTCTCCTGCTTGCACAGGTAGAGGCTGTTTCACATCTGCGAGGGGGACTCGGACTGCGTTGGAATGCACGAGTTTTCCCCTAGTGTGAAGCAGCTGTACTTGTGCACAATATCTATTGGCGACACTGGTGTCAGCCCCCATTCCACTGCATGTTCACGTCCATGTAATGTGACACTCCAGTTGGAAGGAAGGCATCCGTACAATCTTCATTTCAAATCCATTTGTTGAGAAGTGTCTGAGGAGTTTTGTGTGTTAACTATGTTAGTGTTAATGGAACTGCTATAACCAAAAGCTATCATTGTAAACATATGTGGAAGCCTTGAACACATTATTACGTATGATGTTCGGATCTGTCTTGCCACTGTTTTTGTCACCCCATTCTACTACGCAAAACTATGTGTAGTCTAGCACGGCCGCTGGATGAAAAAGCGCACGGGTACAGCCTGGCACGTGCTCCGAAACCAGCATGACTGGGGTAGTTTCCCGGACCACCGCCGCAGCGCCACCGGTGGGGGGACGGGTTTCACGGCCGCTTGCGGGATCACATGCGCGGCGCGCTTGCGGCAGTTAAGCTTCAGCGCATGCATCTTCATGTGATGCCCAAAATCTTCTGTTAAAATCCATCTAGCGTATACACATCAATTAATTACCGATATTTCTTGTACATACTTGCAGCTCTTGGGAATTTTTGGTCTTGCCTTGACCAAGATGCAACTTTGCACCGATCGCTTTTAGCGGAAGTAATCGCCTGGGTATATTTTTCTGGTATCCTAAAAGACCACAACTAACCAACTTGGAGGTGCTACACCTTTCCTAATGCATCGAAATTCTTTATTTTGGCTCTGAGTATGTTGGTTCAGATTTAATCATTTCATTTCGAAAAAGTGATCTCAAAAATTGCGGTGGCCACTGTTTATTTTACACAAAATAAGATAAACTTTTTCCTTCCTCCAAACATGTTTATAAAACACATACGATATGGTATCGCATGCAACTGCCATGAAATAATGCTTATCATTTGTGCGACCATCTCATAGAAGGAGATTCGAGCCACTTTGAAATTTCAGTGACTGTAGCTTCAATACTGACAATTGGGCAAGCTGTTACGGATTAATTAATATGGAAACGGTCAGACGGAAAGAGTGATGAAAAGGCTGCAAAACAGACGAATACACTGCTTGCATTCCTGCACTTTTCGGTATTTTTGTCTCTTCCCGTCACGCCGTTTTCACGATAATGTAACGAATTCAACATTGAACATAAAATCTGGACATAATTTGAGAAGCTATTTTATTTATTATCAATTCAGGGCTCATCCCTGCTAGCTGCAAACGGCGGCTGGTTGCAAACATTGTTGAAATCCAGCGGCTGTGACACCACCTCCCTGTTTTCTCTTATCTCTCGTTTTTTTCTAGTTCCCACCTTTCAGCCTGTAGCACCTTTGTCATCGTTCCGGTTGTTTCCGAACGCTGTCGCGTTGCGGTGGCGTGCGTTGCCCCGCAATGCCATGTGGTACTGATGTTGGTTGCCGTGAAAAGCATGTGTCTCCCTTTCATTCAGAGAGTTGGGTTGTCTGTGGTCATTTGCGGAACGGGGCACTGACTCAAACTTACCTCAGCAAAACATGCGGAGACAAAAAAGTGCAGAAAAGCATGGAAAGTGCAGAAAAGCAGTCATGGAAAAAAAATGCCAGGAGCTCGGAAGTACATGGAAACTTAAGTGGCTATTTAACCAGATTACGCGAACGGACTCAACTGAATGCATGATATGTCGTGACTGCGATAGACGAGATAGAAAAAAACCGCTTAGAACAGCTGAGTGAGATCGCTGTTGTGACCACAACCAACTAATTCGCTGCGGCTGCTGCGGAGCCGCCGTCACCCGTTTCCCCGTACCCTTCGTGCTGCAGCGGCCGCAACTGCAACTAGGGCCGACATGCGCTTTCCCATAGGAAGCCACCTGACGCAGCAGGCTGTACTGTGTGCTTTTTCATCCAGCGGCCGTGAGTCTAGTACTATATGTTGCTCTATGTGTAGCGTGATTTGGGTTTCATTTCTACCCAGGAAAATGCTATAAAAGCTGGCCTTGTAACGGTGAACAATAAGCCTGTAGGAACGGACTATCGTCTTAAAGACAATGACCTTCTGGCCAACACGTTGCACAGGTAAGCATGAACTTTTAATCGGAAACCTGTGTAGGCTTAACATAAGAGAAGTGGAAATATAAGCGCATTTTATTAAGTAAGTGAAATGCAAAGGTATTGTTATTTATGAGTGCTTTTGATGTCTTTTAGTGAAAGAGGTTGTTCAGCCATTTTACAAATGAAAACGGACAGCCTTGGAACAAACACAAATCATGGAGGCTCGCCAAACGCTGTAGATGCAACAACTTAGTGCTAGCTTTCCGGCCGCTGTCAGATTACGTGCCACCAGTTGGAGTCAACATCCAAAATAATTCGAAGGCTGGAACACCAAGGAGTGAACACGCTGTATAAATAATCAGACAGCAACTATAGAGTGCTAAAAATTAAATCTGTCTCTGCTTGAAAATGCTAAAGAGATTGCACAGCCCTCTGTTAAATTTGAAGACATGGTGCAGAGGGCCCACAGAACCATGCAAAGCCTGCATTGTGCACACAGCTGGAAAATAGTGAAAAGGAAATAAATACTATAAATAGTCAGCTTATATTTTATCCATTGAGGGGGCCACTTTCATTTGTTGTTTATTTCTTAAGTTAACGGCACCCAAGTGTGAATAGCCTGGCAGGGTTTATCGTGTAACTACCAGACTGTTATTTTTTTTAAAGCAGCGATTGAAGTTGATGATAAAGCACCAAGGCAAAAAGTAAGCAGGCTCTCTCAAACGACAACTTACCAGAAGTTGTTTCTAGGTGCTGAGGAGGTTGCCAGCTCGCTGAAAACTTTCTGAATCTGGCTAAAATCTTCCAAAGAGTGCACAGATAGAATAGAATGTTTATTTCAGTTAAAATGTGCACAAGTGAATTCCAGTTTGTTTAATACCTATAGCTTCTGTATGTGATAAGGCAGTGTTTGCTTGGAAACACCAAATGTGTCTTTAAACACACATACACAGGATCCAGGGCAATTTTATGAAAAGCTTGTGAGCGATTTTGCAGGTGGATACTAAAAACACATTGAAGTCTAGAAAGTACCCCAAGAAATAGAAGTATTCAAAATACACCATAGCCATAAAAATAAATGCATATAACAAGTGCAAAGATACATTGCTTAATGGCTACACAGAACGAATTAATACAGTAGACTCTTGATAAATGGAACCTGAAGGGACCAGGAAAATGTGTTCCGTTTAACAATAGTTCCATTTCTGAACAGGGGGGCAGAATCCAAGTATGAAACTATTCGTATTGGAGGCAGTTCCGTTTAACCCTTTGAGGGTCGAATTTTTTTGCGAAATCCAGTCCAAAAATGTGTAATTTTTTTATTGTTGAAATAAATTCTGCAGACGATTCTATTTAGGAAAAAAAATTGTCTAAAATTTTTTTTTTGTGGCCGTAGAGACAAAAACATCATTTTTGTTGTTACATACACATGGTTTATTCGTAGTAAAATCAAGCAAAATCCTAAAAGAAAAACTTTAACAGTTTCTGGTAAATAAAACTTATGCATTGTATTAAACATAGCTCGCAGAAATCCAGTGAATTAGATTCTGATTCACCACTTGGGGAATAGTTCGTATAGGAAGAATCGCTGCTCGACTCACCGGCAGCAGAGCAACCGGCGCACGCTTCCATAGCGTAAGCGAACTGCGTCAGTGAGCGCACGGAAGAAAACTCTATGGGTTGTGCGCCCATCCGGAAAGCAAAATGAGTGAAAAAGCTACAGTAATCCTTCGTCTTATCGCCAACAAGACGTAGTTAGTTTTTCCAAGACACCAAAACAGGAAACGCAATCACAGCGGCGTCGTTTGTGTAATTTAGCGCCGCACGGAAACAGATGTAATCGCGCCCCGGGGAGCAATAAACGAGAGAGTAGCAAGCGGTCACCCTTTGAGAGATTAGAAACCAAACAGCCATCTGCTTTGTGGGCGCAAGAACGAAAACAACCCGAAGGACGAAACCAAAACCAGCCGGACCGCGTGCGCGCGTTCTGATGCGCAATTGAAAGCCACCGCACCGCTTTGGAAAGCAAAAAAAAAAAAAAAGACGAAGACACATCAGCGCACGGAGGTGCATCGGCGCAGTAAAAAAATTCCACATATTCCCGAAGCATGGCAGCACATTCCAAGCAAGAGAAATGATCGAAGAAGGCGCGCCGTTTTGCGAAGCATAAAAAAAAGCTACAACGGAGAGACATCGGCGCATGAAAAAAATTCAACGTATTCCCGAAACGTGGCAGCACATGAAAAGCAAGAGAAATGATCGCAAAAGGCACGTACTTTAAACCAGCTGCACCGTGAACGCGCACGGATGGGCAAGCGATAGCCGGCGTGCCGTTTTGGTAAGCAAGAAAAAAATACGACCGAGCGACATCGGCGCATGAAAAAAATTCCACGTATTCCTGAAGTGTGGCAGCACAGACCAAGCAAGAGAAATGATTGAAAAAGGCGCGCGTTTTAAAAATAAACGCTATGCTGTACATGTACAACAAAAACCCTTTGGCACCAGGAAGCTTCTGCCGTACAAGTACGGCGAAAACCCTCAAGGGGTTAAGCAGCAGTTCGTCAAGAGATTTCCGTTTACTAAGAGTCTACTGTAGTATCAAGTGGGGATTTATTTCTCATTGTTCCACCTAACTTTAAATGTCTGAACGCATCATGTAATACCTTATACAATCTAAATTTGTTTGTTCTGGCTCCATCCATCTTCTCTATAATTTTGGTATTTAAGACATGCCTATTGAGTGAGCATTTGTCTACTATTCAAGGTTTGGTTCATTTCATTCTAACACCTTAGCATCTGCAAACTTTTTAACAGGCATGAAGTTCCCGTTCTTGGAGCACCCATAAAGATACTTCATGATGCTGATGACATGGTTGTCATTGATAAACCACCATCTATACCTGTAAGCATGCAAGCTTTGTCCTATTTATGCTTAGCGCTACTAGTGGGAATACCGTTGCTTGTCATGTTGTTGCTTAGTAGTGGTAACTTTCTCTAATTTTGCTTTTTGATCTATTTTCTTAAGGTTCATCCATGTGGACGGTATCGTCACAACTCTGTTATTTTCATCCTGGCCAAGGAACATGGCTTACAGAATTTGCATAGTGAGTGTCCATATTACTAGTAGATAAGTAGGCTGTTGTTCATTATACCTTTAGCAGAGAAAGGAACTCACAAACCTCGCAAAAGAATTCGTTTCATTGGCTATGGACAACGAAGTTATGACACTTAATAGCATATCACAGCTGTCTAGGCAAGGAAAACCATACAGCGCCCTATGAAAACCGTTCTCGACTTCATTTACAACTGCTACATACATGGTTCTGTCAATCTGTCAAGGAGATTTACAAATTCGTCAACTAAAGCAGTGGTGAAGGAAATTTGAATATATGCTCCTAATCAATCTGTAAAAGCATGTGCCTTTGGTATATGTATTTTTGTCATCATGAGTAGTTGCAGTATTTTATTGCTTAGAGGGACACTAAAGGCAAATAACAATTTATGTCAGAGTGAAAGTTCAGTGCTTGAGAACACCTAAAACGCCAGTATTATATACGCAGCAGCACTTTAGCAATCGAGAAGTTAAAGGGATACTGAACAAAATTTTTGCCGCCGAGATAAATGGCCCAATTGAAAGATTGGGTGCTGAAATTTGTTGAAACAACCTTCATTTCAGCCAGAAACGAGCAGAAAATAATGAATTTAATGCATTTTTCGCAAATTGGCGCCCACTCGTGTGAGCACAAGCTAAAAAACAGCTTTTTGAACCAGAAGTGCCGTCTTCTACAGGCTGGGTACCCGATAACCTTCCTATCCTCATTGGCAGAAACAATGTTAAGGACAGATAAGACTCGCGCAAGAGACAAAGATAAAAAGTGTGCGGTCATTCCCTACGTACATGGCATCTCCCACAACCTGAGAAAGATAGGCAGCAGAAATGGGATACACGTTCTGTTTTCAGCTCCTGACCGCTTGTCACGTCTTTGCAAACGAGTGAATCAGGTGGGTCGGACGAAGGTTGGCTGCACCACTAATCATCGCGACAAGTTCGTGTCATGTACTGAGGGAGTCCTCTATTCCATTCCCTTGTCTTGCGGACGCACTTACGTCAGCCAGACCGGCCGATGCCTTAACAAAAGATTGTTAGAACATAAAGACAATGTGACCGTGCGAATTTCAGGACACCTGGGCATCCACTACCGAGATTGTGAATGCGCGCCCCAATTCAACAACACAAAAGTATTACGCAGGTCTAGCGATAAAGTGACCCGAGAAGTCATGGAGGCCCAGAATATCGCGAAATTACAGGACAGCTGCATAAGCGCCCCATCAATAGCCCTTTTAGATAAAGAGCTAGCCTTCCTATCGGGGGCTAGATAATCACGGTCCCACTGGCTAACTGCTTTGAGTGCCCTATCAAGCCTTGCTTCTTTTGCTGTGCCTCTCTTCGTATTGGTTTTTTGTTGATAAGTGCTATTTATTTTCGTGGCTTATGAGCAATAAACTTCAGTTGTTAGTCAGCGCCTGTGTCTGTGCCTTTTCTTGTGTCTGTTTGTACTCGTCTCTACGCGCTGTTTTCGCCTCGGTATGAACAACCAACTAGATCGAAACGTGTTATTCCAGTTTTTTTCTTGCGCTGGCAGCAGCGAGGCTGGGATGCTTCACTTGTCACCCCTTAGTATTGCTAAACTGCATTGCCTTGTGGCTTCTAAGGGCCATCGTTTCTGCGGATTTGCGGCTAAATTGGGATTGGGAATTGGCACATGGCACCCAAAGTTTTTTAATTAACCGGGCTGGTACTGACCGTCGCTTCAAATTATCCTCTCAAATTTACATTGCACAATACAGGGCCGCAGAAATCCTTCTAATTATGTGGGATTTCGAAATAACCGAGTTCGGATTAATGAGGTCTTACTGTATTACCCTCACATCGATTCATCATTTTTTAAGTTTAAAAGCTTGTTATACCGTCTTATATGCTGTAAGTATAGTAAATTTTAAAACGTAACAAATTTTACAGGTTATCACTTGCATTCTACCAAAAGTCAAATCCTGCTACTACTCGAAGTTGCTTCCACTTCCCTTTGAACCAAAAAGAATGATATATGCATATGCCTTGTTTCAACTTTAAAAAGATTGCGCTGGTTAGTTGGGTCATGACAAATATGCTCATTTTTATTTATACTATGCGATATAAACTATTCGAATTCGCTTCGAAATCCGCTTCGACCAAATCACTATTTGCTTCGAATTCGCTTCGGACCTAAAATATACTATTCGCACAAGCCTACTCATAATCCCCGATTGCAAGATTAAATGACAATGGAGTTCTGAACGAAGAACCTACATGTCCAAACTGATTTAATGTTTCACTTTAGTGCCCTTTGGAGGATGGCTTTATTCTAGAAATCAAAAACTTAGCTAACAAGTTTCTCACTTTTTTGTCAGAACACTATAAATATAAGAAAATTAATTAAAATGAGCAGTGTCACACTGACGTACCAATGCTAAGGTTTCTGCTAAAAATTCAGGAATAGCAAGTTTGGACATTATTTTATAGCAGTGGCAATTATATGGACACTCTAGGTGCATTTTTGCCATTGCCGTGAGGTTCTGTATACAATCCAAAGGCAAAAACATCACCCCGCGCGTTGTGTATGTTCTGTGTGTGAGTGAAAGCATGCGAGGGCAGATGATGATAGCAGCTCAAGCGGAGATAAAGTGCAGCGGCTGTCCTCCATCGAGCGGAAGGTCTATGTGTTGTCCGGGGTGTCTGTGGGGGAGGGAGGAGCTGCATGGCTTTTGCAGGAACTGTGTACTTTGATTGGCCGGGCACAGTCACACACACCCTATTTTGACAGGGATCAGCAGACAGCTCATACCTTATTACGTGCTGTGTTCTCATGGTGCAGTTTGCGTTTAAGTGATAGCACGAAGGTAGCTTTGAAGCAGTAGTGCTTCTGTTCGCCGACGTTTTGTTAGGTTACGCCAGGTCGGATGCTAAAGGAGTTGGCTACTAGCCTTACTTCATATAACATTCCAGTTTGCTGCTATTAGCATTACTTCACCCTTTTGGCAAAACTGTGACTTGTTTTCTCTTTTAATGAGCAAGTATGAAAAATAACAAAAGTAGTTTTTGAAGGACACCTTATCAATCTGAACTGATTTAGTGTACGCCCTTTGGTTTCCCTTTTAGAGCATCATAGGGCATTGTTGCACGAATGTTCGTTCTACATCGTGCTTGAGGCTGAATCATGGCAACTTCACCCATACACTAGTTCTGGCAAGCCTGAAAACATGCACTGATCGTAAATTGTAGTCATGTGCTGGTTTTTAAGTGCGGAGCACTTTAGGGGACCGGCTTATCGCCCATCCATCTCATGTGGCGTTACATGCTCATAGTAAAGCGCTAAATACAGGCCATAACAAGGCTAGCAATGCTCAAACACGGGTTAAAATGAACGAGCAAGGTCTAAAATAATGTAATTAATAGAAATAGCCAAGAAGTAATCGAATTAATTAACTTAAAATTGCTAAAACGTTTCGAAACATGGGGCTGACTCCGGCGGGGCGCAAGAGTGTGCCACCGCCTAGTCGTGTTAGCAAATGCCCTCCCCCTGCGCCGCCTCTGCATTGGCACTGCATTCCTGCGTGACTACATCTGATGGGGGAAACAACCTGACGGAACTCGCTGCAGATGACACATATCTCAACTGCCATAACAAGCAGAAAGTTGATAAAGCGCAGCAAAAAGTAACACACATGTTGCACACTGAGTTTGTGAATCTGCCTAACAAGATTCTACTCGTGCCGGGGAAACCCTACATGCTTACCTCAAACATTGGCGTCATTGACGCTTTGGTAAACGGAGCAGTGGGAACTCTACAAACGGGAATTGTTGGGTGCCCGCGCGACACACTTCCTCAGGTTTCACAGTAGTGGAGCTGCCATACGTTCTTTTTTTACTTGTTTACATTTCATTCAGTGCCAGTTCTTCATGAGTGGTGATGTATTGGTTGCAGCTGTACACAGGCTGGACAGGCTCACATCTGGATTGCTGCTTATGAGCCGTTCAGTGGACAGAGCCCGGGAGCTGGAGAACGAGATCAAGGGCCGGCTGGTATCCAAGGAGTACTTGTGTCGAGTTGAAGGCTGCTTTCCAGAGTGGGTTCTTTGCACATATGTTCTCTACAGAATTGTTTCACAGTGCCAGCGTTTTGTTTGCAAGGAACCTAGCACATTATGTTAAAGTACAGATACTTCTGGTGATTTCTGTACCAAGTTCAGTGTAATATCTTCCAGTATTTTTAGTAGCTTTAGTATAAAACTGGCTGCGAAGCACACACTGCAGATTGCCTGTCCTCAAAGGTCACGATTGGTCAGAAAGAAATAATTACTACAAGTTTCGGAGCAAGAATTCTATACTTAAGGAAAAGGAAAGAAAGGTGGCACTATCTTGGGCAGCCCATCAAAGAGCACGGCACAGCACCACAGCGAAGGGAGTATGGAAATTAAAGTATAGAAGAGAGAGCGTATAGGAGATTTTGGTAAGCTTGCCCAAGCAGCTGATGGTGGGAGGAGGAGCGAGTTGCAAGTTCTCCTCCTCTAGTCAGGCAGGCGGTTGCTCAGTGCAGCAACAGTCATAAAAGGTGGCATGTATATCCTCTCTTTCAAGTAACATGCTGGGGTTGCAAAGACTGGGTGAGCCAAGATGGCTAGTCACTTATCTTTGCTGGCACCACCAGCTTTCCACGCACCTAATGTTACAGCTCACATTATCTCAAAGGAACGAAAGGCAGCATAGTGTGTGTGCTCACTTCTGTTTGCGCTATTCATTGCGCCAGCATTGTGTAAGCCATTGTTTGCGGTCACTGAGTTTGCCTGTGCGTGCAGGCACTATGCTCATTAATTAGCATGCAATCACATATTCACTGCAATATAGTGTAGAGACAATACAACTTTGTATAGCCTAAAGGGGAACTCTATTAATTTTATTATGTTCACTGATCTCAATAAAATTTTTCTACATATATGCTCTTTGGTACTCTGATGATATGTGCCAAACGATAGGGCTGCAAGTCATAGTAGGGCTGCAATTTTCCTGTGCTCCTGCCTTGTTTGGTGTGGCAACGGTAGGGTAGCAGCAGGTCAAAAGAAAACTGATCTTCTCACACTCGCATAGTTGCTGACATCGTCGCTGTCAGGTTCCGAAAGTCTGGCACAGCTCGATCCAACATCGGATGACATTGCCAGCTTCTCTTTTCTAGTGTCCGCCGCGGTGGTCTAGCGGTTACGGTGCTCGGCTGCTGACCCGAAGGTCGCGGGTTCGATCCCGGCCGCGGCGGTCGCATTTCGATGGAGGCGAAATGGTAGAGGCCCGTGTACTTAGATTTAGGTGCACGTTAAAGAACACCAGATGGTCGAAATTTCCGGAGCCCTCCACTACGGCGTCTCTCATAATCATATCGTGGTTTTGGGACGTAAAACCCCAGATATTATTATTATTATCTCTTTTCTAGTGCTAGAACCTTGTGTACTATGTTTACACTATGGCGGGGTTTAATGTGCAATCACTGGAGAGATTGCACAGAGCATCTACATCTACCAATTTTGGGTTTGACAGATAGTTTTTTTGGTTATTTAAAATTATTGAAGAGTCTCTGAGCAAACTGAAGCACCGTAGCTGTTACTGGACTGTCAATACTCTTTGAAAACAGCAGTATCCTAATATGGTAAAAAAAAAAAGAAATACGCCGGAGTTTCTCTTTGAGGTGCTATGAAAAGTCAGTGGCGTAAATCCAACAGTCACAAGAGGGGGGGGAGGGACACATTGCCATGGCGGCCATATTATTTATATAAATATAGATTTATTTTTAATTATATAAAAATTAAAATAATGCTTCGAAATAAAATGTTAAAATGAGCATTGCTTCCCAGCTCACGTAATTGCATTGTGCTATTGTCTTCTCGGATGCCAATCGAACGGCACTTGTGATTTCCGTACAGTCTTACAAAGCTGAACGATGTTGAACAACAGGTACACGCTACAAAATAAACAGGCATTAAAAAAAAAGTTGACTGCACTATACTTAACTGTCAAGCAATTCAAATATCATGTTTGATAGATAAATCTCAAGGAGGACACTTTCAGGGGTTGTCCCCCCCAGCATGAACACAAGGAGGGTAGCACCCCTCTGACCCCCACATGAT